>NC_135785.1:75797500-76125000 GCF_051106095.1 Pogona vitticeps
AGGGGAAAGACACACCTTAAGTAGACATCACTTAGATACCTTTCATCACTTAATTTTAAAACCAGTTTTGACTAAAACCAACAGTTTCTTCTACCTCAGGATTTATCCTACTATTCATACATTCTAAGGTGTAGCTAAGCAAGACCAAAACTTAAGGTGTAACTTCCTCATGAAGTTAAGCTCTAGATTATACATTGTTTCTCCCCTGCTAAATTTAATCTCTAAATTACACATTACCAGCAAAATTCCACAGAGGTTACACTTAGGTTAGCACATACACAAAAAGACTAGATTGATATAGAAAGGTCTTATTTTTTTTAAAAAAAAAATACATCATTACTAAGCAAGAAACAATGTTTATAACACATTGTCGCATATCCACAGTGACTCCTGTATCTTTTGCCTCTCACACAAGCTCACCTTTGGACATGACTTGTACTTTACCTTTTTATTTGCTGCCACCAGAGGATATTATCCTCATTATATCAATTAAGAGTCTCACACAGTTGCTGCCAAATAACACAAGGTTTATTTAAGGGTTACTAAGTGAATCACAGAAGGAAAATCATGGATGTTCTATCATCTTTCATTCAATAAACTTGGATTGGATTACATGTACGATTGCTTGGATTCATTTGCTTTAATCAAGGTCTCAATATATTCTATTTCTATGTACTTCTAATTCCTTTTAACTCTCTAATATTCAAACCAACTGTCCATTATCCTGTCTAAACACTTCACAGTCTTCTCTCTGTCTAAATGCTTCACCATTTTTTTCCTTACTCCCCCTCTCTGGTTCTCTCTAACTGCCTCTCTGGCCCCTCCCAGTTCCCTTGACTCTGCCCCTCCTGTCCTCTCATAGGCTCCTGCATTAGAGCTCTAAAATGACTGACAGGAGTAATGTGTGGGCTTTCTGCCACACACATCTACCCAGAGAGATGACTGGATGGATTATCTACTTTGAAAGATGTGTTCACTTCATACGTAAATGTTCATACAGACATATTGATTCACATAAAAAGTTCTGAAAGTGTGAGACAGGATGCAAATTCATTATTCACACATAATATGAAGGAAACATACACAATGGGCAACAGCATAATATTCCTATTGAGCAAATACTCCATACAATTTATATTACAACAAGGGAAAGAGTTATTTTCCATGATGTCTGTTGCAAAAGCTACACACCATATTTTCATGTAATGTGCATCACATAGGAATGCTTTTGGAAAGTGTGTAGAAGCTGCAGTTAGACTCCTGACTAGAGCTGGTTACTGGACAAGGCCAGGGTATGACTTAATAAATCAACCATATTTTACAGAGCTGGGACTACACACTGCAGATAACCCATAGTAAGCTCTTTACTATGGGTTATCAGCAAACCAAAGTGAAAATGCTCCTATTGCATGTGAGATATAATGTGCTGAAAACAGAGCCATTGGCTGCTCCCTTCCAGGCAAGAACAATGCTACCCACCCAGTGTTGAAATCTCACAGCACTAGCCACCCAGTAATGTTGCTTTGGTCTGGAATGTCAGCTTCAGTGGTTCCATTTACACTGCACATGGAGCGGGCTGCTCCTCCTCCTCCACAAGATTTGCTTACATCATGGACAGATGGAAGCCAGCAGCTAGGGAGTGCACTGTGGTAGCAACAAGAGATCTCCCCAGCCATCAAAGATGCTGCCGCCACTGCCACTGCACTCCCTGGCCACCGCTGTCAAGCTGCCCATCAAAGAAGCCTGGCAGCCAAGCCTTGCACAAGCAGAAAGGCTCTCACATCTGGCTGAAGCCCTACTGGTCTTTAAAATGGCACCCACACATGCTATATTAAGGCACAGTAAGGTGTATATCATGTGAAATGACAAAACCCTCCTATTTATTTACTCCATTTTGAGGCAAGTATGTAATTCCAGTCCAGGTTGCTGGCCTGCCTGTTATGCCTCACAATTCAAGACTCTGGGAAGAGTCTCATTTTCATAAACAGTCTGCAGAAAAAAAAATGAATACATGTCTGTTCTATCATGTACTTTCAAGTTGTCTTGTCAACATCTCACAATGAGGTTGAGAATGACATATAAGGAGAATTGTGTGTGGACCTTTTCCTTCTTGGATTTTGTGGCACGGTAATGTTTTCCATACAAGGCTGTTTCAAGTCACCTAACCCTGAAAGCCAATGAGACTCATAGGCTAACTTCTGGAAGGAGAAGGGCTAATATTTCACACATTTCTTTGTATGCTTTTTTTAAAATGCCACTTTTGGATACAACATGGACACTATCCATATTATATGCATGAAACAGGGAGCAAAGTTTATTGTCATTGCACATATACATATTTATGGAAATATATGTCTGCCAATGCAGTTAAGAAAACCAAGAAAGACGAGTGAATCTGGCCAATACATGGCTCCATGAATTAAATACCTTATTCACTTATTCCCTTTCTGTGTATAGTGAACGCATGAAGAACAGGAGCACTAATGTGCTTTGTATTCCCAGATCTCATATGGAGGTAATTACTCCATAAGGAACTGAAGGGAGGGATAATTAAAGATTTCATCAAAGGGCTCTTCCAGATGGAGCCTTTGTTCCAATTTAAGTGCTGGGTTCTACCCTGATGTTGCAGGAATTTTCCCCAACATCCCTACGATGTTTCTTTAATCTCTTTTTGTACAGACCTTTTCCTTCAGACTCCCTGCACCTAAAATCAAGATTTAATTATTGTACTGCTTTCTACCAGGAGGGGAGAAGCATAGTGCTAAGGCACTTCCTAATGTTAGTGCTAATACATCACAAATCTTTTGAGAAATAAAGATATTTCCAATAAATATACATGAATGTAACTTTTCAGTCTCAAAGGGGCAACCTTTTCTGACATTTCGTTATTTGTGTTTATTTACTGCTGCAGAATTCTATTCCGGGGAGTGGGGTTGACTTAAAGGTTCTGTCTTCCTTTGCAGGACAGCCTGTAACCATCCCCCTATAAGTTCTAAGTGTCCCATGAAGCTGTGTTCCTATAGGCCTTTCATGAGCCAGGCAACATAACACTCTATTAAATACTGGTTTGTTTGTTTATTTATTTATTAAACTTGTATGCCACCCACATAGACAATGTCTCCTCTGGGCGGCTCACAACAAATAGAGTAAAAACAATTGAAATGTAACAACAATTTCACAACAATAAACAATCATTCAAGATGGAAGATAAAATGAGAAATTAAGTGGTTTAACTTGGAGGAAATGGGATACAAATAAACATGAACAGCAACACCTACAACCTGGTCGGCAATGGGGGGAGGCACTAACCTTCCTAGCCCACAGAGTTCTGGGGAGGCATTAATCCTTGGTCCCTGAGGATCTGGGGAGTTGAGCAAGGAAAGGAGTCTTACAGCAGAGGTGATTGATGGCAAGAGTTAGCCTTCCTCAGATAGTGGTCTCCTAGTCTGGGTCTTCCATCTCCATGAGTGGGATGTTTACAGGTTGGGGATATGGAGTGCTTGTTTCTCTGAATCTGAGATCAAATGCTTGGGCTTATCCTGAGTGCAGGACGTCCACCATTCCCCTTCCTGGTCAATTCTGGTTCTTCCACCATCTATTTCAGCATTCTTGTTTTCCCCAAAAGCTTATTTGGGATCTTGGCTCAGTGTACCCACTCAGCCTCCCCAGGTGGGGAGAGCATCTGCATCCACTTTCTGGTCCAGGGGTCTTTCCTTTCAACCGGCTCCTAGCCTTCATGGGGCTCTGCTTCCAAAGGGTTCGTATCCTCCACCTGGTATGTAGACGTTGTCTAGAGGGGCGGGGTAGAAATTGAATAAATAAATAAATAAATAAATAAATAAGTATGTGTCCCAGTCTGACTCCTCCTTTATCTCCTACCAGCATTTATCCTCCTCCCCCTTGTGATCATTCCCTTCTGATCCTCTAAAACCTTCCCTGTCATTAACTCATCTTCCTCTCTCTCTCCCTGAGTTCCTCATCCACTATTCTCCATTCCACCAGGGAATTACAGGTCAGAAAGTCCTCTCAAGGGATGGTGAGGCAGCCCAGCCCACTGGTGGTGACAGGTATAGGCAACTGTCCTTGGTGTCCTCACACAGTCCCTTCCTCATGTATACAGAGCAATGAACAAATGCAGTGGTAGTTTGAGTCTACTACTGGGGAGGGTGCTTCACAAAAGCAAGAAAGCTCATGCTTTCTTGCTTTTGTGAAGACTAGAATTCTGCTGAATCCCTTGGGTGCTCCCCCTCTTATATCACCAGCAACCTGCTGTCACTGGCCCTCTACTGCAGATGGGAGCCCAGTATATCCAGTTTTGAACAACGATAATGAGGGAAATCCTGCTAACCGTGGCCAGTCCTACCATTAGCCACAGTGAGGCAGCCATCTCAGACAGCTAATTTGGGATGCCATGACAGGGCAGCATTGGCTAACTATTTTCCTAGCACTGGAATTTTACTGCCATGGAACAGGAAGAATTTCTGCCTCATCTGGCTTTCGGTACTAGTCACCTTGATCTGAAGGTGTTGTGTACCATTCACTACTTCTCTTTAACAAAATGTCTTGAGATGCTCCTGTAGGGATGTCGGGGAGATACTTGCAAAGATTTTGGCCTCATATGCCTTCCCTCCAGATAACTCAGCTTCCTTTAGATATGAGACACCCTACCTGATTAAGTGAAGCCTGCCAATTTGCTGCCTTGCCTTAGGCAGCAAAATGTACTGGACCAGCCTTGACTGCCATCATTCTATTAAAAGGCATTAAAAGGCATCCTGAAATAAGACAGCTTTTCCTTTTATTTCACTTTGGATCTTGCTGGATGCTGGCCCTCTTGCCCCAGTGAATTCTGTAATGGCATCCCATTCCAATTCTCTATATATTTCCTTGACAGAAATCCCAGCAAAATGAACCAGCCTGGCGAGAGGCATTGAAAAGCAGGCTGTTAGTCATGCAATTTTAAGCTCTGCAATGCTTACAAGAAAGAAAATAAAAAGAAGGAAGTCATCATTGGAAAACCTGCAACAGCTAAGTATCTTGGCTTGTTTCTCTGGGCTCTGTAAGATTTAATATGCTTCTAATTTAGAAAGGATTAGGCAGTGCTTTTCATTTGGTTATTAGAGTGGCTCCAACTGTGGGAAGATATTTAAAAACTACTTTATCCCCTCTTGCAGTTGTCTTGCCTTTATTGCCATGTTGTTGTTATTGTTTACGAGAAGGGGCAGGATTTTTGCCCTTCCCCAGCAGCTTTGGAAGAGAAATCCAAGCAATTGTCTACAGAGGAGTACTATTAGAGAGGGATTCAGGTGGTGGAATTAGCCAAAATTGAAGAGGTTTTTTAAAAAAAAAATACAAAAAAAAAAGAATTTAATGAAACTACCATCAAGCATTGAGCCATTCGTCATACCACACGGTGCAGAGACAGCCTTGACTACAAGCATGCATTTGTTAAATGTTCTCACAAAACTGTGATCATTAATTCTAAAGCACCTGTTTGCAGAAGGAAATATATGTTTTTGAGCTGTCGTGCAGTGCAAGACAGTTGTTAAAAGTCTAGAGAGAATGTGATTTTATAGCATTTTAATAACATGGCCAAAAATGCCTTTAGTGCCAACAAACGGTTTCTGGCCCCCTTTCTTTTCCTCCAGACTGAAGCTTGGGAGTAAAATCAGCTTTTTTAAAATGCAAGATGCATATTATATAAAACTCATAGGTATAGTATTAACATATTTAATTTCCATAAAAATAAATGGTGCACCAAAATCTTCCATAGTTCTTTCCTTCAAGAAAAAGAAAATGAAGGGAGGAGGAAGACAAGACATTATTTTCAGAGAAACATCTTACATGTGGACATGTTAAGAATTCATTATTTGATTGTACAGCAGAGGATATGTACATTTTATTGGTGTTTCACAAAGATATTTAGATACAGAAGCAGAATACGTTTGAGTATGTACACGAGAAAGCCATATCCTGAATGATATTTATGTACAGATATTTATATTTTCTGGGAAAAAATTTTAACCTCACTTATCCATTACATCTTCCATCTACAGGGAAGAAAGACAAAAGGCTAATACACTGTTTCCCATTCTAGTGTTCTCCAGATTATTTGGCCTACAATTCCTATAAGTTTAGGCTGGGGCAAATGATCAGGGATGATGGATACTGTAGTTCAAAACCCTGGGGACAGAATAAGAAATGATGGACTAAAAGAATTATAGACAGGGTCCATCTAGTTCACCATTCAATATCTGGAACTTGGAAATAATTTTTAAAGTTTAGCTTGCTTTTTAAAAAATGCTTAATGGGCCACACATCAGTAATATAATGTTTTAACCTCATTTAAGGATTTCATTATAATGGTAATGAGGTTTTCTCTTGTTAAACATTGTTCACAATCACTGTGTCCCCTACCCAGGAAGCCAAACTGGGCAATTTCCCTTCATTGCTAAAGATTTATTTGATATTCTAATCCCTCTGTTTTCCAACTGAAATAGTGAGGGGTGGGCAAAGTGGAGTTTAAATTGACTGATTCTCATCCAGGATGGAAAAAACCATCAAGCAGCAGTTGGGATTGAAAAGGTAGTGTAGTTAGCTAAAAGCTGGGTATTTGAGTTTAAATCCTGCTCAGCAGTAATTTGATTTGAAACATATTGTGACTCTCCAGAGAGGGAAGAAAAAGCTGCAGGAAGAAGCCTGGGAGATTCATTTCTCCATAAGGGGCTCTGGAAAGCTCTGCTAGATGCTCTCTTCTACACGTTCCTAGAGAAGAGAAGAGAAGGTTTTGTGAGGGTGTATGAGAAAGAACAGGGGGATGGCTCCAGAGAGGGAGAGGGAGCAGAGGAGAAAGTTGAACAAACAATAGGGTGGAGGGAGAGAATAACCCAAGGGAATGAAAAAGAGTGAGGTTGTCAAGGAGTGAAGAAAAAGGAAAAGAAGGAGTGCAGGAGCAGAGAGGGAATAAAGGAGTTTCCAACCTGTGTGAAGTAGTTACATATACTGGCCTGAAAAAAAAGAAAATAATAAGCAATGTAGTATTTGTTTGGTTTGGATATAAAGTTCTGGAAGTTCTAATATTAGCTAATGGTTAACATCACAGCAAGCTTTATCCAATAGTGGCTGATCAAGGTTGACTATGTAACACTGAAAACATCATAAATGACTCAACTGTACTGAAATGCAAGCATTTTCAGTATAATCCTATACAACTTACACAGAAGAAAGTCTCATTGAGTTCAGTGTTCCTTCCTCCTAAGAAAATGACTATAGAATGGATAGCAGCTTTGCATCACTATGCAACTTGTCAGAAATCTCTTTACAAAACAAATTAGTAGCAATTACCAAGCCTGTATTTATTTCACCACTTAGAGCTAATAGCAACCATAAGAGCTGGCCTTATATTTGGGGAAAAATGAAAAAGAAATCAAATATCCTAGAGAGCAAAACAGCTGTTTCAGATAGTGCTTGTACCCCATACACTATAGCAGAGTGACTGTTGCTGTTCACAGATCCATGGGGAATAGCACATTTAGACTTAGGCCATTATGAAAATAGACTCAACTGTAAGAAGTGAAATGGAATGCTGTGACCATTATTTTGGTCCAAAAGGTGTCAGAGATGCTGAGCATCTGAAATTCACAACCTAACAATCTTTGGAGCACATCTCACACAAAACAGATATGTGTGTTTTTTCCGAACCTCCCTTGGAACAAGACATTAGCATTAGCTAACTCAAAATCTAAACATAAGCTTTTGTTTTCTTTCCCACAGTTAATTCCACCACCACCACCACCCATGTACCTTGCAATTAATGTTTAGAAATCCCTTTTGGTGGATTGCCTTCTGACACTCTGAAAGAAAAAGTTTCCATCAGCTTTTGGTACAACGTTACTGATACATATGCAGTCTTTCCCCCTTGCTTTAACCTTCCAAGATGGGATCTTTTCCACCTCCTCCCCACAAGATATAGGTGCTCGGAAAAGCTTCCATCTCAAACGCAAGAAATGAAGGGCAAAAGGAATGAGCACATGAAGCCATAGCAATATGTAATGTGATTGACACATCATACAAAATGCTATTAACCATAGCCATTTCTGTGTTAAGGCAAATCATTAAATTGCTCTTCTCTGAGTTGACTCTACGGCCAGGTCTCTTTTATATTCCTCCATTGCGAAGCAGGCTGTGGCAAGCAGGGAGTCACAACTTGGCTGCTGGCAGACAAGAAAGTACTGCTGATGGAACACCGGGTTAACTCCTCCATGATAATAGATCAGCTGCTGTTTTTGGAGCTGAAAAGCATCCACACAGTACATTGGGCACAGCAAGCGATAATGAAAGTACAGTTAATACACAGCAACTACTTCTGCATCTATAGGTGTGAACTAGTGTGTTTGTTTACATTGCTAATTTTATATATATATGCTCGGTCCTCTGGTTTACAGATTTATATATCTGCTCAGCTCTCTGGTTTACAACAAAAGTGTTTAACAAACTGATATAGTGCTTACTAGGTCTTCATAATAGCTACCATCATGAAAGCAGTATTGATCTCCTAATCTGCCGATGAATTTTCATGAGGTTCCATTTTTGTGGCAGAAATTTATTCACAAAAATCCATACCTTCTACTTTTTTGTGTGTTTCTTCCTACCACTTTCTTCCCATCCATTCCCATCAGGCTCAAGTTGAATAACTAAGACAGGGGATCATAGCAGTTGCAATCCAACAGCATCTAGAGGCCAACAGCATCCATTATATAGTGTGCTATAGCTCTGGCTCCATGCTGTTCTGCTGGTGGTAGTGGTGTTTGTGGTTTTGGTTTAGTTTAAAATGTAGGATTGCATGCAGGTACATGAGTCTTGCAGTAAGATTAGGAATGTGTATTCAGCCCTCATCAAGTAAGCATAGGTCACAACCTACTTGTGGGATTGGGGTATCAGGGCATTCAGCAGATACCTCATCAATGGGGACACACATCCTCTGCTATCTGACATCCACCACACCACAAATACAGCCATGAACCCACCACACTGCTACCTGCTTTTACAAAGGGGAACAGAAAGCCAATATGATTCTTGGTAGTATCAATAGGAGTATAGTGCCTAAATCAAGGAAAGTGATAGTACCTTCCAACATCAGGCATTCCCATCATTTCTATTCTGGTTTGGTCAGACCTCACCTGGAGTATTGTGTCCAGTTCTGGGCACCTCAATTCAAAAGGATGTTGACAACCTGGAACGTGTCCAGAGGAGGGCGACTAAAATGGTTAAAGGTCTGGAAGCAATGTCCTATGAGGAGCAGCTTAGGGAGCTGGGAATGTTTAGCCTTACAAAAAGAAGGTTGAGAGGGGACATGATAGCAATGTTTACATTTGAAAATATGTCATGTTGAGCAAGGGACAGGTTTGTTTTCCAGGGCTCCAGAGACTAGGACACGGAGCAATGGTTTCAAACTACAGGAAAAGCGATTCCATCTGATGGTCAGAGCTGTCTGGGAGTGGAATTGGCTGCCTCGAAGGATGGTGGAGTCTCCTTCTTTGGAGGTTTTTAAGCAGAGGCTGGATGGCCATCTGTTGGGAGTGCTTTGATGGATGTTCCCATATGGCGGGAGGTTGGATTGGATGGCTGCAGTAGTCTCTTCTAACTCTATAAGAACAAATAAAATGCTAAGATGCTGTGCTTTTCATGGAAAGGAATGACAAAATACATCATCTGCTTTTGGTTCAGCAGCAGGAACTATACCAATCAATTGGCTGAATCTAACTTTTAGCCTATACCAGATGAGGCTAAACTGAGCAGGACTTGTTAAGTCAATACTTATAGAAGACCTACTGATTTAATGGGTCTACTGTAGTTGAGACAAACTATTAGATTTAGTACTATATTGTTTATTGATGGTTCTGGTTCAACCAGTTCATTCATTCATTCATTCATTCATTCATTCATTCATTCATTCATTCATTCATTCATTCATTCATTCATTTACATCCTGTCTTTCTCCCCATGGGGAACCAAGCTGGCTCCCAACAGCTAAAACTATAAAACAATCAACAGTTTTAAAACACCATGTAAAAACAAACAAACATATCAACATGAAAATCCATATTTAAAACATTTTTAAAATAATTTAAAATCTCTAACAAACATAGCATTCTTGAGACACTTATTGCTTAGAAGCCTGCCTGAAAATGAAGGCCTTTGACTGATGTTGGAAGGACAAAAGAGAGGGGGCCAACCTGGCTTTTGGGGCAGTGCATTCCAAAACACATGCCAGGACCATTTATGTTGTCATTAAACTTATATATTATCAGGGTCCATAAAGCAATGTATACATTGTCCATGGGCCACCCTTGTGTAGCAAACAGACTTACTTCTTGCCTTCTACCATACAGGTAAAGTCTAGTTTGAATAGTGCCTATATAAATAATTGCAGTCTCTCCAGCCCCTTGCCCTGCCTCCTTTTATGGGAAAAATGAAAGCCGGGGCTCCCCACTGCAGCAAAGGTGCAATCCTCAGTTCAGATACTGTATCTTGTTTTCCACTCGGCATGCTCGTTTCTCTACTTTGTAGGATGTAAGTATGGCATTGACACAGCAAATGGGTGAAGTGCTGTGTAGACTGTAAATATTATGCCATCTGTTTCTAAAAGGGTGTCTTGATGGTACCAGATGATAAATAAGGTTACTCCAATGAACAGCACATTCATGGAACACAGTCTAAAGAAGGTGGGTCACTTCATAATGAACAGATCTTATCCCCTTTTCTTGATACTACCTTCTCTTGGACCTGCTATTCAAAGTAGTAAGACACTCTATACACTAGCTCCAATGGTGTGGAGCAACACTAGACCAGTATTATGCTCTTCTACGCCGTGCCCTCTGTTTTTTAGCTACACAGCTGTTTTCTATAACGCTAATTTTCTCAGAGCACATGTGAACACAGACAGACACACAGAGAGAAGGGGGGAGGGAAAGATTTTCAGTGACTCTTCCATCCCACATGCATGTGCTACCTCTGTCTTTGACCCTCGCAATCAGAATGAACTCTTCTATATCTATAGGGCTGTTCAACCTATAGGAGCTATGGGATAACTTATAAAGTTTGCTTATTTGATTTGCCCTGTCCTGACTATTTATTTTAGTAATCTGAGGGACATTACCAAACAGGACCCAAAGTTTAAGACAAGAGAATTTCCCAGTTCTATGTGGCCCTCATAATCTTTCTAAACTTCTTACATGTGGCAATCTTTCCCTCTTGCCAAAGGTTTTTCCCCACATGGGATGACTTTGTTGCAATGAGGGTCACTTAGCTAGATGGCTAACTCTGCTGATGCTGAGATGGGGAAGAATGTACAGAGAGGAAAGAAGGAATTGGTTGACCAGCTTCTGGTTTCATAAAAATATATACCAGGACAGACTTGCTTTATTGTAGGATCCTTAAAAAACAAACAAACAAGAAAGCTTTAAAAGTTGCAAGCGTCCCTGAAGGTAATCTATTGGCATTGCTTTTCTTCCAGCTTTCTGACTGTGCCTCTCCCATACACGAGGGCAAAGCAGTGTGGGCAGAAAGAATAGGCCTGAAGACGGAAAGACAAACATGAGACAGATTTACCTACCAACAGTCTTTTGTCTACAGCTGGAATGGAAATGTAACAGATATATTTACATTATTACGCATAATTTTTTATCAGCAAAAAAAAAAAAGCTGATAAGAAGAAAGCTAAGTTACGCTATGAGATAACAGTCCTTACTGCCAAGAGCCATAATCTGACACAGACTGAGCCATAGACCGAGCCTGGTACAGTAGTCAATTAATGGCTCAGTGCTCATACAATAATGACCTACTAACCTGACGGTGTGTTGCTCTCACATTTTGCTATCCCCTGGGATGCTACTGTCACTGTGTTATCTATTGCCTCCTTCCCTATCAAAGAAAATAAGCAGAGCTGAAATGTATGTACGCATCAAGCTCTGTAGTTCATTGCACACCAACCCTGGCAACTGGAGGAACAATAGATTTATAAGTTTATCCTACATTAAACCAAACATGCCTGACTGCACTGTAAATTACTAAATAATAAACCAGGTGGTGTAAGATCCTGACTTGGACAGAATATAAAAATCTATCAACCTGTAAAATACAATAACCATAAATGTGCTATGTAGCTGATGGCTCAGGTAAACTATCCACCTCCGGCAACCATGGTTTTTCCTCAAGTAAATTGCCACTGAGGTTATTCCTCCCCTATATTTAAGTTTTTTGTACCTTTGTACCTTTCTCCTATGCACAAGAAATATAATTGGGCTTAAAAAACAGTGCCAATTTATCCGTTTGTTTATGTTTCTTTACCTCATATGGGACTGCTCTATGGTAATGTGCAAACGTATCGCCAGAGGCATTTTGGACTGATCTCAAAGGAGAAGATGAACAAACGTCCTAGAGCATGCAACTTCTCTATTCAAACTTAACATTTAAATTAAATTGCCAAAGTACAGTGAGCGCTCTACGAGTGAGCTGCTAGTATTGGACACTTGCTGCTTTCAAATATATTTCTTTCTTTTATCTTCTCCTTTTTTTTCTGAGAAAGAGACAAAAATCTATGCTGGCTCAATAAAACATTTCACACATATTCTACACACCATTAGCCCTCTCTTAAATTAAAATTGGAATTTTTTTTTTTTAAAAAAGCCTCTATCCTTTCCAAAATTAATTCCCTGTGAATTAAGAAGGGGGAAGAGCAGGGAGATTTATTTCAAGAAAAGCCACGTTCAAAAAATATTCAATAAATGGCAACTCCCAGTTCAATAAAGCTAATTAATTCCATTTTAGGAGCTGTTCAATAGCCAACCAGGTTAGGTTTATATGATTTACAAACAGTGTTTACATTCATAAAAGGCCAGTGAATAGTTGCATAGCTTGACATCATTACAGGAAAATGCTGGGGGATGCAGGCAGTTTAATTAGGGGTGGGTTTGAGTTCACTGTAGTAACAGCATCATAGCGCTTTCCTAATGTGCTTTCATAGAATGATAATACTATAACAAGATTATTGGGTGGGGTGCTCACTGTTTTCTTTGTCTTCCAAGGAAAAGCAACAAATTTTGCCTTAAGAATCCAATGAAACCAGCATCAAGCGAAACCTTCAAATGCATTCACCCATTCATCTGCCTGCAATATATTGATTCTTAAGAAAAGGTCTTTATATATACACACATAGACATACGCACCACAAAGAACAGATGCTGTCAACCCCAAATTAAGTGAAATTTTCTCACCTAACTCTTGTAATTATTTGATTTGATAATATCTTCAAACATTCTTTCTGTTAGATGTCCTGCTTTCTTAATTATTTTTTAAAATTACAAATATCATTATGTTCAGTATGGTATCTACAAGGAATTAAAAGGAAGTCTCCTAATTTACTTTTGCTTTGTACAGGACTTTGCAAAGACATGGTTCAGAGCAATACCAATTGTACAAGAAATTCAGGTCTCAGAATGTGAATATAAAAACAAAGTTAACTTGTAGCCAATTTTATGTTATCTTTCCCTCTAGATTTTCCTGTCATAGGAATCAATATTATAAATAAATGCCTAAGGTGAAGAAAACATATTATATGAACTGGACAAATACAGATCTCCATCCATGAATCCTTTTAATGGCAGCGAGATCTCTTTGCTTCTGCAACCAATGTTCATACTTACTTAATGCAGTTTCCTAAATACCGTAAATGTCTGTACCTTCAGAATCCAGAGCAAGTGTGCCTGCACAGACGCATCCTTGGTATGGCTAGCAGTCAATACTACTAAATGAGACCATCTCCTCCTACTGTGAATCCTAACATCTTAAAGCCTTGTGCTTTTGGCTAGCATGACCTTTACAGTTGTTTCTTGAACTTTTCAATACATGATTTGCTCTGCCGTGGGCTTTATAGCCACACACAGTATTTTGGTTTAGGGGTGCAAATACTTGCTTGCTTTGTCCTTGACAAGGAGCCAAAACATCCTGCTTGCCAGCTAGGTCTGTGTGACATTTGCAGGTTCTGGTAAACTTGCAAGCATGGGTTTGGACGGCCATACCCCAGCATACACCCATATGAGTAGAAAGACCAGGATCAGATGAAACAAGCAAAGAACTAATCTCTGCTAGAAATTCTTGAATGTCCACAAATACACCTTGCCTCTTCCATTGCCAGTTCAGTCCCATAAGAAAAAAAAATCATATACTCAGCTTATACTTTGCCAGCTCAGTTCAAGTGTCAGACCTTTTCTTGTTGCTACCACCCAGCTGGAGCCTCATCATCTGGTCGCCGGGATGTTGAGATGCCCGGATTTCACAAGCCAAGTGCCCAGCTTTCTTCACTCTCCCTGGTGCAGGTGTCAGAGTGCTCCAGCAGCTGCTCCTCATTGCTGGAATTGGAGCAGGAAAGAAGAGGAAGAATGTCTTCATGGACATTTAAGAATTTTTAGCAGTGATGGGTTGACTGCCTGTTTCTCAATAGCCATCCTTCGGTGTTTGCTTTTTTGTGTGTTGACTGGAAGCAGATGTTTGTGTGTGTGGGGGGGGGGGTGTTGCACAAATTAGGGGTTTTTTAAAAAAGAGAAATGTCCCATCTCACTCAGTGCCAGAGGGGAAGAATCTCTCATGGCTTTGAAAGTCCTTGCTGAGGTATTTCATGGAGTCAAAACAGCCTAATTTGATGAGGATGAGGAATTTATTGAAGACTCTTCACATCCTTGTTCTGGTTCCTAGGCAGTCATAAGAACAGAGATACACTGTCACTTCTCATACTGAAAAACGGGCCCAAGATTGTTATTGTTATTATTATGGGATAGCATCAAAGTGGCTGGTCATTATCTTCCAATGCTTCCCTAGCCAATGCCTTTTTACATGAGAGTGGCAAAGAGGTCTGGAAATATCAAAGACATTGACAATATCCTAGAATCTATTTAGTACTATTTGAAGATCACAACACATTAAGATCTTTTCCTGTCAGAAACAGAGAACTGAAAAAATAATTTTAGCATTCTCAATATTATGTCACACCTATTTTAGGCATTGCATGGGCTTACACACCATTGGTAAGCACCATTGGGAGTAAGCTGTTTGCATATGAGAGTCCGCTTATCTTGTTCGATGTCACCTGCATTTTTGTTTTATATAAAAATATTCACACCACAAAAACTCACTCTGTAAAAGGTGCAAAATCACCTACTGATCCTGACAGATTGGAATTTTTACTCTTCTCTTATATCAGCATGCATTCTTCCCATTGAAGAAGCTCAGTGTGAATTTGCCAAAGTTTCCGATATGGCAGAAGTTGTTTTCCTCAGAAGGAGGTAATTGCCACAACAACCACAGACACACATTACAGAGGCGACTACAATTTTAGATCAGCTGGAAGGAATAAGGTATCATGATCTGTTCAACGTTATTTATTTAATCATTTTTAGTGCACCCATCAGTGTAACATCTGGATTAATTACTTAGATTGAACGTAACAAAGCATTAAATTGAGCAATTTGCAATGGACAACATAAACAACTCCCATCATTTTAACACCCCTGTCTGTAGCTTTCCTCTTTACTATGCAGTATCCTGCTACCAATTGTTGGCTGATTCCCTTGTTCATTTTGGAGGCAACAGTGATCTCTTTCCTGTTGTTTTAATTGTTGCTGTACATAACTTGGACCAGCTGACGCTGTTGGCAAGCTGCAGCACACACACAAACCTGTACAATATTCCATCCCTACCCCCAATATTGCGATATGTACAAAGGCCTGTGAAGTTTAGGATTACCCGTCATGAAACATGGAGCACCAATCCCACAGTTCAGAGCAGAGAAGCAAACTTCCACCTATTTTGTTTTCACAGGGGAGAACAAAAGATTTCTAACGTTTTCTCCCCACGAGGTGAGATTGCAGAGAAAAATTTGTATTCTGCATGGAAATTCTTGAACATTCCACAAAGTTTTTAATGCAAAATACAAGTTTTCATGCAGAGCCCATCATTTTTTTTAATACTATTGCTGCTTTTGTCTTTTTAAGTATTGATATTTTTGCTTTTGTGTAGGAGTGGAAAATTTCATAGCACTGTAGTTACCAATATTTTTGAGAGGATGTCTCCATATGTCAAGGTACCCTTGTCTGTGTATCTCATTTATTTATTTATTTATTTATTTATTTTATTTATTTATTTATTTATTTATTTATTTATTTATTTATTTATTCATTCATTCATTCATTCATTCATTCATTCATTCATTCATTCATTTATTCATTCATTCATTCATTCATTCATTCATTCATTCATTCAATTTATATCCCGCCCATCTGGTATATTCTACCACTCTGGCGGCTTACAGAATATCAAAACAATTAAATTCCTTCCTTCCTTCCTTTTTGGCCATGGATGAGAACATTTGTGAATGCTCAGTAAGTTTCCTGGGAAAAACCAAATGAAATGAAACATCCTCACTTTTGTGGGACCAGCACAAGAGCTGGTCACTCACAAATATTAGGTTCTAAAGAAATACAAAGCAGGCCCTAGGGAACTGAGCTTACTCCTCTAAAGAGTCACATTCCGCTGGAGTATCCTGCAACTTGCAAGTAACACTGGCCATGCTAGTACAAGTCCTCTTATCTCTGGGGAAACCAGTGAAAGTCCGGAGCATCAGTGTCTGTTGTTCTCAAGTGGTTCCTGGCTCTTCAAAACTCTTCTGCCCCTGCATTTCTGCCATCCTGGTATTCCTGCCTCCATTACAGTCCTGCAGTCCCATTGAAGCTAATCACTTTTTTGCTGACACAAGTCATGCGCTAAACAAAACTTGCCTGGCACAATTCTGTGCTAAAAATACGTGGGGCTGTGACACGAGATTCAGAAACCAATCCTTTTAAAGACCTGGCTCTGGTACCCCAAGACCTGAGCAGCCAGGTCTTTCTGAAGTACTACACTAGTACACATTAGTAACCAGAGTTTCTATGCTCCCCAGTTTCTGTTCAGGAAGGACTTAACGAGATCCAAGATAATGTATATCTGAAAGACCTGAACTATCTTCTTAAGGACCTTTCTTTACAAACTGTAGTCACAGTTTCTAAACACTCTTTTATATTATCTGTGTGTGTGTGTGTGTGTATCTTTAAGGAAAGAGTCATTCTCCTTTTATACCACTTTGTGGCTGGGAGCCAAATCCCTTACTGTAGCCTTCCCAGGTGCCTAAAAATTTTATTTTTGGACTAAAAATAAAACCTCTGGTAAGAAGAATCTTACCACCTGAGTCTACCCCAGTTAGCATGCCAGGCAAAAATCAAACAGAAATTAAAAAATAAAGAAGACAAAAACTCTGTGGCACCTTAAGGATTAACTGCTATATTTTAATGTGAGTTTTCATGGACAACTCGACTTCTTGAGACAGTTGGGACAATATTAATGTTCTTTCTCTGATCAGGAATTTACTGGAAGGCTATGGGTTTCCTTAGTGCCTCTCAGCTATCACTCATGGATCCTCAACTTTTTGAAAGATGTACAGTGGTGCCTCGCTTAGCGACGTTAATCCGTTCCAGGAAAAACGCTGCTAAGCAATTGTAACATTCAGCTCTGCTCTCACCTGTCCGTCACAGCTGGGCAGTGGAACATCAGCCAATGAAGGGACGGAGGGCGGTGCAGAAGGGGGAGGAGTTGAAATATAAAAGGGGTGTGTGAGGTGTGAGAGGGAGAGGGAGAGATTGAGAGACTGAGAATTAGTGATGAGCATGTTGGAAGGCCTGTGAGCCAAAATAGTCAGTAAGGAAAAGTCTGTGTGATTCAGTGAATGAGAAACAGTGATTTACAACTTGATTATCTACCTGTGATTTACTCATTTTATTTTGTTAAATCAATAAATAAGTTTTATTTTGGAAGAAACACTTGTCCTTTTTAAATATTGATTATAATTGGTGGCAGCAGTTGAAGAGGAAGAGTAGTGAGCACTCCTGGAGGCCTGAGTGGATAGAGGCTTCAGAGTGGCCCGCTACAGCGATTTAATCAGTAAGAGATTTTTAAAAGCCCATAGAAACGCATTAAAACGTGTTTAATGCGTTCCTATGGGTTTCCAAACTAACCTTATGCGAAGATCCTCCATAGGGGCGGCAATTTTCAGTGCCTCTAAAGTGAGGACACACAACAGGTGGCCATTTTGTTTTTCCGGCATCCATTTTGAAACTGCCGATCAGCTGTTTAAAAAGGGTTGCTTTGCCATGATCGCTTCCCCGCACAAAATCAACTTATTTATTTCAAAGTGCCAATACTGCAATTAAACCAAGAATGCTGAGGTTTTAGTTTAGAAAAAACAGAGGTGGGGCTTTGTTGCAGTGCTGCCAGTAGCTCCAGAGAAGAGCTCTCTCTGGAAAAACTGGAACCGTCCAGTGCGGGATCGAAATGGGGATCGAAGGAGAGTGTAGGAGAAGTCTCTCTGAAGCAGATGGTGAGCAGCAGAAGGAGAAGAAAGGGATGCAAACCCGGACTTCTTCCCTCTGAAGAAATCACCCAGCATGGATCGGAGTGGGCACCATATTTGGCACAGAGCCGTGAGTAACCCTTTATCGGGGAGAGGAGAACAACCAATATAAGCTTAAAATATATAACAACTAAGTAACCTGAAGCCTTTGATTTATGAAACAGCCCCATTAAGCTGAAAATAAGAATGAAAATATTTGGCTGAAAGAAGAAAAGCAGCGGTGAGCCAATCTTATCACTCTGCCTCAAAAGCGAAACTAACTTTCCTCCCCAAATGAACTCTTAATATAGCAGGCTGATTTCAAAGCCAAGAGAGTGAGACGGAAAAATAAATCTTATGTTTCTGGAAAAGAATCCCAGATGGTTCTCAAGCCATCGGACAGGGTTTAAGAAACTTGAATTTCGTGAATGCAGTTTGGCTGGGACATATTTCTCTTTGCCTTTTCCTGGACTCTGTGAATTGTTAATAACAGAATCTGGTTGTTTTCTGGAGAAGAAAGAAGGAGCTGACGTGGTCGACTGGACTGAGGAGCATCAAGGGGTTAATGGAAAGATCATAAGACGGGCTTCAAGTGTGATGACATAGGTCATAGAAGCCAGGAAGTAATTTCTAAGATGGGATTTGTAGTCATGAAATTAGCCAGAAGGAATCCAACTTTGGTCTGTGTAATTCTAATGGAAGTTTCCATATGCTGTTTTCTTCACAGAAGTCAGTGTTCTTATCTAGTAACCAGGATACGGAAGTCTAAACATTCCATTCCTGCTGAAGTCTAAACATTCCAGCAGCGAAACATAAACAGCACCTGGATTCCCATGAGACTGAAGGATAAAGAGAGATAACTATTCCTTCTTCCTGATTGGCTATAGACGGGTGAGAAGAAGGAGGGGGTTTTTCCAGCACAGAAGAGAAATGCAGGATTGCAGAGGGAGAGAGGAGACTTTTACATCATGGATTTCTAAGGAGACTTTTCTCCTCATGGATTTGCTAAAAGGACTGGTATGGTTTTTATGGACTAAGGAGCTTTAGTTGGACTTTGGAGTTCCTGAAATTCTTTAGGATGTAGTTCTTCTAGTAGTTAGAGGGGAGGCCAATGTCTTTCCTAATTTTTCTTAGATAGCAATTTTATTTTTTTATTTTTCTATCTGGAGTTTGTTAGATTTCTAACTAGATAGTTATGGAAATGTTTCTGATTGCTTTGCTTTTGCATAAACTGAATTCTTTTAAATCTTTATTTTTCTAATAAAAACAATGATACCAAAGATCTTATGTTTGATCTCTTGAACAGACACAATCCTGCTACCAACACTTAATTTGATTTCTTTCAGGCCACGAAACTAAGCTACCTTGAGTCCAATATTGCCTTGAGTACTGGGAGATCTTAATGACTCTGAGACTCATGATTATATTTTGGTTCTCAATGATTTTTAAATGGGAATGGACTTGGGAAAGGAGTGTAGTGTAGCTGCCTGAGATGAGACAAGGACTCATTTCATCTCACACAGGAGTGCACTAGCTCCGGAACCTCTCTATTCCAAGCTGTCTGATTCTTTTAGGAGAACGGACATAGCTGACATCAAGGACAACTATTGGACAGTTTGAGACTCTGTGATTGTTGTTTTGTTTGCCGGACTGCATGTGAGACTGATAACAGAAGCTTGCTAAACTCTGGAGAAGAAGAAATAATTGTGCCACGGTTCTATGAAAAAGATAATAATAACAGAGTTTCAGCAAGTACATGAAGGTCTTAGCAAAATAGAAGATCTGATGAAAGTGACGAAAGAGGGGACATTAGATGCCAAACAAAACTTAAATGAAGCTGTACAAACTTTGGAACCGTCTTTATTGGGCATTTCACCAGGTAACGTATATGGGATAGAGAGTTATCCAGTGACCTATGCAGCTTCCAAAATTAAAAAACATTATGTTAAAAATCTCAAGAAAGAAACACTGAAACAAGAGAATCTTATTGTGAAAATATGGGAAGTGACAAAAATGGATATTCTGTCAGATAGGCTGAAAGACTATTCAATTCAAAAGGAAACTGAACAATGGAATGCATTGTATAAATGGCTGCAGTTACCAGATAGTGTTGGAGTAACATAGAATTAAACTAAAATTAAATTTTATTTATTTATTTTATTTATTTTATTTATACCCCGCCTATCTGGCCCACCGGACCACTCTAGGCGGCTTCCAAATATAAAATCAAATAATAAAACATAGACAAATACATAATAATCAAACAAGAACAGCAGTAAAAATAAAAAGGAAAAGTAAGAAAAAATCAAGCATTGGCTGGAGGGAAGGCCTGAATAAACAGCCATGTTTTTAATTGGGTTTTAAAGGTGCCCAGCGTGGGGGCCGCGCGAATCGCCGGAGGGAGATTGTTCCAGAGGCGAGGAGCCACCGCCGAGAAGGCCCGGTTTCGTGTCTTCTCCTTCCGGGCCTCTCTCGGTGTCAGGCTCCTCAGCCTCACCTCCTGACTCACGCGGGTGATCCGGGTAGACCTTGGTGGGAGGAGGCTTTCCACCAAATATCGAGGTCCTAAACCGTTTAGGGCCTTATAAGTAAGCATTAAAACTTTGAAGTTGACACGGAAACAGATGGGCAGCCAATGCAATGCGGCCAGCGTTGGAGAGATGTGTTGATATTTTCTCACTCCTGTAAGGAGCCTGGCCGCCGCATTCTGCACCACCTGAAGTTTCCATGTCAGACTCAAAGGCAGCCCCACGTAGAGCACGTTACAGTGATCTAATCTTGAGATTACGAGCGCATGCACCAAGGTAGTGAGCGCCCCCATGTCGAGATAGGGTCGCAGCCGGGCAATCTGCCAAAGATGGAAAAATGCAGTGCGGACTACCGACGCCACCTGAGTTTCCATGGTGAGCGTCGGGTCCAAATATATGCCGAGGCTGCGGACCCCACTCTTCGCAGCCAAGGTGGTCCCCCCAAATGTGAGAGAGCCACCCAAGCCACCTACCACGGGGGCACCCACCCTCAGAACTTCCGTCTTATCCGGATTCAGCCTCAGTCCGTTCTCCTGCATCCATTGCAGTACGGCCCCCAGGCAATGCTGAAGGGAAAGGACAGCATCACCTGCAGTTGGTGAAAAGGAGATGTAGAGCTGGGTGTCATCGGCATATTGATGACACGAAGCCCCACATCCCCTAATGACCCCACCCAGCGGCCTCATATAGATGTTAAATAGCATTGGGGAGATAATCGACCCCTGTGGAACCCCACAATTGAGACTCCACGGGGCCGAGACACTCTCCCCAAGCTGAACTCTCTGGGGACGGTCCCCCAAGAAGGAACGGAGCCAGGCAAGTGCCGAGCCACCAATTCCCAACTCAGAGAGCCTCCCCAGGAGGATACCGTGGTCGACGGTATCAAAGGCCGCCGAGATGTCAAGGAGGACCAGCAGGGAGATTTTGCCCCTGTCGGCCTCCCTCAACAGGTCATCGTACAGGGTGACCAATGCCGTCTCAGTACCGTGGCGTGGCCTGAAGCCCGACTGAAATGGATCCAGGGCATCCGTTTCGTCCAGGTGAGCCTGGAGCTGATCGGCCACCACCCTCTCAACCACTTTGCTCATGAAAGAAACATTGGCGACGGGCCTATAATTGCCAATTTCGTCCACCGCCAAACTAGGTTTCTTTCTTATGGGCCTAATGAGTGTCTCCTTGAGGGCGGATGGAAATCTACCCTCAAGGAAAGACTCATTTATTATTACTGTGGCCCATTCTGTTGTTATCAGCCTGGCTGCTTTGATTAACCAGGCCGGGCAAGGGTCCAAGGAGGAGGTGGTGGCTCGGCAGCGGTCAAGCACCCTGGAGACGGAATCAGGCGTTACAGGCTGAAAAGAATTGAAAGTCACCGGGTAAGATGGAGCGCTGGACATCTCTGCTCGACTCACTGTTTTAAAAACGGATAAGATGAAAGTAGGAGGGTAATCAAACTGTGAAAAAGCAAAAAGTTGATCTGTTATTGTAATATGAATTGATTGGATGATGGTATACTCTGTGTTCTCCTATCCCCCTAACCTTTTTTCCCCTCTTCCCTATTCCCCCCTACTTTTTGTATTCCCTACCCTGCCCTTAAATAAATACTTAAATAATAATAATAATAAAAGTTTAGAAAAAACAAATGATCCTGCACTGCAAGGGTTAAATGCTTGTTTTCCCCCCGCCCATGGGCAGTAACAAATAAATACTTACTGGTCCTCCAATCCCCCATTGGGCTAGACCGGTAATGGTTGCCATTGCACTCCTCTGTTGGACCACTGCACCAGCAGAGGAAAGTGCCAAAATCCAGGATCGGAGGATGGGTAAGTATTTCTCTATGGTGACAAATGGCTTGTGTGCCCACAGAGAGGGCTCTGAGTGCCAGCTGTGGCATGCGTGTCGTAGCTTCATCATCACTGGTTTAGACTGTTCATAAATTTCCAATCACATGACGCACGGCAAAGAACAACTCATTTTCCCAGCCAGCAGTTTATTTCCAGTTTATTTCCCCCTTTCCAGGCGAGTTGTTGTATTTTTTCCCATTGATGAATCACTTCATTCCTAACCATTTGAGCCTGTGTGTGAATATTGCTCTCAATGTATTTCTTTTGCGAAGGGGTCGGGTTTCTGGGTTCTGGGGCCACTATACAACAATTACAAATGTTAAAATACTGTTAAAAAAACTATATTTAAAAACAATTAAACATTGATCAATATTAAAACCACAAATTAAGCAGAATTATTAAAATGTTTGAAAAAAACATTTAAAAATATCTAAGTTCAATAACTACAGCATTTCTGAGATCCACACTTATTGCTTAAAAGCCTGCATGAAAAGGAAGGTGTTTGCCCAATGACAGAAGTACAAGATGTATGGGGTTAACCTAACTTCACAGGTCACTGTGTTCCAAAGCCTGGGAACAACCACTGAGAAGATGTCTCTTGTGTCCTTACTAGATGAGCTTGGGAAGATGGTGGAACTGAGAGAAAAACCCCTCCCCCCTGGATCTTAAAATGCAAGAAGGCTCATATAAAGTGATATGGTCGTTCAGATAGCTTGGACCCAAGCCAAATAGGGCTTTTTAACCAGCACTTGGTGACAGACTGGCAGCCAACAAAACTGTTGCTGTAAGGGAGTTACATGCTCCCTGAAACCCACACCAATTAGCAGTCCGGCCGCAGCATTTTGAACCAGCTGTAGTTTCTGAACACTCTTAAGAGGCAGCCCCTGTGGAGCCAAACAAGATGTAAATAAGGGAATATGTCACTGCAGCCAGTTCGGACACTTCAAATTTAAATAAACAAACAAATGTGTGGGGAAGAATATATGACTTTACAGTAGACTGGGAATATTTAATTTCTGTCAATCAACAAACCAGGAAGATGTATCATCCATGCCATTCTTTAACTATGACTCTTTGGTTCTGGCAAATTCTCAATAGTAAATCTTGCTCAGTGTTGTTCCATGTGCCTAGTAGGAGTGTTTTAGTAGTAGCATCTTGCAGGGCCCAAGAGCCACCTCTGCCTCAAGACCTCAGTAGGCTCCACCCATCTTTCAACAATCCTCATTCCCCACACTCCCGTTCTTTTTTTTTTAATGGCTCCAAATGGCCAATCATATCCGGTCTGGAGCACAGTTCATCATGTCAACAGTTGATAACTGCAGGCAATTTTCACCCCACCCCAATCTTATTTGGACATGTAGGACCATTTATCCCCATTGAAAATGGGAGTCTTGCCTGAGAGAAATCGGAGTGGCTCTGTATTTAATGATCTCAACATACAGTGGAAAGGGGCTTTTAAAAAAAGCCTAGTTTTGCAGAATAGTTTCTCTTCTTTAAATATATATATATTAATTTTATTGCCCTCCTGAACAGAAAAGCTATTTTATATATTTTAAATAAACCGAAAACAAACAAGTAATATTAGCTCACCAAAAAGAACTCTCCAAAGTCAACAATTCCACTATAATTTTACCAGGATGAAACAAAGTGGCAATACAACATGGAATATTTGACTTACTGTGGAGTCCTTTGGTGAAAAGAAAAAGTATTTTAAAATCATACACATGACATATTGATTGCTTATTGTACCCTAAAAAGTATCATTAGGTTTTATAAGAGTTTGACTGCAAGGACAAACACACCAAGTACTGTCACCATCAATATCACTTTTGTCATGGTGCCATCGTCTTAAACCAATGTAAGGAAATTCATATTTAGTGAAGAAGGAAATTACTTTGGGTATGTATCATTCAAATCCTTAAGGATTATTGGCTAATTAGGAGCACAGTAATGTAAATTTGCTTTGTGTCAGGTTTTCAGGAACAGTAAAATAACATAATTAAGCAATGAACAATGTAGATCACTTAAGGTACTCTTCACTGCCAAATGTAAGGTATATGATGTCTAAATATAAGCATGCCTTTGATCCTAACAACTAATAAAATATCGGGGGTAGGAAGCATAATCTTTTCTATATTTCTATATTTTATAAATACAAATTGTCAGATTAGTACATTATAACAACAGCACATTAAGGCTTAGATTCCAAGGGTCATGCAATGCAAACCTACACTTGGACTTCTCAGGTGCAGCTACCATACGTTGCAGGATCTTGACCTGCATGCAGTATTTATAATGAAAATTTGGTATAATATCCCAGACAATCATGGAGCGAATGTATAGTCAGGTGGGTTAGTGATTCCTTCAAGCACTGATATCCCTACATATTGTAGCAGCATACAGATTAATTTTCCAGTGCTCAAAAACATACTAGAAGAACAGTTCTAGGCGGAGGATTTCTATGACATTTCACATTTTCTCTGCAACCTATATTTCAACCCATAAGCCAGTTCAAACATGCTTATGAGTAATCTAGCCTTTCTCACCAAATTACTCATAAACATGCTCAAACCCACCCATAAGCTCAAACATGAGTTGCAGAAAAAATATGACATGTCATAGAAATCCTCCCTCATAGACATACTCCTAGCAGTTGTGAAAGGCAATTAATAGACTAGCAGAAATGGCAGAATTCTTTCGGGAGAGGATAGGGCTGAATGAATCTGTCATTTTCACTTTCTTCTACATTAATTTTCTTCAGTCTATGGGTTTTGGCTGGGAAGGAAGGGTTTTGGCTGGGAAGGAAGAGAAAGGTAGGCATTTTGTGGAGAAGTCTGTTATTTCCTGTCTCTTTGTTCTGGCTCATCACATGGCCTAGTGGGAGGGCCTGGTAGTTTGAATCCTGATTTTACTGGAGCCTGAGTTCATTTTCCTTAAGGGTTTTGGCTGGGAAGGAAGAGAAAGGTAGGCATTTTGTGGAGAAGTCTGTTATTTCCTGTCTCTTTGTTCTGGCTCATCACATGGCCTAGTGGGAGGGCCTGGTAGTTTGAATCCTGATTCTACTGGAGCCTGAGTTCATTTTCCTTAAGGGTTTTGGCTGGGAAGGAAGAGAAAGGTAGGCATTTTGTGGAGAAGTCTGTTATTTCCTGTCTCTTTGTTCTGGCTCATCACATGGCCTAGTGGGATGGCCTGGTAGTTTGAATCCTGATTCTACTGGAGCCTGAGTTCATTTTCCTTAAGGGTTTTGGCTGGGAAGGAAGAGAAAGGTAGGCATTTTGTGGAGAAGTCTGTTATTTCCTGTCTCTTTGTTCTGGCTCATCACATGGCCTAGTGGGAGGGCCTGGTAGTTTGAATCCTGATTTTACTGGAGCCTGAGTTCATTTTCCTTAAGGGTTTTGGCTGGGAAGGAAGAGAAAGGTAGGCATTTTGTGGAGAAGTCTGTTATTTCCTGTCTCTTTGTTCTGGCTCATCACATGGCCTAGTGGGAGGGCCTGGTAGTTTGAATCCTGATTCTACTGGAGCCTGAGTTCATTTTCCTTAAGGGTTTTGGCTGGGAAGGAAGAGAAAGGTAGGCATTTTGTGGAGAAGTCTGTTATTTCCTGTCTCTAACTCTATCTCCAACCCCAATATGCTGAATATGGATGTCCTGAAGGAGGGCAGAATTTCAGCTTTAAAAAGAGAATGAGGAGGAGAGTGTGTCACATGAAATTCCCTAATCCTATCTCTTACTTAATTTGGTAAAAGAGAGCTGGCCGGGTAGGTGGGACTCGTCAGCCCTGGAAGGCAGCCCATCTAGGAGAAGGAAAACTCCAAATTTAAATCTCCACTGCCTTGTGGCTATATCCACTTATGGAAAGGGCTTCAGGAGATAACCTCGAGGCAAAATCTGGAGCCGGAGTCCCGGAGGCATTTTCTTTCATTCTGCCAACTCCTGCGACGTTGCTGGAACCAGTTGTATTGGCTCTTGCCTTTCCACTGGACCATTTCAGCAATGTGGAGAGGGGGGATTTGCTGCTTAGGTAACAGCCTATCCTCCATACTATTTTACCCAGGCTTCGTGCTCTGGAGAGGACACTCCAGCTTCGCATACAGAGTCGAAACAACACGGGAAGTAGCAGTTACCGGTTATAAGTCTCTGCTCAATTGGCGTAGAGCAGGACGCCAGGGGCTACTTCTGACGGTGGGAGAGGTCATTGCACCTCACTAGGTAGATACCGCCCGCCTTAAGCTGGGCAGCCCCCAGCCAGTAAGGTGCTACCTCGCCACGGTCTGTTAACCTCACGGGGTGCGTGGGGTTTAGGGTGAAACCCGACAAGCAGATCGACAACCGTGCACCATGCAACAATCATAAGAAAATTTCTGCCCTAAAACTGGGCACCTGGAATGTACGGACAATGACCCCTGGCTTTCCTGACTACGGCTTTCCTAATGACCTGCAAGAAATAGACGATGTGCGCAAGACAGCTGTCATTGACATGGAACTGAGTAGACTGCAGATGGACATTGTTGCCCTGCAAGAGACAAGACTGCCAGACTTGGGATCTGTCAAAGAAAAAACTTCTCATTCTTCTGGCAGGGAAAACCATCGAATGAGACCAGGGAATATGGTGTTGGCTTTGCAGTCAGAAACACTCTCCTGAGATGCATTGTTCCACCCACTGTGGGGAGTGAAAGAATCCTGTCTCTGCAGCTCCACTCATCAGCAGGACCAGTAACCCTCATTAGTGCATATGCACCAACACTGTCATCCACTACAGAAGTGAAAGACAAATTCTACGACGATCTGGCAGCTACTATCAAAAAAGTCCCTGAAAGACAGTCACTGTTCATTCTTGGAGACTTTAATGCTAGAGTTGGTGCTGATCACAATTCTTGGCCCACTTGTCTAGGCCGTTTTGGCATTGGAAAGATGAACGAAAATGGCCAACGCTTACTGGAGTTTTGCTGTTACTATGGTCTCTGTGTCAGCAACACATTCTTTAATACGAAGCTGCAACACAGAGTTTCCTGGAGACATCCAAGATCCAAGCATTGGCATCAGCTCGATTTGATCCTCACTAGACGTTCTAGCCTTCCTAGTGTTACGATCACACGCAGCTACCAGAGTGCTGATTGCGATACTGATCACTCCCTGGTGTGTAGTAGAGTAAAACTGCGAACAAAGAAATTGTATCACATGAAAAAGGAAGGAAGACCACGTGTTGACATCAACAAGACTCGCGATCAAAGAAAAGTGAAGGAATTTGCCCAAGCACTCGAGGAAACCCTTCCAGGTCCAGCTAATGTAAATGCACCTGAACGATGGGAACACTTCAAGAACACTGTCTACAACACCGCCTTGTCCACCTTCGGCAAGAAGACCAGAAAGATGGCTGACTGGTTCGAAGCCCATTCGGAGGAGTTAATGCCAGCCATTGAGGATAAGAGAAGAGCTCTAGCAGCATACAAAGCCTGTCCTAGTGAGTACAACCTGCAAGCTCTTCGAGCCGCTCGTAGCCAAGTCCAACAGGCTGCCAGGAGATGCTCCAATGACTATTGGCTTCAGCTTTGCTCTCAGATACAGATAGCAGCGGACACAGGTAACATCAAAGGAATGTATGATGGTATCAAGCAGGCCTTAGGTCCATTACAGAAGAAATCTGCTCCCTTGAAGTCTACTACAGGTGTGATCATCCAGGACCGAGCACAGCAGATGGAACACTGGGTGCAGCACTACTCCGAGCTATATTCCAGAAAGAATGTAGTAACCGAAGAAGCATTAAATAACATTGAGTGCCTGCCTGTCTTGGAAGAGCTGGACAGCGAACCAACCCTAGCAGAAATAAATGCGGCCTTGGATTCCCTCACCTCTGGCAAGGCACCTGGAAGGGACAACATCCCTGTTGAAGTGCTGAAATGCGGTAAGGAGATCATCATCACCGAACTGTATGAAATCTTTTGTCTCTGCTGGAGGGAAGGTGGAGTACCACAGGACATGAAGGATGCAAACATTGTCACGTTGTACAAGAACAAAGGTGACAGGGGTGACTTTAATAACTACCGTGGTATCTCTCTTCTTAGCGTTGTAGGGAAGCTGCTTGCCCGTGTTGTGCTGAAGAGGCTCCAGGTGCTTGCAGACAGAGTCTATCCAGAATCACAGTGTGGATTTCGAGCAAATAGATCCACCACTGACATGGTATTCTCCCTCCGACAGTTGCAGGAGAAATGCAGGGAACAACAACAGCCACTCTTAGTGGCCTTCATAGACCTTACAAAAGCATTTGACTTGGTTAGCAGGGATGGCCTTTTCAAAATACTTCCCAAGATTGGATATCCACCTTGTCTCCTTAACATCATCAGGTCCTTCCACGATGGAATGAAAGGCACTGTAGTTTTTGACGGCTCAACATCAGATCCCTTTGACATCCGAAGCGGAGTGAAACAGGGCTGTGTCCTCACACCAACACTTTTTGGGATCTTTTTTGCTGTCATGCTGAAGCATGCCTTTGGAACTGCAACAGAAGGTGTCTATCTCCGGACTAGATCAGATGGAAAGCTCTTTAATCTCTCTAGATTGAGAGCGAAGACCAAAGTCCAACTGAAATGCATGCGGGACTTCCTCTTTGCAGACGATGCAGCCATTGTTGCCCACTCTGCTGAAGACCTCCAACAACTCATGAATCGTTTCAGCAAGGCCTGCCAAGACTTTGGACTAACAATCAGCCTGAAGAAAACACAAGTCATGGGCCAGGGTATGGACTCACCTCCCTCTATTACCATCTCCACACAAGAATTGGAGGTTGTTCATGACTTTGTGTACCTTGGCTCAACCATCTCTGACACCCTCTCTCTAGATGTCGAGCTGGATAAACGCATTGGGAAAGCAGCCACCATGTTCTCTAGACTCAAAAAGAGAGTATGGCTCAATAAGAAACTGACAACACATACCAAGATCCAGGTCTATAGAGCCTGTGTCCTGAGCACACTCCTGTACTGCAGCGAGTCCTGGACACTTTGTGCCCGGCAGGAGAGGAAGCTGAACACCTTCCATATGCGTTGCCTACGACGGATTTTTGGTATCACCTGGCAGGACAGAGTTCCAAACAGAGTAGTCCTAGAACGAGCTGGAATTTTCAGCATGCATACATTACTGAAACAGCGACGTCTACGCTGGCTTGGGCACGTTGTGAGAATGGCTGATGGTCGGATTCCAAAGGATCTCCTATATGGAGAATTAGTGCAGGGAAATCGCCCCAGAGGGAGACCACAGCTGCGATACAAGGATATCTGCAAGCGGGATCTGAAGGCCTTAGGAATAGACCTCAACAGATGGGAAACTCTGACATCTGATCGTTCAGCCTGGAGGCAGGCAGTACATCACGGCCTCTCCCAATTTGAAGAGACCCTTGTCCAGCAGGCTGAGGCAAAGAGGAAGTCACAAAGGAAGCAAAACCAGGGAGCTGGACAGGGGACAGATTGGATTTGTCTCCAGTGTGGAAGGGATTGTCACTCTCGAACTGGCCTCCTCAGCCACACTAGACGCTGTTCCAAGTCCTCCATACAGAGCACGCTACCATAGTCTTTCGAGACTGAAGGATGCCTACTACTACTACTATGGGTACATATGTGCATAATGCTAGTTTTTGAAGAACTAAATGCCCTGTATTTATACTTATAAAGCTCATTTCCCCCATTATTCCATGTTCAGTGTATATGTGTATATACTGAGTTAAAAAAAATCTAACATTATGCACATATGTACCCACATATAGCATATATAGCTAGGTTTTGAACAAACTATTGAAAGGCTTGGGGGAAAAACAGGTCTTCAGTTGCCTCCTAAAATGAAGGAGGAATGGGGCCAATCACACTTCTAGTGGCAAGGAGTTCCAAAGTGAAGCAGCCAATGCAGAGAAGGTCCGGTCCCGAATGACTGATTTCCAGGCCTCTGTTGGGGTGGCAACCTGAAGCCTCCCAATATAAAGGGTGCAGCTGAGACCATTAAATGTTGTGATGGAGAGGTGCTCATTTCAAATAAGAACAACAGAGAGTTTTATGGCACCTCAAAGTTTAGCACATAATGGCTGAAATCTAGTAGTAAATCATAACTAGAGTAGGCCCTTTGAATCAGTGGCGATTTGCTGGTTCAATTCTGTAAATTTACCTGATTCAATGAGCCTGCTCCATCTGTGATTTACTACAGGATTTCAGCCAATACTCCGCCTAATCTATTGCAGGCTGAAATCTTCTTCATTAGCAGTTTGATGAGGCTGCAATCCAAAAAAATTGTCCCAAACAGCAATTGTTAGTCTGCAGGGTGCTAAAGTGTTTTTGCTGCAAAAGAATAGCATGCCTACTCTCTTTGAACTTATCTGAAATATTGAATTTTATTGTAAATTGCATTGAGAGTCCTGGTGAGCAAAATAATGGTAATATTGCTGCTGCTGCTGCTGCTGCTGCTACTGCTAGTAGTAGTAGTAGTAGTAGTAGTAGTAGTAGTAGTAGTAGTAGTAGTAGTAGTAGTAGTAGTATCACTAGCAGTATTGCTGTTCTTGATGCTGCTGCTAGGTTTGTCTTCATATCAAGACCAGAGATGGCCCAAAAGGGAGGGAGATTTAAGCTTGCTCTGTCTCTACTTGGTTCCCTTTTGCTGCAGCCTTAGGGCTTATCTATATTTACATGTGTGTTTGGGTCTACTTCCCCCCCCTGCGCCCAAAAAAGCATAGAAACAAGTTGGAAATAAATCCGCGCATCTTCACCTAGCTACTGCCTGCCTTTATGGTAGGGATGGGGTGAGTCTTAGGGCGCAGTTTGGTTGGTACAGTATGTGCTTCTCCTCCACACCTTTAACCCTCTCTTTTATGCCTCTTCAGTCTCTCTCTCTCTCACACACACACACACACCACACACACACACACACACACACACACACACACACACACACAAAAGGGATGAAGTTTCATCCTCATCTCCCGTTCCCCTCTGCCTCCATGGCTACCAACCTGCTCTCTAAATGGACCCAGCGCACATGAAAAGCTAGAAGAAACATTTCCTGGGCAGAAACACTACAGCAACTGGGCTTCATCACCTGCTGATCAGAGTCCTGTCTGCTGCCCAGAGACTGGCAAAAGCATTCTTAAAGGGACAGAAGCTGCCAAGCTTTTTACAAACAACTTTCTAAGCACACTTTTCCTCCCTCCTTCCTTCCTGCAGGCTCTCCCATCACCTCTGCTGGTTATTCTAAGGCACAATTTACAGTGACAGGTCTGTACATATGCAGAAATGAAAAAATAAATCAAGTTTCATATGCATACTATTTTAAACAACCCTGAAGCAGAACATTATTTTACCTTGTGTTACACCTAAAGAACATGCTTTCCTGGCAAAGTAATTTGGCTTCTGGTTGCTTAATGGAGACACTCTTTTAAACACTGATTCATTTGAAGGTAAATGAGATTTAAAACGGGTTTCTTTTGCCAGTGTAATCAAGGCTTAAATCAACCATTTTCTCCTCACTTTTAAAGTGTGAGATTAGATGGCTATCTGTGGACTGAATAGGAGCTCGTATTGGTTTGCAATATTGACAAGATTTTTCATCTACTTTGAGATGTTCCCCTGGTGGTAGAGTTGTGTCCGGTAAGCCTGGAGGGGTATTCAGTTAGTTAAGCAAAGCAATAGGAAGGGTGTGAAGGGAAAATAATACAGACAGATAAGAACATTGATGAGCACTCTAGAACACATTTAAGATGACGTGATTTTCGAAGATGGCATTCAAATTTGCCAGACCTGTGGGATAGGGTGCAGAACCTCTTAGGACATTTCAAGACCTATCCAGGAAAGTGATTCAGGACAGATTATTCCAGCACCTGAAGAGGGCTGGCAAGCTGAAAGGAGATGCCATAAAAATATCCAACTCTTGGCTGGGTCTGGCACACCCTCATAAAAGTCAGAGATAGCTGCAATTACTTACAGTATTATGACAGGATCTCCTGTTATATTTAAGTTTATTTTATATCCCTAGCTATATTATTGACTCATGCCTCCTCTCATTATTCTGGGTAGTCACAAAAGAAAAGTTAGCCTAAAGTATTACTAAGCAAGCCAGCTCCAATCTATATATCCAACAAGTTTAGTGTTATTAGAGAGACTCAAGAATTTTGTCCACCTTTCATTTCTAAGGGCACCCACCTGAGCAACATTTTACAAACTACTCCTTCCTTCCTTCCTTCCTTCCTTCCTTCCTTCCTTCCTTCCTTCCTTCCTTCCTTCCTTCCTTCCTTCCTTCCTTCCTTCCTTCCTTCCTAAAATTTATATCCCATCTTTGTACTAAATAGTCTGCATACCAGATGTTAGGCAGCTACCAGCTCAAAAGTTAGCTCAAAAGACATACCAGAATGGACTGATAAATGAATGTATTTGATGCAACTGAGACTGGAAATAGGGTGATTGGTCGCTCTCTAATTGTTGCTAATCCAAATGAACCAATGAGCAGTGTAGCAAAATGATCTATGAGAAACCACATGATCACTTCCATGATGATTTTTTGTCTATCATCCACTCCCACCCTTCCAAGCATCCATATGTGTACAATTGTGCGCGCACGCGCGCGCACACACACACACACACACTTTTCTCACACTAATCAGATAATGAAGTCTCTATTTATAAACACTGGAATATCTTCCATGTCCCAGAAAGATTACATCAAAGTTAACCAAGGAATCTAACACTGAATCCAACATCACTTTAATTGTACTTTTCAGGAACATTTCATATTATGTGACTCTTAATCCATAGTAATTAGACAGTCTTAAATTGTAGTCCTCCATCCATTTGCAGTGCCTATTTGCAACACACAGGATGGCTTACAGTGATCTCATATCTCCACTTCTGGTCTTCAAGTATAGGACAACTGAAGTCTGAACCCAACAGCTAATGTTAAAGCTTGACCTGTAACATGCTGATCTCAAGGTACAGAGTGATTATTTATTTGCATTTTTACCAGCCATGATTCCACACTCCTCTAATGTGCAGGAGTCCATTACATCATAACCCTGCCCCATACAAGTTGCTTAGCAACAACTCTACTATGTTTTACTATTTCTGTTTGATAGACATCCTTTTATTTCCGTCTCTTCTGATCCTATCGTAGTCTGAAGAGAGACCAATATATATTTATGTTAGAACAAAGTGAGCATGAATTATGAGTACAACAGCTATTTGTTTTCCCCCTCACACGTATCATTTATTAAGCAGCCTGTTCTTAAAAGGTCATTTATGGAAGTTAATGGTTTAAATAATAATTGTTACATGATTTACATGTACAGAGACAGCCCTTCTAATTTCTTGTACTTCCATTTCAACACCAGTTGAAAAAATTACCTATATTTCAACAAGAGCACAATTCTATGCATGTTTACTCAAAAGTAAATCCCACTGAGTTCAATGTGACACACCCACATGTAGGTATGTATAGATTACAACATTGATCTTAAGACACAGTATACTGTAATTGTCATATATTATTTTATACTGGATTTAAATAGTTTGTTGACAGATCAGTAATTTAAGTCTCTGGTGGTTCTCGAGCCAGAGGTTCAGAGTTCAATTCCCTATTGTTCTCCCTTGCCAGAGGCTGGACTCAATGATCCATAAGGTCCCTTCCAGCTCTGCAGTTCTGTGATGATATCAATGTAATTATTTACATTCATATTTATTTATATTTATAGTACAGCTGTAAGATAAATGTACACTTTTTTTAAAAAAAAGTCCAGTTTTGATATTCAAACTCAAGATTTGACACTTGAATTCTGGAACTGAAATTTTACATTTACCTGATTTGATTTATTATGTGAATGACTGACATTAAAATTCAGGTATATTAAATGTTCATTGAAACTTTTGACATTGTCACAAAATTATTGCTCAAACATGTCAGCTGTCATATCTTGTCAAATGCTGACTGAAGCATGTTAGAGATTGTAAAGAGACTAACTGCTACTGAATGCCAGCTCTCACATGTTCCAAAATATTGAAATCTAACCCATTCAAATATTTAGATGCAAAGCTGAAAATTGGGGGGGGGGGATTTTTTTTCCCCATCATTTTTATGCTGCCAAATAAGCAGATCCAGGTTTGGGAATGAGACGATTGAAACAGCAGCCACTTTCCCATCTGAATGGCTTTGCTGCTTTCCTTCACTGCTGCTCTAATCAGGATGGAATGTCTTAAAATAGGACAGCTACAAACCCTTCCATAGAAAGATGAAACTACAGTATATGGGTTGACAAAATATAAATCTGATTATACCAATCCCATAGCAATTCCAGTATTATTTACCAGTGTAGTTGCCCTTAACGTATGTCTGTTGAACTTGTTGGGGTGTAAGTAAAATATGAATAACCAGTCCCATTGATTTCAGTGGGTCCATTTCATGACTATGTCTGGACCCAGCACAGATTATGCAATGGAATTCAAAATATAAGCATTCACTTTGATTTTGTAAGAATGCAAAGATATGGGGAAAGATGTGAAATATGAAAGACAGAACTTTCAGGAAGCTTGTGGCACACTATGAAACCTATTTTAAATTGTTAATTTATCATGGTTGGATTATAAAATAACCATGGATTAAGTTTTTCTTTTCTAAATGAAGAGCTTGCCATAAAAAAAAACCTTCCTATTCTTCTCCCTGATTGATAATCGGAGCAATTATATGCCTATGTAAGGTAAAATGTGAACACTCCATTTCTTTATTAAATGGTTCTAAGATCACTTTAAAATATTAATATTGGCATTACAAAAATGTATATCCCTGCACCCAAAGCTTAGCCTCTACCCTTGGCAACAGAATCAGTGCCAGAAAAAAATTGATCTTGTTATCCCCAAATGAAGTCATTTTTAGACATACTGAGTCTTATCGGAAGGAGAGTGGGCAAAATAAATCAGCAAAGAGTAAAAGTAGAATTTGCAATAACCTAGTACTACTGCTTCATCCTCCCACATCTCAGAACATAAAACTTACTGTCAAAAGAACTCACATCATGAGAATTAATCAAGGAACTCTTAAAATACTCCAAGCACCTACCGTCTGATGACTAATTTGCCTTTCCTATTGCAAACCACTAATTTTTTATCTCAGTCGATATGTACGAATATACTTCGCTATCAATCACCAGGGGCAAGGACAAACTTCCACTATTTATGTAATACTGACTACAAGATGAAACAAGAATTGACTACAGCCAGCTTGGGGCTGGTTTTAACAACTGTTTAGAGGGAATGACTGGAACAGGAAGAGAGGATAAGGGAAAGGAGAGAGATAAGGAAAACCTGTAAGGGCTGCAGGGATAACCTGTTGAACAGCAAAAAGTGAAACTGGATTCTAAGGCTTCATCACTGTGTACTGAAAAATATCAACAGAGACTAGGAATATTGAACAGGGATGAACAAGGGATAAAGAACATAAGGTCAACCAAGAAAAAACCCTGCTTTTAATTGGATAGACCAAGTGTATCCATTTACCTAACATTCTGCTTCCAACAGGGGCGAACCAAGTGCTTTGGAGTACAGTATATGCATGGACAGCTGTGAAAGAGAACACTTCTGGTGGTTGTTTCATCTGAAAATGTGGTATTGGGTGGTAATGGCTTCCTCTGCACTTGGAGATTTCAAGGGCAACTCCTTTATGAGGTTAAATCCATGGGCTTATCCTGACACAACATTTTTCAGCTACGCAAGTGGCAAGCTAGCTTGTTTTTAATTCTGTAATGATTGGTCATTGGGAGCTAAGGACAGGTTTTGCTTTTGAGTGTGCATGTTCAGGTATGTAGGACTATGTCTCTCAAAAACACTAATGGATGTAGGCCTCTAATTTTCTGAAATACAGCATTTTGTCTGTTTCTCTTTCATTTTCTGCAAATGTGGCAAATTTAGTTTAAAATTATCAAAGAAGGAAGAAAACTGGAGATATTGGGAAGCACAGGAAAGAAGATAAAACACTATTCAGCAGAACAATAGTAAATGGAGAAGAGGGTTTTTTTAGTACAGAAAGCTGAAATTCTGTTGCTTGGTGTCATGTCACAACTAGAGTGAGCCCATTTGAATCAATTAAACTTACAGAGTAGTTGACTCACCAAACCCCCACAGGCTCAATGGTCCTACACTAGTGTGACTCAAATTGTCACTATCAAAGCACTGCCAGCTTGCAAATGTCAGGGTGGGAGATGGTGGTGGGTTTAATTTCCTCCCAGCAATGCTGTTATTTTGGTTACAATGGGGGAGAAATTACCTACACCAGCGTGAACTAGATGCAAGTACTATTTGCAGTCTGTGGAAGTGGTTTGGAGAGTGACAAGGCTTTCCATCCCCTGTGGATCCAAGCCTCCCTGATCCACCCAACACTCTTATATTGGTTCAATATGCAATCATAGGGAGCTCATGTCTAGAGAACAGAAACAATCTAATCTGAAATTTTAGGTGAGCCTTCCCTACAATCCACAAGCTTGCTGGTAACACTGCCATATCCATGGATCTATCCATGAATGTTCAGAGCATACATCACAGACATGCCCAGAACTTGAATTTGGCTCCCAGAATGCCCCATCCTACATAGCCACTAGCACATAACACAGACTTCCTACTCCCATCCTCTCTTTCCCACCCTTGGTTTAATCACCAACAGAAAGAAGTAATTCGCCTCCAATTTCCCTCTATCACTGGATCCCATTAGTAATTTGGAGAAAAGGCACTTTTCAGATAAATAGAGAAGTTTTCTTTATGCCGCCTGGGGAATTCTGGGCGGCCAAATCCCAGAACAGTCGCTTTTTCAAGCTCTCTATATGTATATACTGTGTATATACTGTGTGTCTGTGTGTGTACACACACACACACACACACACACACACACACACACACACACACACACACACAAAAGGACAGAGAGAGTTTGTGAGAAAGCTACTGTTCTAGGATCTGGCTCCCAGAATTCCCCAGGCATCATAAAGAAAACTTCTCTATATACAAAAAGTGTCTTTCCTCCAAATTATCCTGTGATAGAGGGAAATTGGAGGCAAGTTAATTTTCTGGGAAGGGTGTCTGCCCACTGTCTGGCACTACCTCTGTTGGGAATGTTATTTTACAGGGCCCGAGCTATTCACCATGTAGTCTCAGATCTGTTTCCCTTAGCCTTTGCTGGAACATTTGATGGAATGACATCCAATACAGCCATACATCTGTTCCAAGCAGGATTATAGAGATGAGTCTAGAAATTACAAATTAAACCAATCCAAGACACCCTCTCAGTGGCTGCATTTGAAGCTTCCTGCTCCTTCCCTTGTACCTGCAATGGAGTACTACATTCCATGAGAATCAGGGCAGAATATACTTTGAAAGACAGTTGAAAACTCTCATTCTGCCTGGAGAATAAGCTACCAGTAACCCCTGCAGTCACACAGAGGGGGGGGAAAAAGAAAAGAAGAAGAAAAGAGAGCTGCAGTTCAAAATGCAGTTAAATCAGCTGGAGGGGCCAAGGTTAATATGGCCACTGAGAGCTTTCAAGTAAAGCCCTTTACAGTAATATCTAGCATTAACCTAGTAAATTAAATTTGCATGGCACATCTCTTTGAAAATCCCTGTGCAATGTGCAAACCCATCAAACCTCTCCAGGATCAGTTCCTAGCCACATTATTTTCTGTCATGAGCTTCAGTTAAATGGATTGTTAAAAGGCTTCCTGGCCTAAGTATCATCCTGTATTGCTCTTTCACAATATGATGTATTTGATCCAGAGGTACTGTACCGTGTGTAGGTGTGCTGCATAGAACTAGTACCACATGTACTTTGATGAAGGTCACCCATTAATTAAGATAGGAAGACTTGAGAAGAGAGCCTGGAGACTCTTACAGTGCTACCATTTCACATGTGTTTTTACGTGCATACCAGCAAGATTCAGTCTTCTAGCATTCACACCAGGGAAGGGCAATTTGTTGCTATCCAAATGTTCTTGTACTGTGGCTCCCACCAGACCTACCTATCACTGCTGATGGCAAGTAAGGGTGGGAGCTGCGATCTAAGGCCTAAATCCAATTGCTAGTCCAAAACAGAAAACATGCCTTGAATCAACTGTTAAATGGTGAGACAACAGTTATGTAAATCTCACCAATTCAGTGCATCTGCTCTAGTTTGGGCTGCCAACTGAACCCAAGCCCAAGAATATCTGAAGAGCCAAAGGCTCACTACTACAGTTGTCTCTTCATAGAAAGCATAGGAGGATACACCTTTTTGTTTATCCAGGCAGAGAGAATCTGGACTGTGTTCTGCATATCAAACAGCCACCTTGTGTGATCAATGTCTTTATTAAGCATAAAAGAAGATTGCTATGATCAGACCAGATAAACTCAATCCTATGATATTTTCATTCCTAGTAATGCCTCTAATTATTCAATAATTGTGTGTTGTCAAGTTGATTTTGACATATGGTCAACCTCATCTGGAGGTTTTGACCATATGTCAAGAAGGATCTTGACAACCTAGAATGTGTCCAGAGGAGGGCGACCAAAATGGTCAAAGGTCTGGAAGCCATGTCCTATGAGGAGCGGCTTAGGGAGCTGGGAATGTTTAGCCTTACAAAAAGAAGGTTAAGAGGGGACATGATAGCCATGTTTAAATATTTGAAGAGATGTCATGTTGAGGAAGGGACAGGTTTGTTTTCCATAGCTCCAGACACTACAACAAGGAGCAATAGTTTCAAACTACAGGAAAAGAGATTCCACCTGAGCTGTCAGAGCTGGTCAGCAGTGGAATATCCTACCTTGGACTGTGGTGGATTCCCCTCCTTTGGAGGTTTTTAAGCAGAGTCTGGATGGCCATCTGTCGGGAATGCTTTGATGGAGTTTCTGCATGGCAGGGGATCAGACTTGATGGTCCCTGTGGTCTCTTCCAACTCTGTGATTCTATGATTTTATGGTGACCCTTTCCACAGTTTTCTAGGTATAAAGTTCATACAAGTGGTTTACTATTCCCTCCTTCTGGGGGTGATCTGGAAGTGTGCAAATTGCCCAAGGCTAAATAGACTGACTTTTCTCCCAGGAGACCTAGTGGGATACAGTGGGGTCTCGACTTACGAATGGTTCTACATACGAACTTTTCGACTTACGAACCCGCCTGATAGGGAAATAACAACTCGACACACGAACTTCCCTCGAGTTACGAACAGGAAAAAAGTGCCCCCTCCCTTCCCTTAGAGGCTTCTGGAGGGGGGAAAAGGGTCAGAAACTTAAAAATAAATAAAAGAAAGTCACTTACCAGGCCTTGGTAGCCCCCGAACTGCAGGAAAAAGAGCAGGAAACAGCTAAAAGCCGGCACCCAGCAGGGAGCCTGGCAGCCATTTTGTGCTTTTCTCTGCTCCTGCCCCCTCTTCTCCCCACCTAACAGCAGATCAGCTGGCTCTGAAGAGGCTTGGGGAAGCTTGCTCAGCACCTAAAAAGCCTGCCTGTGTGTTTTGTGCTGAAAAAATCAGCACAACATGCTTTAAAACATGCTTTAAAATTGGCTTCATTGAAAAAAAAAGATTTCAGAAGTGCTTTTAAAACTGTTCCCTGCCTCCCCCCTCCTTTCCTGAACTTTTCTTGACCTAAGAAAAAAAGAAAAATATCCCCTCTAGTGGCAGAAGGCGGAATAGCAGCTTCCCATTAGTTTCTATGGACGGAAAAGAGCAGATACGGATTAAATGGTTTTCAATGCATTCCTATGGGAAATGCAGACTCGACCTACGAACTTTTCGACCTACAAACCACCTTCCAATACGGATTAAGTTCGCAAGTCAAGACCCCACTGTATTGAACTTCCCACCTATGGCTCTGCAGCTAGATATCTAACTCAACAAACTACAGTGGACCCTCGACTTACAGACGGCTCGAGTTACAGACTTTTCGAGTTACAGACTTCTCTGGCTGCAAAATTTAGATTCAACTTGCAGCCGGAGAATCGACTTACAGACCAGAAAAAACCCAAAATGGAACAAAAATAGAATAAAAACCGCTGGTTATGGGATTAATCGGTTTTCAATGAATTGTAGGCCAATGGAGATTCGACCTACAGACTTTTCGACTTGCAGCCACCATTCTAATACGGATTAATTCCTTAAGTAGAGGGTCCACTGTATCCAACCAACTACCATGCATAAAAACAGGATTTCAAGACCAAACTAGCTATATTCATACTGTACCACATTTGTGTTAAGATCATTTAACAGATTATCACATATGTCTCTAGTCTTTCTGCAAATGGCATCACCTGTAAGAAAACAATGTAGCAACAAAAGATCTGGTATATAAAGGAGCACTGGAAATAAAAAAGCATTCCTCAATATGAAATACATCTCATAGGAAATATGAGGTGTATTTGCAAAAGATGGTTCTAGAACTCACAGCTGCATGGATTATGTTAAATCTGTTTATTACTGGACACTTCAGATATTCTGCTCTTTGTTTACAATCTAGACATTTTTAAAACGGTACTCAGAATGTATTAATGCCTATTCTTTCTTTCTCTGCATATGTAAATTGCTTTGTTCAGATGTTACCAAATGCTCTTGTAGTGATTCTGTTCTCTTGAAGAGAAACTTCCATTGCCTGCTTTTGGCCAGCCTAATATAATTTAATTATACTAAAGATGCAGGGTGGAATACAAAAGCCACTGCCTTCCAACCTCATAAATATGCATAGAAGAAGATAAAATAATCCCCAGATAGCAAACATCACTCTCCACTTCAGCTTCTTGTTAATATTTTCGACTAGGAAGTTGGCCTTCATTTTAGTTCAAAAGAAATAGTCGTGTCTATAGTGGGAGGATGCAGTTTGTATCAATCCCTGAGACCTGTATACTTATATATTTAAGTCACCATAATTTGCATTTATCTTGCAAAGTGGTTAGACAGAAATAAGAAGGCCTACTTAGAAGCGTTTCCTTTCAGACTATAACTCCCAGAATCTCAACCAGAAAGCCAGTGAATTATGGAAGCTAGAATTCAGAAAGTATTTTTTTTTCATAACTGGATCCTGTGCAAGTTGTATAGAAACAAAATCCCACATAATTCACTTACTTCCAAAAGTATGTGGATAGATTTTTATTTATTTGTTTGTTTATTTTTGTGCATAGAGTTAGGTACAGTGGACCCTCGACTTACAGAATTAATCCGTATTGGAACTGTGGCCGCAAGTCAAAAATTCCGTAGGTCGAGGGTCCATTTCCCATAGGAATGCATTGAAAACCATTTAATTCATTCCAGCCAAAGAAAAGAAATCTGGGGCTTCCTAAGGTGCACCTTCTGCCTTCTGTCCCCACTGTCCTCTGCCTCCCATCCCCACCGGGACAGGAGGCAGAGGGTACCAGGGACAGGAGACAAGAGGCCAGTGGGTCCAGCTTTCTAAGCCCCAAAAGCCCAAAGCTGACAGCAGGCGCAGAACGGCTTTCGGCTTTCCGGCTTCCAAAGCTGCAAGCCAAATTTGAATTTGGTGCTTTCCCTTCCTCCCCCTTCTTGTCCGTAGGTCGATTCTCCGGGCGCAAGTCTAAGTGAAACTTTGCGGCCAGAGAAGTCCCTAGGTCAAAAAGTTCGTAAGTGGAGCCACACATAAATTGAGACTCTACTGTAAGAGGTTGGGAGTTCACTTCCCCACTGTGCATCCCAGAAGAGCCAGCCTGTGTAGCCTTGGGCAAGCTGCACGGTCCCACGACATGACTAGAAGAGGGGAATGGTAAATCACTTTTAGTACTCCTTACCTAGAAAACCTTGAAAAGGGTTGCCATAAGTCAGAATTGACTTGATATCATGACTATTATTATTACAGTATTTTAAATTTCCTGAAGCATCTTAATTTAATGTTTATTTTAATATGATGATATGCTTAATTGAATTTAATATCTTAACTTGCAATGTTTAGTCATATCTCTTTTTACACTACATTTAGAGCTGCCTGTGAACCTCTATATTAAGAGAATACAAATGTAAGTAAGACACATACTGTACATGTTCACCCTGTTTTTCTCCCCCACCCCCGTTTTTTCACATCTCAATGGCCAGTTGTACTATTATGTCCATTCACATACTCTGGCCTCTTCCCTTTGTCATCCATTCTACTAGCAAGGACCTTTTTATTCAGTTAAGCTTTTGGCAAGAGACTAGTTCATGAGAAAGGGCCTTTTAAACAGATGCACGTAAGAGTTTGTTTAAATGTACTTTTATGTTGCTTGGAATTCAAATTATTTTTTTCACAAATTGTTTAATTGTGTTTCAACCTTATAATCAGGTATATGTTGTTCTTTTCTTTCTTTCTTTTTACTCCAACTCTAAGAATTCCCCAGGCAGACCTCTGGAGAGTTCCAGCATACCAACCCACAGACACCCACATTTCACTCACCTAACCAGGCCTACCTCTGAGATTGCATGGCTGTCTTGTGCCTTTTTTCCTGTTGAAAATGTACAAAAAAAGGAAAGTGTCATGGTACTTCCTGAGAATCACAGTTCATTGGGTAGAGCCTTGAGGGCAGTAAGACTACAAATTCCAGTAAACACCACAGCAGCTTCCTTTTTTGCACATTACCAACAGGAGGCAAGGCTTGAGACAACCTTGGAGATAGGCCTTGATCCAAGTGAGCAAAAGATAGGTGTCTGTAGGTGCTGGTCTGTGCATCAGAATGCCCAGAATTGTCTGAGGAAATTAGAAACAGCTACAAACATAGAAGCTTATAATTATGGATCTGCCATTTGCATTTTTTGGATTCCAGTTACCAGAAATCTAATCTTCCTGTGAGCTGCTTTGACTCCCAGTTTGGGGAGCAAGTTGGGATATTGTTCAGGAGATAAATAAAGAAGTACAACGGGAATTAGGGATGCGGAAATTGGTCTGTTTCATTTTCATTCCATTTCATGGAATTTCACGGGCATGTCCATCATATCCCATTTTCTTGTTGGGTTGTAAGAAACAAGTCTCACTGCCATTTCAGAAGGACTGAACTGGATATTTTCATAGGGAAATGTGAATCCAACCAATTTTGATGGGCTTGATTCTCAGGAAACAGAGCCCATTCTGCCACACCAGTAACATATGAACCAGAGAAAGGGAAGTGGTGCCAACTTGATCTGCATCAAGTTGGCACCATGTAGAATAAGATAGGAACTGGTATCTGAATGTTAAAGTCTGTTTCAAGGATTTGGACTAACCAGGTAGCAACATATGTTGAGCTGATTTCAAACCCTTTTTAAATCTTCCCATACCTCATGCCCCCCGCTCCCACATCCTTGTGTGCATTATGCCACCCCCACAATATCTCATATTTTCCATCCACTCTACAAATGTAAGGATATGGGGGGATCTCTATAGTAGTTAAATGTCTTTCTAAATTGTGTGGGGCTAGATATATTAACTTATATTAGTATAGTAATACAGGTCAGAGGTGACTCAGATATTATGCAATCTGATGCTGCCTTTAAGCAAACTTTAATTCATGTAAAAGGCAAAAAATAATATGAACTGAGCTCTCATTTTTTTTCTATACATAATTCAGTTCAATGAAAAGATTCTCAAATGGCATTTTACTTTCTTCCCTTAAAAAAAAGTGACCTGAACTGAAATTTGCATCACGATCCATAAAAAGAAAGAAAAACTTCAAGGGGATATAAATTACCATTGGGAAAAAGGGACAAGGGCAGTCTATTCCATGGCACAAAAACAGACATTTCATTTTCCTAATACTTTTATTTCACTGCTAATAAAATTGGGTAGTTAAACCTCCGTGGTAGAATACGAATGTAGCAGCTGAGTTAAGCTTTAGCGCAGGCCAAAGGAAAAGGAGGGAGGGGGAGGTCTTATTAAAATGTGGCCCCAGAGACTGTAAATTTGTATCCTGGCACTACTGGTCAGATTGGTTTTATAAGCTAAAATGAGGAAGTAACTGGATCTCACCTCAGCAGGCCACACAGAAAGTTATTTCATTTCTTTCTTCTTTTTTCCTTCCATTTTTTTCCTTCACAAAGATATGCAAAAGCAATGGAGGAACAGTAAAGCAGTAATCTTACTTATCTTAATAATAAAAAGAGAATTAATAAGTAACTACCTCACCACAGCCAGCAATGCAAGCAGCAGGTGTCAGCAAGCTCCTTCACGGTGCACCAAAGTTTTCCACAATCGGCACAGAACTTAGTCCCTGGACACTTTCCTAACAGGCTGAAAAGCACATATGCTCCCGTGTTCTTTTAAAACCACCCTGGAAGGCAGGGCTGAGAAGCCTGAGTGACCTTCCAAGTATTGGGGGCCTCCAGTTCTCAGAAACTGTAGCCAATCTGCCCACTGGTAAGAAACAATGGGCATGATACTTCATTGGCATCTGGAGGATCACAGGTCCTCCAGAGCATGCTAGTGTTACTACAGCAGCAAGTAGAAACTTAAAACTGAGTAGCTTTCTCAAAGTTAATGTGCTAGGATATAAAGTATGCAGTTGTGCGTACATAGGTTTTCAGAACCCCTGCATGATGGATTCCAGATCACCTGGAGCATCTATGTTCCCCCCCCCACCAGGAGTCGCATTTCCATTCTTCAGCTCTGTGCATAAAAGTTGATGAGCCAGAGATGGGGTCAGTGGCATGATCCTTGATCCCACTTCTCTCTTCCTGTTACATAATCACTGTGGGGAGAAACCTCTGAAAAAGTTATAGAACAAGGACTGGTGAATAGGAAAGAGTTCACCAGGCACAATATCCAAGGAAATCAGCAGAGCAACAGTTACATCCAATTGTTATTCCAAACTAGAACAGGCCCATTGGATCAACAAAAATGTTCTTTGTTGGTAACTTATCAACTCCATTTCATTCTATGGGTTTACTCTATTTGGAACTAACAATGTGATTCAGCCAGGAATGGAGGTCTCTAAAACAGATGTATTCATAAAGCCTCAAATTACTTTAACATTTGTCTAAGCTAATGAATATAAAACAGAAGCTTCCAGTCTTGAGCCAGTATTAGCAGATTTTGTTCCCATACTCTGGAGGGGCATAATTGTCATAACACATCAATTATTTATTTTTAAAAAAAGGTATTTGTAGACACAGAATAACATATAACATGATTTAATGGTACCGAAGTTAAAATAGAAGCGTTTCCTAGAAAGAGCATTTGAGTGACCAGCTTCTAGTCTCACTTTGGAGCAGCTTCTAGTCTTGGACTGCGGTCACACTGGCAATAAGAACCAGATTTAAGTGTCATTTAAATTGATTTAGATTTTATTGTTCACATGACACAAGGATGAAATCCATTTATATGGGCTGCAAAACAAGTTTTTTTCAACTGGTGGCTGGGCTTTTTAAAAAAATACTTTGCTTCTAAAATCAATTCAATTTAATGCAGTTTTGTGAATGTGAATGCTGCTATCATTTTAATTTGTGCCTATGTGGGTGGCAGGACCATTGCCATTTTTCCTTTTAAAAATTCTTTCTTAAAATGTTTATCACTGCATTACTTCATCAACACATTCGGCAACACAGTCTCTCCATTCAGCTTCTGAGGGCACACACAGCAGGAGCACTACCCTGCAAAGCAGCTGGAAGCCTTTCCCCCATTTTTTCATCATTAATTGGCTGGGGTCACCTAACTGGTGTTTCCCCCGTGGTTTATCACAACTATTATGACACCAAGTGGCACCTCCTAGATCAGCAGTCTCCAAAGTATGGCCTACAGCTATATCTGGCCCACTTTACCTGTTTATCCACCCCATGCATGTGTGCACACAGGCGGGTGGGCGGGGGTGTGTGCATGCTCCCACAGCTGCACATTCCTTCGGCTCTCAAAAATATGGAAAATATATTATGCGGCCCTCATTGTGAAAAGTTTGGAGATCTCTGTCCAAGACACTCGATTTATTGATGTAGCATTCTTTTTTAAATAAGAAATCAAACCTTTAGAAACAGTGTGCTCCTAGAACAGAAAGGAAATGAGTCAATTTCAGCAGTGTAGATGCCAAAACTGGTTTAAAACACCAAAAATAAATCGATTTCCATTTAGTGCATGTTCAGTTTAAACACCACGTGACTTGAACTTGAGTTTTTAAAAGTCTGAAAAGTCGATTCAAATTGCCAGTGTGACCACAGCCTTACTTTGGACATAGCCTCTTGTTGCTGTTCTCACTTTTAGTGAACCTACAAATATGCATTAAATTCTAGAGCAAACTTGTCAAGGAAAATTACAGGCCTGAGCAGAATGGAGTGTATTAATGAGAATCCATAATGAACAGATGTGTTAAAACTGAGTCATAATGACTCGGCAGTGCTGATGCAACTCATGGATGATGCAACATGTAATCTGATTGGTTCTGTATATTTATATATGTGTGAGTTGTATAGTCAATTGTATCTTCCTGCTTGAAGATCATTGCTACACGTTATGCTGCCAGACTGCTGTAAATACTGCTGTAAATACACATTGGTGGAGGAAATGCTGCTGGAGTGTGCGTGAGTTATTTCTGGACTGCTTGGACTGCGAATTACTCTGCTAAACCGCGATTTGCGCTAACAAAACTAATGGGACATTTTCCAAAGGGATAAAGCAACATTGAAGAATCATGCATTCCTTGCTGTTCTTTATTCCCATTCCCATTTCAAGTGTAGAATACGCAAAGCGAGAGAGATAGCAAGTCCCACCCATATTTTTCCATCATTATTTCCATTGTCCTGGCTGGTGATCACAGAACCTGATCCTGGGTTTTTTCCTTTCTCTTATATTTCCTTTTATCCTAAAATCCTTGATGAGATTCAATGAAACCAGAAGTCTTTTTAATATCTGTCCTTGTCTTGTTTTTTTCTTTTAGTTGTTATGATGTATTTCTTCCACAAAATCCCACTCTGCCACCTCAGTGAGAGGTGGCTGGGAAGCTGAGCTCTCAAAAGCTACAGCAGCAGAAATCAGAATTTAAGAGATTATACCAAACCATTTTGAGTATGGCGTCAGTGGTGGATTTATATTTGTCGTTTGAGGAGTCACCCAGCTAAGAATGGAGAAACTTGTCTCCAGAAGGTTTTTCACTAGGTATTGAATTGTCCACACAACCAGAAGTACAATGACAATGTGAAATGGTTCTAATCAACACCAGCAGATGAATTATCCATGTCACTGAAATAATGGGTCTTGAAGAGATGACATATTTCTTTCTTACTTCTGTGTTGTGTTCCATAAAGTCGGAACTTATAGTTACCCAAATTGGGCCTCCAAAGTAAGTGGGTTATTTAATGAATGGTCTTACCAGTTCCACTCACCCACTGAGTTTTAATGGCTGAGCAGAGATTTGAATCCTGCTGTCCTTAGTCCTAGTCTGTCATTAGACCACACTAGGTATCACCTCTCTTCCTTACTTGCAAATGTATACCGTATTTTTCACTCCATAAGACACACCTTTCCATAAGACGCACCAATTTTTTAGGAGAAGAAAACAGGAAAATATAATCTGTTTTCTTCGCTCCATAAGACGCACAGACTTTCCACCCCCCTGTTTTGTGGGGGAAAAGTGTGTCTTATGGTGCGAAAAATACGGTACTTTGTGCTTTAATTCATCACTTCATTCACCTTGGTGGCCATTATAATGGAAAGGTGAGGAACACCCCCAGATGTTATCAAACTGTAATTCCTGACAGCCCTAGTACCACATAGCATAGTCAGTGGTGATGGATCCCAGACAATACCATTCAATGGCATTTGGCATTTTCCCCATTCTTACTGTAAATGACTCTCCATAAAAAGGGGTCCTGTTTTATTATACAGATGGCATATATTCAAATTATCAGTGTGTATCATTCATAACATTTTAACACAATATTTATAAATAAATAAGAGACACCAAAAAAGTGTGGTTCTCAACATGTTTATCCACAATTAAAGCTTGTATAGTAAGTTTGCATAAGACTGCACTCTAGAAGTGTTACCATACCAAAGAAAGAAACTGCATAATAGAAAAAAAATCTTATTTTTTGGAAATAACAAATTAATATAATAAGCTGCAAATACTCTATCCTGATATTAATTCACATACATACAACCAAACAGCTTTTTCCTCTTAAGATTATTATGCAGTGCTGAATATTAATTTCACACTGTGCCTATAAAACGACTCCTTTACCAACTCAATCAGTGAATTTAGCAAAGATATATTTAAGAAGGGGGAATTTATGGATTAGGCACAGATTTTAGAAGTGAAATGGAAGACAGTCTAACAAATCTATCAGGAATAAGATCAACAACTTAAAGTTTAAACCAATCATCTTGAGTATATATTTGAACTTGGATATGTAGATGTGGTGAGGAAGTCCCAATGGTTCAGCAATACACTCAAAGGATCAGCGGCCCCATAGACAGCTAAATTACTCAGAAAGCCAGGGAATTTATCAAACACGAATTTCAAAGTGGATTCTAGCCTCCAGGAAAAACGGAAGTGCCCATTAATGTACATGCAAAATAAATGTTGTCTGCAAGCAGCTTCAGCTGTTTATTTTTGACATGAAAACTAGCTAAGTAATTTTAATTTATCGAGCGGGGGGAGGTCACACAAGCTATTACCCCTTTGATGGGAATTATCTGTCTACATTGTTAATTCTTTTTTTTTTTAAATTGAGGGGGAAAGCCACTATTACCAGGTACAGCATAAAGAAATAATTCACAGGTCTCCACACCTATTATCCTTTATCCATTTCCCTGTGTTTCTTACAATGCCACAAGCATTATCAACCCATCCCAATTCTACATACAGCAACAATACTTTTTTTTCCTAATTCCTATATGGACATTCATGCGTATTTTGATACACATTTTCGCCAGTGTCAGCACATTTTATTGCATTTTCCTTATGGACTAAAGCATGTATGTTCCCCCCTCAAATATGCAAATTTTAGCACGTTTTTAAAGGTATGCATGGTTTTTGAGCATATTTTTCTTTGCTAAAACACATCACAGAAAGGTAAGATTGCCCATTTTGTCCCATTGCTTCAGGAGGGGCAAAATAGTATTTGCTTTTCCACCAAATGCAAACCCAGCAAATTTCATTCTCACCTCATCTTTGAAGAAGCCCCAATGAAGGAAAATGGGACTTGCTTTTCAGTAGACATGCATAAAACTGCAGCTTTCATCTTTTATTTCTAAAACACCTACTGGAGAATCTTAACATTAAATAGGCTTCACGTGTGCAAAGGAAATGCCTAGCAACTATTCATGTATTATGGATTAAAATGAGAATAGGAACTTTCCCTTACTTGCTGCAATCAGGTAAGGGAAGGTGTATGAGAACTAAAGAATATTAGTGGCACACTGTACTTTTTGCAAACTTATGCTTTGTTTATCTTACTATTTCAATATTTACTTTATTGACCAGAAGAATGTTAACTTCATCCAATGCTGACAGACCATTCATCAAAAAATAATAATTTTTAAATAATGGAATATTTCATAGGCAGGACTGTACACAAAATTAAGCACTGGCCTTTCAGCTCCAAGACCTCTAGATTCAATTCACCCAGAGGAGAGAAGCTACACATCAAGCTGATCAGATTAGCGGGGAAGAGGGAATCTTAAATGGAATAATCTTGACATATTTAGCTTAGCTCCTCGTGGTTTAGCTTGTCCCCATAATAAACTAGCTAAACAAACATTTCTGTGTTCATCTCTGTGGACAATTTGTTTCTCTCCAAAATTATAATAACAATTATCGTTAAGCAACATTTCTGGAGATAAACCAGAAATCTGGTTTGTTAGCCATTACAGTCTGGCTCCATACATACCAGTTTATATATAAAGAACATCTTCATCATCTAAAATATAGGTTTATCAGATGCTGATTGCCATTCCCTTTTTTATAGAGTAGCTGCTGGATCCAGTAATATCTGAATGCTAGGAAATATGTGCAGAGGCAAGCAGCGCAGGCTAAAACCCATGCTGGGATTGACTGGGAGGTATGACCCCTCCTGTGATTTCCTCCACTAACATTTTGCTAGACAGCAAGCCAGTGTAGAAGGCTTCAATCCTTTTAAGTCCTTGAATGCAAGAATGGTCTGACTATTCGGCGGCCATGAAACTGTCGCCTCAGCAGAAGATGCAACAAAATAACTATCCTGTCCTTTGCCCCTGCTGTCTATACTAGCCTTCTGTCTTCAAGTGTGGTAGAAATACTATCCCATCACCAAGTTTCAACACGCAGTGAGAGGAGGCATTATCATCATCTTTTTTTTTTTACCTCAGAGGGTAAAAGGTGTGAAGCTGATCCTGCTTGGATGAAGACTGAAAGTTACTGCTAGATAGTCTGAGGATATTGCCTAAGAAAATGAGGGAAAAGCAGCCTGAGGGCTATAGCACAATAGAATGTGTAAGTACTGTAATATTAGAAATTATGTCTTAGAAAATGTACAATTAGGGTTGCCAGGTCTCAGGCAACTGGCTGGTGTTTCCAGGAGTTACCATGCTCCTCCAGTCCTCTAAGTGGGGAGAAAAATCTCTGAGTGTGTGGTGCTAGAGGAAGAAAAATGTTGATTTGTACATGTGAGGTGGCTTTCAAGCCTGAGAGCCCATCTTCACCCCTGGGCCTCACTGGTTGAACACAAAGGCATTTTTATGTTCTTGTGTTTCTGCAGCATGGTTCACTAAAAAGCCAGGAGACAAAGAAGGTGAGAGGAGTGGGAAGAGAGACAATAGGACATGCACTTCAGTGACATGGAGAGGGGGGATTTACTGCTTGGGTAACAGCCTATCCTCCATATTATTCTACCCAGGCTTTGTGCCCTGGAGAGGACACTCCAGCTTTGCATACAGCATTGAAACACTAGACGCTGTTCCAGGTCCTCCATACAGAGCACGTTACCATAGTCTCTCGAGACTGAAGGATGCCTGTGTCAGCAAATCATGGCATTGGGAGCAAGGCAGGAATGGAGCTCCAGCCCTGCAGTTTGTAAGGCTTCATGTAGCCTGGGGACCATGGACTGATGCTGAGCTTTCTACAAATGCCTGCAGCACAGTAGAACCCAGAATATTTCCCCATGTATTCTCAAAGGCTTTCATGGCCGGGATCCGATTTCTCCATGTGTTTGTGCACCGTGGGTAAGGCTGTGTGGAATTAAAGCCCTCGCAGGAAGGGTGGCAACCAGTAGAGCTGTTGACCACATTTTGCTGTTCAGCTGGAAAACAGACCCCCCCTGGCTCTGGGCTGCTTTCTAATTAGAAAGAGGTGACCTTCCTCCCCTACCAAGTGGGGACGGGATAGCAGAGGTTTGGTTGGCCCTGCCCACAAAACATCCTGGAAACCTCTTGATGGTTGGTGCCATTTCACTTTTGTTGGGCCTCACACAAAGTCTCTGTATTTTGGTAGTCCTCCCTGGGTTCTGAAAAGTGCCCTCGGGGAACAACTAGGCTCCCTTTTTGGAACAGTTCCCTTGAGGGTGAGACAGGACTTAGTGCTAAGTAGGTGGCTGCTGACATTGACCCCAGAGGTAATAAGCATTTTCAAGACCATGGACTCAGCCCGTCTCTGTAAGGTGTACCTACACACAAACACCATCTGAAGTAGGCCCTAGCCTTCTGGGTATCTTGACAGGATCCCTTTTATGTCACAATAAAAGTACATTTTACTTGTTCCACTTCTCAGGTGTATGAGACATTTCATGAAATATGACACCTCAAACCTTATAGAGTGCAGCATTTTTTGCTCAGGTACAACGGAGGCCCAAAAAAGGATTGAGTCCTAGGTTACAGGGCTAGGAATAAAATATTGTGATAGTCATAAGGCCAGATAAGGATCCCAGTAAGCTACATATGCAGTAGACAGAATAGAAGATTTAGAAAAGAGTCAAACTGAATATATCGCTTTGGAATGAGTGATGAGGTTGGAGCTAAAACCAAGATATTCAGGAATAGTTCATTAAATAAAGATCAGATCCTGTGAAAATTAAATTTTGGACTATAATTCCCAGAATCCCTGAACTGGCTTAGAGAATGTTGAAATTATAGTCCAAGAACAAAATCTAGTCTCGAATTATATACTTATTGGCTTTAAAGGTCCCATTCATTTAGTAGACCCTCTCTAATTAGGATTAACAATTGGAGTTTGCTCCTGGAAGAATCTTTCCTCACCTTTGTTCAGGACACATTGAAAAATCTGTTTGCCTTTTCACATAATGCACTACAATGTTAATACCACCTCTGTCCTTGACAAACCTTTGTAAAAAAGTTCCACTCCTGTTGCATAAATGCTCGCACATTTTAAATATGTTTCCTGGAATACTAGAAATATGTCAAGTTCCAGAATGTATTTTTAGACTTGGTTTTGAAACACAGTATTTGGGAATTTAAAATGCATTGCTCAACAATGAAATTTCTCTACAGCTGACAGCAACATAAATAGTATTGCAGCATTAGATAATTAGACTGAGAATAAAAATGTGGATTTATGATACACTCATAAGTGACGGGAGATTACAGCTTTTGTGTGCAAGATGTTAATGCTTAAGAAATGCCAGCTCTGGAATGCCATGATAGGGATTAATGCCCCTACACTTAAATATCATTAAAATGAAACGATGGTCAAACTGGAGCTGTAGCTCTGTGAGAGAATATATCTGTGTAAGTTATGCACTACTTAGGTTTATTGGAGCATGAATCTAGACCAGATTGCCAAAATTTTATACAGCATTTTTCTCTTCAAGTTCAATGGAGAAAAACATTGCAAAACCCTAACTCTTTTACAAGCCATTGCTGTGTGTTGCATTGCATAGTGGCAGAGCTTGACACGGAACAGCAGTTAGGGTAGTAAAAATAGGTTCACAGCCTTGGTGACCTCCAAATAATTAGAGAGGTACAGAGAGAGGACCTTGACTTAGAAGATCAGGATCATGAACGATGCTCTGTACCAGTGCCTCCCAAAACCCCAGTCTACCCAGACTAGCCAGTGTTTCCAGGGAGTCCAAAAATCCATAAGGCTAAGCACCAAGAACCACTACACCCACCCCCGAGCTGCCACCATATCCAGGAAGATATCAAAACTCTTGATAGTTGGAATGGATAATTGAGATGCCTTCCAATTATTATCTTTTGACAAGCCCTGGCTTTAGTACCATAAAATCGCAGAGCCAAAACGCCAGACATATTGGAAAGATTTTTGTTTTATTAAAGATAGTGAAAAGGATAAAAGACAAAACTTCCAAAAATTTCAAAAAAGTTTCAAAAAGCGCTTGGAGCATAAAACCACCACAACAATTTGAGATAAAGCAAAGGAAATCAAAAGAACACACCAGGAAATAGCAAAACTAAGCTAATCTACTTCATACTCACATATTAGCATACAGCCAGCATAATTCTGATACACAGAGTGTATCCTTACAGGCACAGCACAGCAGGACAGCAACTGAGCATGACATTTCCTGAAAGGTAAGCTAAGCCAACTAAAGTAATTTCTGAACCTTTTTATACATTAAATATGCAATTCTAGAGTCTTCCACATGATCTGCCAATCAGGCTTCACATTCTCTCAAATGTTCATGAAGACAGAGCACTTTTTACCTCACCCCTCTTCACGGCTGAAATCATTTCCCGATTAGTACAATTCCAGGGAATAAGGTGACTTGGCCTTGAAAGCTACTCTCACAAGATGTAAATTGTAGATGTTATTCCCCAATTGTCACTGGGCAGACATTCACCACCATACTCCCATCCAGCCCGCCCCAGGCACCCATGAAGAATCTCAAACCCTCCAGAAGGACTCCATGCTCTATACTCCCCCGATTTCTCAGGTCCTTCACAGTTGGCACACCAAACAACTGTGTTGCTTTTTTGAAGAATAAATCAAGAAGATTTTAAAAAACAATGACATGGAACATTTCTAGTTGTTTTTTAGACTGCTGGATGCTTCCTTTAACTATTTTCCTTTCAATATGAGGTGTTAAGTTGGACACTTAATGGTTTCTTTTGTCATGGAGATACTCAGTTGGCCTCAGATTGCTGACTCAAAATCCAAAAGATCAGGGTCTGCTGAGCTTGTGCTTACTACTTTTAACCTGTAACTGCTTCTGTGGGGTTCCTTCCTGTCTTTTTTGCACCTTATTTATGCACTCATAAGCTGAGATGGGACAGGTAAACATACTCATGGGCTGAGCTATACTGCAAATAAGTCAGAAACTGAAACATGGGGATGTACACTTTGCATTATTGAAATGCTTTGCATTTGAGTCTTTCTAAAGAGTAAGTACAATATGAGTTGAAGTGCAGGTCATGGTTCTCATATTATTTTTAAATCTCAAAAAACAGTTCATTACACTTTAAATCTCTGACGAATGGATCAGTGAGATGCCTTCCACTTATTAACCTTTGGCAACTTGACCCTCAAATTAACTGCAATAATTGTATTGTGGACTATTGAGTACCTGTACTATTAATAAACACCACAGGGTTAATATTGGTTCATTTCATTTTATTGTCCATGATATTTACCACTCACTGAATGACTTTCTGCTTAATTATACAAAATCATGTGGCATTCACTTTTGATTAATGTGTGAAGTTGAGACAGATTTTGTTAAGCAAACATTTATTAGGTGCGAGGCATTATTAATTGCTAAAGCATCTTTCCTCAGCTTCTTGTTCTTTGTGAAAATGTGTCTCTTGATGTTGAAAATTGCAGCTATACATATATAAAGCACTTAGTTTTACTTTTGCATAGTATCGGGATAATTATATAAATATTTGATTGGCCTGTAGTATATATCAGTGTGGACGGCAGGATATAGTTTATTTTAAATATTAAAGATTTTGCTGAAGAAAGCACAAATACAAGTTTGCCTACGTTTTATATGGACATTATGTAGAATCAGACTCAGGTTATTGATCCATTTAGCCCAGTTTCCCTGCCTTCAATTGAAAGAAAGAAAGAAAGAAAGAAAGAAAGAAAGAAAGAAAGAAAGAAAGAAAGAAAGAAAGAAAGAAAGAAAGAAAGAAAGAAAATTAGAAGTGGCCTTAACCAGCACTTAAGTTTTATGCCTTAGAATAATGGTTTCAAACCTTGTATAACTCAAGCATTCTTCAACTGCAACTCCCAGAAGCTTTCGTCACTAGCTGTGCTAGCCCGGGTTTCTGGAAGTTAGACTTCAAGAATGCCTATGGGTTATACAAAGTTGAGAGCCACTTCCTTAGAAGGAGAGAAACATTTCTAAAGGAGTGGGAGGCGTCTGGTGGGTGGGGTGTCTCTCCTTTCCTCTGAGCCAGGAGAATTTAAGACCCAACCAGCTCCCCAACAGACCAGGGTGTGGCGATCTCCTCTGAAGCCCCTATTCCCTCAGGCCTTCAGGAGGTTCTCGCCCTTCTTCTTTCGCTGCCACCAAGTATTGCTGTCTCAATACCATTCACTCAAGGAGACATGTGTACTTTTGAAACGTAACTCATTTATTAGATCAGGGAAGTAAACATATGATTAATATTCAATAGGTAAATCACAGATTGCTAATCACTTGTATTTGAATCAGTTCTACTTCAACTTTAAAACTCTATTAACACTCTGTTCCATTAAGCGTTCTTACAGGTCTCTAACTCACTACCAGATCACTTTTAAGTTTCACACAGTCTCTCACTACCAGAATCTCTCTCAGGCTCCATACACCAGCCTTTATATCCAACCCCCTCCCCCTCCTGGCTCCACCTTCCATCCTCTCATAGGCTCCTACTTCACTGTTCAGCTGTGACGGACAGGTGAGGGCAGGGCTGTTCGCTACACAGGGCAATACGCTTTGGGCAGAATGGGTATCTGAGAAACCCAGAATTAGAGAACCTAAGCTCTGGAATCTAGAACCCCACTGACATCCCTGGGAAGGTGATACCAGAAGAAGATCCCTTAGAGGAGGAGGGGGCAACTGGCCCTCCTTGAGGTGGGAAAGGAGGACCTGGAAAAGGAGGGAAACTGAAAGCAAGCAGAGCAGATAAGAGAATGCTCTCCAGATGTGATAGTGGACAAGGTTGAAGAGCAGGGGGACTAGAGAGATGCCTTAGAAGAACCCCAGGAAGGCTACCAAATAGAGGTAGAATCCCCAGATGAATCAGAACCTGCAGGTGACTGGGAGTATGTATACTAAAAAGAACCTTGGACTGGGGTTATTGTACATATGAGAATACCCAGGAAGAGGCTGAGAGACATCTAAATCCTAAGCCTTTTCCCAAGCTCAGTTACTGGAGGGCAAGGGGGGGGGGACAAACTGGGAGCAGAGATGTCAGCAACAGGAAGCCTGGATTGGTGAACTGGCTACACCCTGCCAGGACACTAGAGAAAAAAGCTAAAAGCTACAGCCAAGTCAGAATTGGGACTGCCATTGTTGTCTTCAGTGTGGGCATCTTGTGGAGGGCGAGGAAGTAGATATCAGGACTTGACATATGGAGAAGGGAAGGGAAAAGAGACTGAGCCGGTGATGGTAGACTTTTGGAAGACACTCTAAAGGACACTTACAGGAAGTGAAGGGGACTATCTCCTTGTGCTGTATATGTTTCCCTGTTCCCGTTTTAATAAATCCCATTGTTGTTGAAGTTTCTACAATGTTCTTTATAGAATTGGAGATCAAGAAAGGAGCTCCCGCCGAAGCTGCCATGGCTGATGCAGTTCACAAGGAGGAAAATTTATGAAATGGTTTGTTAAAAAAAATACATTTCCCTTTCAATGTAAATAGAGTTATTACTCATGAAACTTGGTAGATTAACAGCTGACACCAAAATCATAAATTGGCAGATGTGGTTGCAGCCGTGAAAAATGCCTGAGTGCCAATATTCTACAGACATATATCAGTGGTCCACAGCAGTCAGACTTCTGCTGTGTTCCTATGTAGTTTTCACTACATAGGTCATAATTTAAACTACTCCTAGTAAGATTTTCACTTGTGGATTCATAAGGTGCCATGATGTCACACCTCATTTAGAATGTTATTTTTAATTTAAAAAAAATACAGAAAAAGCTCTAAAAACCATTTAGCATTTCTGCATCACATTCCTTAAAAGTTCTTCAGTGCTGGAACTATTTGTGCAAAAATCTATGTTCCTTAGTTACTTGTGGAATTGATCATTTGAGGGAGGAGAAGGAGAAGGACTACAAATGAATTATCCTTGTTGATGCAAACACATGTTATTAAATATTTAGGTGTTCCATCTTTTAGTTTAATACGGGTGAAACCAAAGATAACAATAATCAAAGGCTATTACCAAAAGCAGCAAGTTCACATTGTAAACAGTCATCTACTTGTTGCTAAACTGATCACGTCCTACTTTACTTAGAACAGACAAAGGGCTGTTAAGGAATGGTCTACTATTTGAAGGCATGATCCATTTGAAGGGTTGTCTAGTTCACAACCAGAAAAGAACAACTTTCAACTTTTCCATCAACAACAGTTACCACTGTTGACAAGAGACTGAGCAGGCAGCCATGTTACCTAGAATTTTTTTCCTCTTCTATAGTTATATAAATTGCAAGTCTTTTTAAATTCCAGGCCCAATCCTGTTGTGTAGCTACCCCTGCATAACTCAAATTTGTGCAAGCAGTAGCAAAATTTGCCCTAAAGCAGAATCATATCCAGCAAGCAATTCCACAGGTAAAGTTGCATATGTTGCAAATCAATTAAGTGCAAACAATGGAGACTAAATGTAACTCCCTATGAAATTTGGCAGGTAGAACTTCATGCTACACCAAGTGCAATAGGATTTTAGCCATAGAATTATTTCTCAAGTTTCATTGACACATATAAATTACCATGTGCAAAATTCATTTCTCAAGAAATCATTCCAGGATGCCTTAGAAATAGTTTTCATTTTCACTTTTTCCTCTAGCAAGCAGAAATCTAATATTTTTTCTTTCTAAGTTTTAGAAATAAATGGAACTCCAAATATTAGGAATTATTATTACAGATAGTCAAAACTATCAAATCCAGATTTGGATATATTCAGAAATATCTGCGTATGGCATTATTCAGTGAATTCCAGATATTTTCAGATCTAAATGAACATCCCTAGTCATTTAGAGTTTATCCCTACACTGTTTCCTATGACGAATTCATTTCCAGGCCAGAGGTTACTACTCAAAAGCCTATAGTTATTTATTATTATTATTTTCATTTAAAAGAAACCAAGAGGCAAGCTGCAGCGGCAAGTAGGTTTATAGGGATTTGCTTCCAAAACAAAGTGATTTCTAAAGATGTGGCTTTGCAGTGTAGGATAGACATGAGCTTCCTCCATCTTCCTCCATCCACTTTTCTGCCTTTCTGGCTGGCTGGCTGTGGTACTTGTAAGGCTCTCCTCCAACACCACATTTGAAATGAATTGATTTTTTCACCTGTCTTTCTTTAACATAGGAGGGATGATTTTGACCTTGGTTTCCAATGACAATCTTTGATAACTCCCAGCTCTTCCTGTTTTCTTCATTTTCAGAGGCAAGGCAACACCTTTTGGAAAACATGCAGGCAATATGTTCATAGAGCTTTTGGTTTGGAAACTGGAACATTGATTTCTAGTCTACATTCTGTAGAGCAGGCATGGCAACATTAGTTTACCTGAGAGGGTAAAGAATGTGAATGTCTCTCCATTGTATCTGCTGCACTAACTCACACTTTTGCTTCACCATTTCATTAAGTCCAAAACAGCATTTCAAAGTGAAGGACCACAATCACACCCCAGCTGTTCACTGTTCTGCCTTCTCCCAGCAACTCTAGTACAGATAATGTGCTCATCTTCTGGAATCCTATAGCACTGGGTAATTCTACATGAGGGACGTTTGTACTTAATCTTCCATTTTAAAAAGTCAGGAAGTTCAAATAAAAACCTCCAGTTTATGAATGTGGAATATAGCGCTTCTGCATCCACATTCCAGAATATCAGGAAGTGGCCTGAAATTGCTGCAGAATATTGTGTCCTCATTGCCAGTAGGAAAAAAGATGGCAATCTTTACATAGCAAAGGGCAGTTTGAATGCTGAACAATGCCAATGGCAGCAGTCAAGATAGTGTACAGGATATCCTCTTGTGCTCACCACCATTCACACTTGTTGAAATACAGCCTTAACAATTGCTTTGCATTTGGGTAAGAAGTGGAGAACTGATGAACAAAGGGGGCAGCTTTTGGTATTTTCCTTTGTATGAAGTCACTTTGTGAATAATAATGAGCACAAGAGAGTATCCTGTACACCATCTTGTCTGCTAGCTATTGTTGTGTACTCATTTTGTTTGGGACATCTGGGAAGGTGTCAGAGGACACACTAAAATGTTAATGAATTCTGAATCTGAAGGATTGTAATTCTGATTTTTTTTTCCAAATTCCAAATCTGAATTTTGGTACTAGTGTACATCCCTACTAATCGCTTTGGTACAACAATTTTCAGCTGACATTGGTATATCTTAAAAGTGCCTCTCACGAAGTCCTCTGTTTGTCTCATCTTCTCATAAATAAAAAAGAGTAATAACAATTATGCCTTGATAGTATTGTTACAAGAATAGTAACATCCCTTTGCCTGATGGAAGTAATACAAAATAAAATGCAAACGTAAGCAGATTCTTTTCCAGGAAAAGATGAAATAGTAAAAGCAAAATAATTCATCCTCAGAAAGAAAGGAGGAAATGGGCTGTCCTAAGTAGGGCCCATTATTATCATAAATACAAATGCATAGCTAGGTAAGATGATACTCCAGAGCATAGACAATGCTTCTAATTAAAACACCACCCAACGTTTGCTCAGACTAAAATCACTTTGTATACACAGGGCTTTGAAATGATAATTTGTGCTACCTAGCATGATATGCACATTGTCTCCGCGCCCTCCACATTTCATTTCTAGGATTTAAAATAGTTTATTGTGGAACATTCCACTAAAGCGTAAATATGAATGCATGGTATTTAAATAGTAGCAAACAAACAATACTAAAGTGAATGCCCTTCCTTCCTTCCTTCCTTCCTTCCTTCCTTCCTTCCTTCCTTCCTTCCTTCCTTCCTTCCTTCCTTCCTTCCTTCCTTCCTTCCTTCCTTTTTGACCTTTCCATCTACAGGTTGATCTGCCAAAATACCTCCTTGGTTACGTGACAGCTTCCATTCAGTTTTCATGTCCTAGGCGAGTAAAAATGATCTCATCTATCAGTATTTAAGCTGCAACCAGAATCAACGAGAACCTCATGACAGCTTTTTTTTTAAAGTCTTGTTTTTATTTCCCCTACTTGTCTTTCAGTATAAACAGCCACAGTTATAAGACATCAGTTTTATACACCAGAGCCCCCACGAACAGTTGGCATTTAAAATGACAGTTCTACTTAAAGACCTGCTGATTCTCCAGAACGTATGATTTACTGTTCTGACACTCTATAAGGCTCATTTCATACCTCCAAGAACAAACTAGTCAAAAGTGTTAAATAAACATGAAGGACTGGGCTTGTTTTCTTTCCAAAAGTGCAATCACTGTGTTACTCTAATGATTAAATATTGTTTAAATATACAACTGAGAGACTAGTTTCACAGCTGATTCTTTTCCCGCACTTCATTTTTATGTATTAATTATTTTGTGTTCAGACAAAGGTTTTAATTAGGAATCACAAAGAGTTTCTGAAGAGTGAAGTGGTAATGGTTTTATCTGCTTTGAACCGTTGAAGAGCAGATACATTTTGGAAAGGAAAGCAGCTGCCAAGAGATAAAGCATTAAGCTCTGTGGGACTGAGCCTGCATAGCATTGAGTACCGTTACTTGACCGTCAGTATTTTGCATCTCAAGCTTTATGAATGTAATCTGCACCTAGGATGTAAAGTAACCTTGGTGTCAATAACAAGATTGATTTTCTGGTTGTTACATAATAAATTTGTGAGTGACCAATAATTGTGAAGTGAGTATGCCAGCCTGGGGAAGACTGGTTCAGTGCTTAATTAAGTTTGAGGGTAAGAAAAAAATGCCCTAAAAGAAAATACATGTTGAGAATATGTTCTCCACTGTCTACTTTTCTTTTTAGCTCAGTTCCCCTCATTGTCTATCCACAGGCCTCAACAACTCCCTCCTGCAAATCATGTGACTCAAAATTGCCATATGCTGTGCACACAAACCTACATAATGGTAGAATGCTTTTGCTTAATTACTCTCACAATGAAGCCTATTGGCTCCAGTGGGTCATCTAGGTATTATAGAATCCAATCTAACATAAAGCAATGCCTTAAGCCCAAGAGACTGAATTAAGGATGCTGTTTTACTTTCTACTTTGGTGCCTTCTCTGGCCCCAAATCAAACCCTACACATTGTTCAAATGTTTTTTTAAAAAAAATCTTGTGATTTAATATAGTCATACCTTTTTTGATAGCAACCTCATACTAGAGTTCTGACACATTTGAAGAGAAAAAATCTACAGGGAAATGTAGAACCAAGAGCTATAAGACACTGGGTTACAGTTCAGGGGAATTTGCAATTTAAGTATATGATGACTGGAAGAGAGAGGTAGATACATGGCAAAATGTATCCTTTAACTGCCACGTCTACAAGAAGGTTAATTAAGTCGCCAGCATTCTGGAGACCAAGGCATGAGTCATCAAGTGAAATATTCTCATTTATTGTGCAACTTGTAGGCTATAGACCCTCTTGTCAAATGCAGGCACATCAGACAGACATGGATAGACTTACACACATTTGGATAATGAGAGCCAAACAGAATTAATGTCTCTTCACCATAAGTGACATTACCATAGGGCTGGCTCTACACATTTTGCTGTCTAAGGCAGAGCAGCAAGGGGCATTGCCACCCCCCAACCCCATGAAGGTGCAATGGCATCTCAGACTTGCAATGTTATCTTGAAGTCTGAAGCAGTAAATCCTGTCCTGTCTGCCAATACACGACCACTAGGACAACAATAAATTTGATGACAACAGTTGGAAGCTCTTTCAGGAGACTTTAGGCCTGAGGTAACTGCTTCACTCTGCCTAACAGCAGAGCTGGTCCTGTATTAATAAAGGGTGATTGTATAGCAGAATAAATTGGGGTCAAAGCACAGTAGGTATTTAGTACAGTGGTGCCTCGCTTAATGATTTTAATTGGTTCAAAAAAATCGCTATGTGAAAACATTGTTAAGCGAAACACCATTTCCCATAGAGATGCATTGAAAACTGAATAATCCGTTCCAATTGGAACGGATTACCATCCTTAAGCAAAAATCCCCATAGGAAAAAACGTTAAGCGAAACCCATTGAAATGCATTGAAGCCTATTTCAATGGGGGAAAAAAATTCACAAAAAAATTCAAAAAGACTCAGAACAAAGCCAAATTAAGTTAACGAAGGTTTTATTAGGTGCACTAATGATTCCAAGCATTTTAAACATTTTTAAACATATTAGAATATTTTAAAAATAGCAAAAACGGGGCTGTAAAAAAAACGTTAAGCGAAACAAGGGGACCTAAAACTGTCATCGTTAAGCGAAGCATGGTCCTGAAATTGTTAAGCGAAAATCGCCCATAGGGAAAATCGTTAAGTGAAGCACAAGATTGCTCCGAAAAAGCCATCGTTAAGTGAATTTTTCGTTGTACGAAGCAATCGTTAAGCGAGGCACCACTGTATCTGTGTCATAGTGCCTGTTTCCAACAAGCTAGAGCCCTGTACATGATCCTCTTCCTCTTTAATCTCATAATAACTTGTGCAGTACAGTATGTTTAAGTAATTAGATGTAAGAAATTATTAGCATGTTGCCCGTTTTCCATTATGATACAGTTTGAATATCTCACCTCTTTCTGTCCCCTCATATAACTACTATATTTTTTGAGATATTTTTATTATATTAAAATCCATCCATGTTGATTTAGCATTGTGCCACCTGAGTACAGCTTATATTCATTTGTTAAAACAACTACCATACACATTACGCTCCTAATCTATACAACGTCCTTCTAAACATTGATAGAACAAATCCCATGTTTGATAATATTTTGTATCTTCTCTCCCTTTGATTTTCAGTGTTAGTCTATCCCAGTGGTTCTTAACCTTTGTTACTCAGATGCTTTTGAATTGCAACTCCCAGAAACCCCAGTCAGGACAGCTGGTGGTGAAGGCTTCTGGGAGTTGCAGTCCAAAACTCCTGAGTAACCCAAGGTTAAGAAGCAGTGGTCTATCCATTTCGGCACAGTCCATATATAACTACTATATTAATGACCCTTATTCCTTTTGTCACATTCACCTGCCTTGTATAAGGTATCCATTTTCCCCATGAATCCTCAGTATTATATTCACACAATTGTTTTTTGTTTGACTAAGAAGTGGCCAAACAAGGAACAAATGAATCCTTTTCTTGCTTTGTGATCTGCAGGGATAGAGACATCTGGTCCAAATTTCAATCACAAGTCAAAAAGTTAAAGCCAACCTATTAATACCATGAAAAATCAACACTGACCATGTTTGTTTTTTAAGTTTTAAATATATAGGTGCTTGCCATGTGTTTAAGGGGAAGTATCATTTGGCCTTAAGGATTGGGACACATTTCTGAAGACTATCCAGTAAGTGAAAAGAAGTAGGGAGGAAAAAAATCTGAGTCTTACAGCTTTCTCTCAGTGAGACAAAAACTCAAAATATACATGTGAACTTTCATTAACAGGCTCACAAATCATGAAGTGAAGACATCTGCTTAAAAGTCTTGCTTGGACAAGCACAGTAGCTAAGAATCAGACCAGGAATGGATGGTAGAGTTAATATATTGTTTTATATCATTTGGCTTTCCAGTACTCAAGATCAATTTGGATCATCTATTGATGCACTCCACCCTTTCCCATAGTATAAGCACCTTACCTCATGGTCCCACCCACCACTGGCCTTCCCCACAATTTTACCCCAGTCAAGCATCTCCATTTTCACCTTCTCTCTCTATCTGACCAACTAGATTGTTTGTTTATCAACCTTCAAAAGCCTGCTTGGTTTAATGGTTGTTGTGGGTTTTTCGGGCTCTTTGGCCGTGTTCTGAAGGTTGTTCTTCCTAACGTTTTGTCAGTCTCTGTGGCCGGCATCTTCAGAGGACAGCAACCTGTGCTCTGGACCTGCTTGGTTTATTTGCAGCATAAAACAGACATATCAAAATGGCTCCACAGACAGCTGGGGATTCAGATAAGAAACAGACTTTGAAGGCTAATCGGAACTACTCACCTCAAACATATGACTGATACTTTCTTGTGAAAATTTTGGGGAAACAGGTTTTGTGCAAAAACTTGCATTTTGCACAAAATTTTGCATTTTATGCAAAATACTGTTTGTAAATAAAGCACATTTTGAGCAGGAAAAATGCCAATGATGCCAGCAATGGGGGGGGGGGACGCTATTTTGTTTCTTTGTTTTTACTTTGAGAATTCAGGAAGTGAAAGATCTTGCACAGGTGGATAATTTTTTAATGTGTTGTCAACCCATCCTTTCTTTTTCAGAGACAAGAAAAACTGTATTAATGATATTCTTAGTAATCACCATTTATGGAGATGGTTGATAAAGTCCTTTCTGGGTTTCTTTGGTGATCTGCCAGCATAACACTTATTTCCTATTAGGGACCTATTCTGACACTCTTGGATAGGTGCTGTGATCACCCTTGCTAGCTCTCTTCTCTGTCTTTGATTCTTACCTGTAATTGCTCTCCAGTTTAACCACCAAGGGACGTGGTGGTGCTGCGGGCTGAACCACAGAAGCCTGTGCTGCAGGGTCAGAAGACCAAGCCGTCGTAAGATCGAATCCACGCGACGGAGTGAGCTCCCGTCGCTTGTCCCAGCTCTCGCCAACCTAGCGGTTCGAAAGCATGCAAATGCAAGTAGATAAATAGGGACCACTTCGGTGGGAAGGTAACAGAGTTCCGTGTCTAAGTCACACTGGCCATGTGACCACGGAAGATTGTCTTCAGACAAACGCTGGCTCTATGGCTTGGAAATGGAGATGAGCACCACCCCCTAGAGTCGAACATGACTGGACCAAAATTGTCAAGGGGAACCTTTACCTTTTACCTTAACCTCTTAGTCAGAAACACTATCCTGTTGCACTCTCTGATTTCTGTTTGGATAAAGCACTCATTCAAAAAGTACTTCCCATGAAGGGACTCAACCGTTTTCAGTTGCCTAGAAACTCAAACTAATACATGCTCTCCGAAACATATAACAAAAGAGATAGGAGTGATTTAAAAAGTGGATCCTGTTTAGAATTGTTTGTTTTGTTAGAGAATTGCTAATGAGAAATGATATAGCTGCTGTATCTGTTTTTATAAAAATACCAATCGTGCATGTCTTAACAGTTGTATTCTTCATACAACAAAAGACCTTGCAGCCGATAAATATCAGAACAGATTTGTTACATCTGCATTATTGGCAACTAAAAAAACAAATCACTCCAGTCTCCAAGCCTGAGCAATTGCCAGCCAGTAATAAATGGATGTCAAGTTAAGGATTTACTACCACTGGGAGAAAGTCAGCACGCAGGGACGCGCGCGCACACACACACACACACACACACACAACACACACACAAAACCTGGCAGTGTTAGAGAAATAAGAACTGTGTGCAAGGTTTTTCCCAAAACAGATCCTAGCAAATAATTCTATCCTTTCCTCCCCCACCCCTCCCACACATTTCCTTTAAAGCAGATTGTATGCCTGGGAGAGAAGGAATGACAGAAGCACTCTATTCACCCTTTCCACAGAAACCCGATATTGGGTTCAAGAATAGATAGACAAAATACTCTCCTCCATTCTGAAAAATATGTATTCAACCCAGATTTTTTTTATGTTGGAAGTTCTGTTTCCCCCATTCCCACCCAGTAATTCGTGGTTTTAGTTCAGCTTGAAATCCCACAGCAGCTGAAACTACAAATGAATTTGGGTCTGCCTGGAATTTAAGGGCATGTCAGGAAGGTAACTGGTAGTTTAATACTCTTCGGATGAAGTGAAATTTCACTGTTCATCTACATGTGCCTTAAATTAATCAGATAATGATCCTGGCTACAAATAAGCCCAACTATAGGCACTGAAGTTCTTAAAATGTCTTCCACATATTACAAGAACCTGCCTTCTGTGGAAGCACAAGGACTCATTTTCTGGTATCAGGTTTTAGCCCTGAAAGCTAAGGGCAGGGGAAGCTGCTGATCTGGCAACCCTGTTGACAAGACCTGTGCAGCATAAAACTGACATAACAAAATGGCTCCACAGACAGCTGGGGATTCAGAGGGGAAACAGCCTTTGCAGCCTATTCAAAACTTATTACTTCAATATTAGAGTAAACATAATCAGTCAGGAACACTCTTTGTGTGAGTAAGGCAGATGAGACTGGACAGCATTTAGTGGACTTTCTTAGCTATCAGTACATAGAAGAACTATCTCAGAAGCCAATTAAAACCCATTGAAGGCTAAAACAATGTCTGGGCCTTAAACCTGAAGAGTAAAATAAGGTGGATGCCAGTCATCAGGAACCCACAGTAGTCTACTGTGAGGAACCACCACATTGATATAGCATATAACATGCCTCTTAGGTGATACATATTCCTAAGTGGACAATCCCAAATGCAATTCAATTTCAGGAACAGACACTGTATATGCGCATGTCAACAGATGACAGACTGTGTATGTGTGTTGTATGTACTGCATGTACGTGTGTGTATATAAAGACTGAAAGACTATGCTAGTCTGTTTTCTGGAACCTGAAGAATAGTTCAGCCTTCCCCATCAGGGTGTCCTCCAGACTGTTAGACTATAATCCCCATCATCCTCAGCCAGCAGCTGGCTGAGAAGTGTAGTCCAACACATCTGGATGGTGCCAAATTGGGAAAGGCTGCTAAATGGTGCCAAATTGGGAAAGGCTGTAATAAATCTGTCTATAAAAACCGGGTTCTGGGTTAACTTATAAGTCACTTGACCCTTTCAAAGGCAATGCTAGGGGATACTGTTCAGACTGCTAATTGTAACTGATGAGATACAGTGACTTTGCATGTTTAATAATATTTGAGGAAAATATTGGTATGTCCCAAGGAAATTGTGCCAAGAGCTAAGGGACTAGTTTTCCACTCCATTAGGCTGGTATGTAGTCAGTAGAGTGAAACCAATACTATAAAAAGAAAAAGAAACATAATGTGTGTGCATGTACACGTGCGCATTTGTAAACCAAGTCCTCTTTTCTTAGAAATATACTCTAGAAAGTAACCATTTTGTAAGTAGTGTGTTATTAAATTTCTATACTGAATATTAACAATTCCAAAGAGAGAACAGAAAGGATGTGTGTGTAATTATCATTTTAAAAGCTGTCAATAAGAATTAAAACTATATCTACTAGGGGCTATCATACACCCTGGGTTTCGAGCACGGAAAATAGACTTACTATATTTGGTAGGAGAATCGAAGGAAGGGGGGAGGGAAAAGTTAGTCCATGAACATAAATATATGAACTTGATAATTACTTGGGACCCAATTAATATCAGAATGGTTGCCATTATTCTCAGAGGACAACCATTTCATCTAGCGCGCAGGTGTACTTTGCAACAGCAGATCACTGTGATGAAAGACTGCAAGAATTTCAATGACACCTTGAGGGATCTTATGAATAAAATATCAAAAAATGGACATCTCCTTTGTATATGGAGATTGTAATGCAAAAAATTGAAACAGGTTTATAATGTATCCAAGATAAGATGTGCACTATGTGTCTCCCAGATAGACAGACAGACACTACCAAGTCAAAGTTTTTAAATAATGAGATTCCCCCCGCCGCCGCCCGCCTTAAACTCAAGTTCTATCAGAAGTCTACAAGAAAGACTACTCAGTTGGAATAATCATGCATACAACAAGCTGATAATTTTGCAGTTACCAGTTCAGGAAACCATATGCAAATCCTTTCCTAGGAACTGGAAAGTCATCAGATCAGCATCTGACTTACTGTTGGGTTACTGCTACCGGTTACACAATGGAAGCTAAGCACACCTTGGTGAACTGCACCCACCCATCCACATTTGCTTAGCTATTCTTGTCCATTTGGACAAACCCTAAGGTAACTGTGAACGGAGAACAATTAATGAAGATAGGAACTACAGACTCTATGAAATCTACAAAGGTGATTTTGGCAAGATTTCATATCAAGTTGAACGAGTTATCTTTTTTTCTGATGCAAAGTTCAGCAAATACAGCGTACGCAAAATCCAGCAAAAAGTATTATCCAAAAGTTTTAATAACCTCCTAGGCCAGTTTACCCATCTCATTCTACTCCATCACACATCACCAGCAACAGATCTGTAAAAATATTGTTAATCTATTTTTCCACCCATTCACCCTCCTGTATTCTGGAGAGAAGGAGATCAATTTAACATTTAGTATCATTCAGAGAAAAAAAACACTTAAGACTGATACACAGGGCCACTGAATTTGTGGTATGATTTCATCACGGCATCCAGTATATAAATACATAGGGTTAACCTTTCTGACTCTCATGAAGGTTCACAGTTGCAAATGAGCGGATGCCAGTAAAAAAATAGGCAGGTGGGCCTTTGAAGAGAAGTTCTGTCATTTGTATGTTCTGCTGCAATTCAAAAGGCTTTGTCCCTCACAATGGCCAGTCAAACCTCTGATACAACAAGAGCTAAGTCAAGGCCTCAAATGGGTCAGCAGATCACAATGAGTACACATGTTCATAGGGAAGACAGCAGTCCTGGAAATATTCTAACCCAAAACCACAGAGGGCTTTATCAACAATAACCAGCACATAAAATTCAGCATGGAAATGAATGGCTGTGATGTGGGGAATGAACCCTAAAACCAGTGTCTCAGGGCCAAAGCCCGACAACTGGGAACTCCACCAGGCAAATGGAGAATCAAGATACTGACACACTGTATTAAAAAAGCTGTGCATAGCATGTAAACAAATTGAAGGAAACAGAAATTCAACACAGGCAGGATTATTGTTCTCATGCTTCTGTAAAGAGTGACAAGTTCAGAGACAGCACTGAAAGATTCCGTTTCCTGTGGGTAAGACCACTGGAGACTTGTGGCATCTTTGTAATATTTGTTTTATTTAAACAAATTGATTTCAGCAGAGCCCATTGGAGGTAAAAGAACTTCTAAAAATGTTCAGCAAAACTGCTGATCTTGCATCAGACTGTACAAAGCCAGTGTGGCAGCCCATGAAGCCAGCATACTGTGTGTTTATTCAACTACATGTGTTAATTAGCTTACCCAGTGCCAGGATGTTTGTGTTACCTTCACTAGTGCTTTGTGAAAGGGTATTGTTTGTTTTCTACATTTCAGCTTCATCATAATTGTCACAATCTGTTTCTGCATTTCATTGTCTTGTGGTCTCACAGACATACTTCCAGCTTCCCACTATTCCACATACGCATACATATACAGTGGGGTCTTGCCTTGAGAACTGAATCCGTATTGGAAGGCGGTTCTCAAGTCAAAAAGTCTGTAGGTCAAGTCTCCATTGATCTACAGTGCATTGAAAACCGATTAATCGTGTAACAGGCCATTTTTGTTCCATTTTTGTTTTTTTCTGGTCTGTAAGTCAATTCTCAGGCTGCAAGTCAAACCTAAATTTTGTGGCCAGAGAAGTCTGTAACTCAAAAAGTCTGTAAGTCAAGCCATCTGTAAGTCAAGGGTCCACTGTAAGTGTAAACTCCAAGTAATATCTTCTGTGTTTGGTGAATTAGAGTCTAGTTTATGAAAGCTTATGCCATTATAAATGTATTAGCCTTTAAGGTGCCACAAGGCTGTTATGTTGTTCTGGCTCCACACTATGTGTTTAGCTCTTTCTTTCATTAGAGCTATAGAACAATTCCAAGTAAGTATTTCAGGTCAATAAGGACGTAAGCAGTAAGGGAGTGGATACAGACCCTGGAAAAGTCACTTTTTTAGATTACAAAGTGCTAAATGGTAGATGGACTGGGGAGTTTTAGCAACTGCAATCCAAAAGGTATCCCCCCCACAGCTCTGTGCATGTGTATTTGCACTTGTGCATGTGATGCATGCATGTGTGTGTGCATGTGCACTTTGACACACACATACATGCACAGAGACTACACTTTAGCCAAACCCACAGGAACATACGGAGATACAAACAACCCAAGATGATAAAATCATTAGGAAGCCAAGCAGCCAAAGGAATCAGCTCAGTCCCAATAGCCATGTGCACAAGTTCTCAAATATCCAAATCATAATGTAGACAAGAGTCCTATACAGCCCCTCCCCTGTTGTTGTCACTACACTTAGAGAGATGTGATAGCCCCTTCCCTCTCTAGTGTTGCTTTCTCCACTTGGAAAATGGCATGTTTGAAGGGGGGGGAAACATTATGCGTAGAGCTGACACACACAGAATTTTCTTCTTCTTCAGACATGTTATCTGTGTAAAGAAAAAGTTGGAGCATTAGAGAAGGAAGGAGCTAGTTGCTCCTCTCTGTGTGTAACAACCAGGTAAGTAACAACTGAAGCTGGCTAGATAGCTCAGTGATGTAGGTATCTGAGTGTAGAGCCTCAAATTGGGAGTTTGATTCCCCTCTATTCCTCCTGGGAGGAGAGCCAGCCTGTGCGGCCTTGGGCAAGCTGTACAGCTCCAGGGCACCCCCAGAAGAAGGGAATAGTAAACCACTTCTGAGTATTCGCTACCTGGAAAACCCTAAAAAGTCAAAATTGACTTGATGGCGCGTGATTATTAAGTTACAACTGATGAGAGTTCAGATGAGACTGAAGCTTGCTGTTCTAAGCTTTATAACTTTCTTGAGCAAAAAAATGAAGTTCTTGTTGCCTGCAAGTAGGTGCACTCAGGCCAAGAGATATGAGTAACATACCAATGCTTTCGCAAAGGCTTTCACGGCCAGGATCTAATGGTTGTTGTGGGTTTTTCGGGCTCTTTGGCCGTGTTCTGAAGGTTGTTCTTCCTAACGTTTCACCAGTCTTCAGAGGACAGAACAACCTTCAGAACATGGCCAAAGAGCTCAAAGAACCCACAACAACCATACCAATGCTTCTTCTGGGTCCCATGTTTCTTCCAGAACACATTGATTATATGCTTTTGCCCCATGACTGAAACAATATAGGAAGCAGATGGAGGAAGAACCCCAATTACTTCTTTTATGTGACTCTCAAATATGTTCCAGCTGCAACATGGAGCCAAGTAGATAATAATCCAAGTTTCATATCTTTTAAAAAATTACCCATGTCTTCTTCGACAAAATTATACAGACACAAATAATCTGTTTTCAGATTATGTGGTTTAAACCTACACATTCTCTTCCATTTGGTTGTTTGTACCTCCGCTGAAATGAATGAAGAACTATTCTGGCCGAAGCCTCACTATACCTTCATCTGATGTCTCAGGCCCAGAAGAAATAATTAGATGGTGTTATTATGCCATTGTAGGAACACACACAGCTACAGCTATACGTTATACAGTAGGTTTCTGAGCATGATACTTGTCAGAAGAAAGGTCACAAGCGAAAATGTGAGGAAGTTGAAACTCTAGCCTTGAGAGCACAAAAAAAAATTAGGACAGTGATCATCAAACGACCACCATTTGTATACGTGCCGCCAAGAGTCTTTGATGTTAGGCTAGGATGGATGTGACTCGAACCCAGGTTGAAGCCTGGGAAAAGCCTAGCTGTGCAATAGACAGCTCCATCGCTGGCGGGAGATGAAGAAAGATGGAAATAATTTGCCTGTTGTCATTATTGCTTATGGCTATTAATTTTCTTCGCATGGATAACTTCGCCTCTGTGTGTGTGTGTGTGTGTGTGTGTGTGTGTGTGTGTGTGTGTGTGTGTGTGTGTGTGTGTGTGTGTGTGTGTGTGTGTGTGTGTGTGTGTACACCATTTAGCAGCAATTGCTTACAAGCCCAGGTACTTAGCAAGGTAGTGTGCCTCTCACTTATTCCTCTAGTGGGAAGACTCCTTAAGACATTATGCAGCCAAGGAACACACTACTGGGACTTGCAACATTTCAAATGTATATGTTTGCTTACTAATCTGCATCTAGTCAGTTTATGTTATGTAAGCTGTTTAGGTTCAAGGGTGTTCCATTCGCCCAGCTTACTGGGGACTGTATTTTCTCCAGGGTGCAAGGCAAGCTCTACATCAAAGCCTGATTGAGCAGAAAATATGTGCTAATGTTCACAGCAGTACTCTATTATGGTATAAGTATGCTTGTAAATATTCACTACATGTTATTACGCCATTTGAACCAAGAATATTGCAAGGTGAAAGGTCAGCCCTAATGCTCTCTCAGGAGGCAGCAGTTTTGAATATAACCAAATGGGATAATGGTCAGGAATACCCAGAGGGGGCAATGTAGCACATCGTAAAGAATTGTGCTGTGAGTTTTAAGTTTTCAGGACAACAAAGATGCCAATGAGATGGCTCATAAGCAGTCATTATTAATAGAATGACAAGGCTAATGTTAAGCAGGATGTCTTTACCGTAATAAATCTTGTCCCCATGCCATTAGTAGTCCTTACAACTGCAAATAGCAGTTAGGTTATAACCTAACATGGCAGAATTTTATCCTCTCAATCTCTAATGTATTTTATAATGCTGTTAAAGTCAGGAATAGCAACTGTTTAAGCCCACTTAATCTGTGAGAAGTTTAAGCACGAATTCTAAATGCAAAAAACCTGCTTTGATATTGGTTCACTTAATTAAATAGAAAAACTGTTTAGTAGTCGATCTTCTGAAAGCATACGCGGTGCTGGGAAGCACAAGGAACCCTACCCAACCACCCACAGTTTTCTCTACCCCTTAGGGGTATGTGCTTAGGAGTGCACTGTTAACATGAGATCAATAGGAACATGCCCATGTTACAAAATACAGCAAATACTAATTGTCATCGTTTTCAAGCTGATATCCTGGAATACAACAACGTGCCTTCAAAATAAGACTATAACAGATCAATTTATGGATGAAGTGTATGACTCAGTGTCTGAAATCCTGTTGTTTAGCATAGTAAGTCAAAACTACAGTAGGCCCATTGAATCAGTGGAACTTACAGAGGAGTTGACAGTATCACTGTCTCCACTGATTCTATTGTTGCTGTTTAGTTGTTTAGTCGTGTCCGACTCTTCGTGACCCCATGGGCCAGAGCACGCCAGACCCTCCTGTCTTCCACTGCCTCCCGGAGTTGTGTCAAATTCATGTTGATAGCTTTGATGACACTGTCCAACCATCTCGTCCTCTGTCGTCCCCTTCTCCTCTTGCTGTCACACTTTCCCAGCATCAGGGTCTTTTGCAGGGAGTCTTCTCTTCTCATGAGATGGCCAAAATATTGGAGTCTCAGCTTCAGGATTTGTCCTTCCAGTGAGCACTCAGGTTTGATTTCCTTTAGAATGGATAGGTTTGTTCTCCTTGAAGTCCAGGGGACTCTCAAGAGCCTCCTCCAGCACCACAATTCAAAAGCATCAATTCTTCAGCGGTCAGCTTTCTTTATGGTCCAGCTCTCACTTCCATACATCACTAAGGAAAAACTCTAGCTTTGACTATACGGACTTTTGTTGGCAAGGTGATGTCTCTGCTTTTAAAGACGCTGTTGAGGTTTGTCATCGCTTTCCTCCCAAGAAGCAGGTGTCTTTTAATTTCATGGCTGCTGTCACCATCTGCAGTGATCATGGAGCCTAAGGAAGTAAAATCTGTCACTGCCTCCATATCGTCCCCTTCTATTTGCCAGGAGGTGATGGGACCAGTGGCCATGGTCTTAGGTTTGTTGATGTTGAGCTTCAAACCATTTTTGCTCTCTCTTCTTTCACCCTATTAAGAGGTTCTTTAATTCCTCCTCATTTTCTGCTATCAGAGTGGTATCATCTGCATATCAGAGGTTGTTGATATTTCTTCCGGCAATCTTGATTACAGCTTGGGATTCCTCCAGTCTGGCCTTTTGCATTATGTATTCTGCATATAAGTTAAACAAGCAGGGGGACAATATACAGCCTTGTTGTACTCCTTTCCCAATTTTGAACTAATCAGTTGTTCCATATCCAGTTCTAACTGTTGCTTCCTGTCCCACATATAGATTTCTCAGGAGACAGATAAGGTGATCAGGCACTCCCATTTCTTTAAGGACTTGCCATAGTTTGCTGTGGTCCACACAGTCAAAGGCTGTTTGCAGACTCTAGTTGCAACTTACTACCCTAAGGTACAGGAAGTTAGCCATTGAAAATGCAATCCTATGCTCACTTACTCATAGCGCTACCAAACATAACAGTACTTAGTTCTGTCTGAACATGTAACTGATTGTACTGTAATACATCTCTTGAAATATTAGAGAGTTCAGTGACTCTATCAAGAAATGTATGAGCTGAGTTTAAAAAAAAAAAAAAACTAGTCTAACTCGGATCCAGAAAATTCATCTGACTGTTAAGGATTATAACTAGACTGCTGAAGTGTCAGGATGAGGTGAGCAGGCTGAATTATTTCTAATGTGAATGATTTGGATAGCTTTATTTGTTTTACTTTACCTATTCTCACATTGGGCTAGGCAGCCAGCTTGGCAGTACACAGTCTGCAGAGAGGCATTCTACACCCAATATTGGTTGTAGTTCTTGTACAAGAAGAGGTTTACAAAAGCAAAGCAACGTTTGCTGCCTATATACCACCCCATAGCCCTTAAAGCAGTCTCTGGGCAATTTACAATTTAATTATGCAGGCTACACATTGTTCCCCCCCATCACAACAGTGAGCTGGGTACTCACTTAACTGACCCTGGAAGGATGGAAGGCTCCCTGAGCCAGATCCCTGAGCCCACTGGAATCAAACTCAGGTTGCAAGCAAAGTCTTAACTGCAGTGCTGCAATTTAACCACTGCTCTATTCAGACCTTTTACAGCTCCTTGTCAGATGATGAGGTCTTGCATGTGTCAGGACTCTCTGCTATTGTAAAGGTTCAGAATGCAGTAGCCTAGTGCAGAGGTCACAATAACTAACTAATAACTACTTGTTATTAGGAGAAAGAAAAAACACAAAAGCCTGTTTATTTACTGTCTATTGCCCGTCTTGTCCATTCAGGACAGAACAGAAGGAAAAGTTCTTAAACTTGGTCACAGAAGCCCCTAAAGCTGACTTCCATGTGTGCAGATCTTCTTGTCTAATTAGCTAAGAAGAAGAAACAGCAAGCGGCCTTAGAGGAAGGAAAACCCTGAGAAAGAAAGAGTACTATTAGTAAATAATCTGCATGTGGATCTAGAAAAAGCAAGACAAGAAAACATCTGGACCTCAGTGCAGACCACTTACAACAGCCAAAACATAAAAGGAGTTAGGTAGCTTTGACTACTGCAGCCACCTGTCTCTAGTTTTCAGATCCAAGAAGCCATGGCCTGGTATTGTGATAATCTCCCTGAACAGATGCAACATAGGTAGCTGTTCTAGAAGATGTTGCACCCCCATGCTGAGTTCCTGCAGTGAGCAGAGACCTCAACCTGCCCTAACCATAGTGCAACCTGACCACTAAAATTCACATGGTTTTACTAGTATAATGGTGTTTCTAGTATTATGTTTTGTTTTGTTTTTTTTAAAAATGTATGCATCAAGAAACTATAGACAGTGTTTTTAATTGCACCAATAGGATAAGGTCTTCAGGTTTAGAAACAAATACATCTCTTAGACCAGGAACAAATATTTTCCATACTAGATGTGGCAGCCACATCATTGCCTAGAGTCGGAGCTAAATGAAATTTAACACAGAGAAGAAGGATACAGTTTGTGTTATACTATTTGTAATGTCTATATTCTGGAGGTATAGTCATCAGTTGAGCATTGACTCCACCAAAAATATCATCCACACACCCCTCCAGCAGAAGATAGTGATTGTTCTTCAAGGAACAGCATGAAGTCTAGCACTGAGTCATTCTATACTATATCATATCTGAGCTATAAGAATATCACACTTCACATATAAATAAATAAACGAGTTCCAATTTCTTAGAGATAAAGCACAGAAGATTTAGTGATTCAACAACATGAATGTTTAGATTTTTGATACACATGTAGCCTCCGCATCCCACCAGCATGAACTCCCCTTTGACCATTTTAGAGGATGAAGATAATATTAAAACCCAGGAGACTTGTGTTATTTGCTTGTCAGATGATCTTGCAGTCAGTAGCATAATGATAAACTTTTAAAGTGCAGGCAATCATCAGGATGGTCTTGTAGCTAAGCCCCAAAGGAGATTGCAAAAATGCAGGGAGTTGCATTTATCTGGATCTGGATCCACATGCTCACACATAATCAAAGAGCAGTAATAATACTCAATTTATGAGGATCAGCTGACTGACATAGAAAATGTGAGTCAGATAAACACAGCTGTTAGTGTGTTGGACTTTGGCTAGAGTGGAAGTCTTCCAATTGCTTGAGAAAGGTGAAGGAGAAGAGTACAACAAGCCCCACGATAGCATAAGCCCACTAGTAGCAGTATTTCTATGAGTTCTTTTCCCAGAAGCAGAAGTGTGTCATCTCAGTTAACAATCCAGGTTTAGCAGTACTGATTAGCACAAGGAGCAGATCTTTTGTAAAGGTAATGGGCCTTAATTGACAATTCAAGGCTAAGCCATCTCCAAATTCTTTGCATTACACCAGGGGGGGCACTCATAACAGGAGACCACTGGTGGGAAACATCCTACCCTGCTCCCCAACAAGTCACACTGGCTCCACTGTTTACAGTGGCCATTGAATCCTAAATGCCCACTGGATTGTGTGATTGTGTGAAAAAGCCACATTGGCAGGCCATTATTCTTCACAAAGAACTTTCATTTTTACCTTCTAAAGTGATTGAAGTAAGAGCCACTTTAAATTTCAGGTGTGAAAATGGGTGAAGTTTTGTCCACATTCACTATGATTTAAGCATTTTCTTTACCTCTTATGGTCATTCTCCCTACAAGCCCCTGTTTTGAACAACCTTTGATAGCAAGCAAAACAGCAAAAACATCAGAACAAATATCCACACAGTATAAAAAACACAAACATCCATGTACTTGAGAATAAGCCTCACTGAATTCAGTGCAATCTACTTCTGAGTAGACATGCAAAGGTTTGTACTGTTAGATTTTCCTTAATCATCAAAGAGCATTCTGTTACATAAAATGCTATATTAGGTTGCATTACAGCTCCATCTCACCCTTGTTAGTTGCTCATAACAAATTATACATTCAGTATGATAACTACTTACCCAGAAATAGTCACCTTGAATTCAGTGAAACCTACATCTGGGTACACACACAGTATACTCTAACGGAATTTAATCTCCATTTTGTCCATAATGATTCAATTGATAAGGTGAGAGAGTATCATCCTTCTTTAATCACCCAGATCTGAGCACAAAACGTGCTAACGGTGCATCTGTACACAATTTCTTCTTCCGACTTCTTCCTCTTCCTCTTAAGGAGAAGGAGAAAGTCTGCCTAGAAACATTGTTTCTTATACTTTCTCCTCTTCAGCAAAGCAATGAGTGTGGGTGGCATGTTGGAAAGCCAGTGAAGATTGAAGCAGGGAGAAATCAGCGGCTACTAGTGCTCCTTATCAGTAGCTGTATTTCTAATAGTTAATGCAGTTGTGATTGTTATGTGCTGCCAAGTCAGCTTTGACTTATGATCACCCTAAGAATTGTGTGCACACAGGAATGGCACCTAACGGGCCATTGATCTGCGCGACAGTTTTGCCTCGCTGGCCCCGGGAGAGGCAGACAACCCGGGCCACGTGACCCCCCTTTGGGCGCGAACTGGCGCTATTTAAGGAAGCGCCGGTTCGCATTCTTGTCCTCTTCGTTCTGGGCACCCACCCGCCCACCCTCTTTCTAGTGTGTCTTTTGGGGTTGCCAGTTATGGGGCCGGATAGGAATTTTTGACCTCTATCCTAATTGGCATTTGGATAGGGGGATTTTTCGCCTATCCCACACTGGAAAAGGGTTTGTTGACAATTGAGGTTGCCTTTTTTATATTTGGTCACACTGGCGGGTAGTGCGGGAATAACGGGTCACGGTGTGTACCTTTTGTAATTATCATAAAGCAAACAGCACGTCAGTTCTGACGGTTTCTGCGGATCGTGCGATTACAGGGCTGAAGGCGACTGATGCGCTGGTCCACTTGCGGACCAAAGGTTATCAAATACGATGACTGGAGGTCCGGGGTGTTTAATTAGGCATTACAGGTTCCTCCGGTCGTTAGACTGTTGGAACCTGGGGCCTGGGACTCGCCCACTGACCAATTTTGGAATTATTTGGCGTTATTTCCCCGCACTACCGCAGGCCCCCTCAATTTTTGGAATTGGTTCATTTGGTGGCATTCAATTTGGTATTCATAAAGTGTGGCCCATATTTAAATCCAAAGAATGGTTGTCGTGCGTCTTCATTTCGGGGCCTGGGGAGGCAATGAGTGAGTATGTACAGTAGTCTATATTTAAATAAAAATTCAAAAAGAGTTACCCTCTCATTACCCCTCCCCCCAAAAAACCCTAACAAAGTTGGCTACCTTAGATTATTAACTGTTACTGTTAACAATATTCACATTCTTTTAAGAGCATTTCTATAATTTTTTCCTGCCAACTATATTGAATACTCTAGCAATACATGCCTATGACAAAACAAGCCATCAGGAAAAGGCTGAGTGCTTCACTCAAATGTAAGATCCAGACAGCTAAAATGGAATATATACAGAAGAAAGGGGCAGGGTAAAATTAATGAGTGCTTTTGTTTTCTTTTTCCACCAAAGCATAGACAGCTTAAAAGGTCTTCTGTCTTATGATGTTCAACATTAAGATCTAACAAGCACCTTATGTATACAAATGCAGAGTCAAACAGTATCTTACAGGTGTCTTACAGGAGATGAAATCCTGCTAGCACCCAAAGAATTCCAGCAGATCTTTGTGACTGAGGAAGCAGACTGGGAAAGCAAACCAATGCTTAGCGCCTGATGAGTAATCATAAAACAAAATTAGCTGGATTGAAGCAAACTCATTTGCAGACTATGAGGCAGGAAGCAAAGAATCTGCTCTTCCAATGAGCTGCTACTTATAATGTACAACTGGACATTTAGAACGGTGCCTCCCTACACTGTTCTGTCTATGAGCCATGCCACCCTCAGTCCTCAAGACCTGCTTGGATATGTTCTGAGAGGGGAAATCTTTTAGATAAACCTTCTAAGCGAAATGTGGGGTGGAGATAACACAGAGTCCATTGACAGACATTAGGATTAGAGAATGACATTTTTCTAAATGATCTTTCCCTCTGCACTTTTATTGTGTTGCGTTTATTTCATTGCCTGTGTCTGCAGCCAAAAATTACCAAGTGGCATATAACCTCTGGAGCATTTCAAATATCAGAAACAAATACAGAAGAAGTTAAAATTACTGCTCCAGATCAGATTCCTCAGGGATGGGCCCTGATATCTAAGAGGTGGCACTGTGTCCTCAGACTGGATTTACAGGAAACCTTCCGTGTCAAAGGAAAATTCTGTGACTCAGTGAAAAACTAGGCATAGCGCTTTTGCATCGTAAATCATCTGATCTCTAGAGCGGAACTCTGTGATTGTGGGGGCAGCTCCTCACCTCTGCTCTCAGCTGAAGAGGCTCACAAGGAAGGCTGTTGAAAAGAAAGATGAAAAAAAATCCAGTACTGTCAGGGAGAGAAAGGAAGAGGAGAGCCTGTCTCCTGGTATTCAGAAATCTTCTTCCTCTCCCCGCTTTATATTTGTGGTTTCCCAATCCCAATGGGATGAATAGGCAAGATATATAAACACACCCTCCCCAAACAACAGTAAGAAATACTTTCAGGTCCAAAATGTTTTCCTGCTAGCTCATTTTCATTGATATTATGTATATTTTTTCAGGCTTTTCATTGCTCTTTCTATATCCAGATGAATTTAAAACCCAATTAAAAACATGGCTGTTTATTCAGGCCTTCCCTCCAGCCAACTCTTGATTTTTTCTTACTTTTCCTTTTTATTTTTACTGCTGTTCTTGTTTGATTATTATGTATTTGTCTATGTTTTATTATTTGATTTTATATTTGGAAGCCACCTAGAGTGGTCCGGTGGGCCAGATAGGCGGGGTATAAATTAAATAAATAAATAAATAAATTTATGAAACACCCACAGAAGGTCAGCTTCAGCCCCTCTCGTGGTTTATATTCTAACATATGGCTCACTGTTGTTCCGTGGCACATCCTATGCATGCAACTCTTCGTTATTGTTGCTTATAGACCTACAAAGAGTGTCACTGCCACCATCGCCTCCTCCTCCTCCTCCTCCTCCCCCTTCCCCAAAACTAAGCTGGAACTAATAAACAGCACAGATAACTCTGAGAGAACCACTGAGATCATCTTGTCTGCACCCTTCCCTTATCTACAACCAGGAAATGTGCTGACAGAACCAATCCACATGGGCATTAAGTGTGTTGCTAGCTGATTCCCAAAATCTGGATATTACATTTCTGGATAATGGGTTATATGAGTTTTCCCACATAGAGGGAGTTCCCATCACAAAGCCATTTGTGAAGGTTTGTGGTCATGCTCCCAACACATAGTTTGGATGCAGATCTTAACACAGAGCTTGGAAGGGGTAACAGGTCAATGGCAGAAGACATACTGAAAACAGAGGAGTAAAATCTCAGGTTCAGCCCTTAATATATTCAGTAAAGGTAGGAGAGTGGCAGTTAGTAGGGCTGGCAAGACAGATCTAGATTGACTAAGAGTCTCACTCAGTATAAGGTAGCTTCCTAAGTTCCTAACGAACCATATTAACAAACTGACACCCAGTCTCTTCCCCTCCCCACAATGTGTCTAGCCATGTGCTTGGTATGTATGCACATCAGTCTTTGGTGGCCAGCCACCATAATGTTAGCACTGCATTAAAAGCCCATCTGAATACCTAAAACAAATAAATGGGGGTGCCATTATAACATTAGTGTATGATTTATCACCACATTGCAATGAGGTAAACGTGACATTTAAAAAAGCTGCTTCCTCAAAGAAGCCTGATCCCCTGCTGAAAACTGGGGCTTATGATCATATTTCTAGTGAAAATGAAGTGGGGCAGGAAGTCATTGAGCAGCTAAATAAATGAGTTACTCTTACTAAAACACTTGTATGGCAGAGACTATATTTTTAGGCTACAACCAATGTCACCTTCTCTGAAGGGTTTTGGTGGAAAACGACAAGTCTGAAACTGCAGCAAATTAGAGATGTTAAGACATATCACCAGTGTCTCGTTTCAAGCTGAAAACAGGGTGTCTCAACATGGTATGAGATTCTCCAACCTCTGTCAGGAGATCTGGTCTCCATTTAGGAAGCACAAGAATAACCATTTCATTCCCCCCCATCTTTATTACATTTTGCATAATATGTAGTGAGAAGCTACTGCAAAACACACAAAAAGACTGGCAGCGCGACCCGAAGGACATGAACAACTCATGCAACACTACAATGTTTGCTAATCCATGCAAGACGGGTGCCACTTAACCCTTTTCAAAAATGCATTTCTACAGAAATACATAAAAGTTGGTCCTGTAAATTGCAAAATTTATCTGATATCAAACCTTCCCTGCACCAAGGAGAGAAAAAAAAGTGCTTTTTTATTGATCGCTTGAGGGCAACCTTGGTCAGGATTTACACCCTTGCACCAGATTTCGTGTGTTTTGCAGCTTTAGCCTTGAAAAAAATAAGACTGAAGGGAGATATGATAGCACTTTTCAAATGCTTGAAAGATAGTCATACAAAGGAGGGGCAGGATCTGTTCTTGATTGTCTCAGAGTGCAGGATATGTAATAATGGTCTCAAATTATAGGAAGCCAGATTTAGGCTGAATATCGGGAGGGGGGAACCTTAACTGTTAGAGCAGTGTGACAATGGAACCAATGACCTCGCTGGATGCATTCAAAAGAAAACTGGACAACTATTTTTCAGATCTGCTTTGATTTGGATTCAAGCACTGAGCAGGTAGTTGGACTGGATAGCTTTGTAGTCTGCTTCCAACTCAATTATTCTATGATTCTATGATTTTAGTTTTAATGTTTCTACCCATGTGGCAGGGCTAACATATATAAATTCTCCTTTATTCTCCAAATAAAGGAAAATTTCAGCCAATTTCAAACAAAGGAGAAGTTATCAGTTTCTTAGAAGTGGGGCTTACCATTAATATAGGCCGTAGCAAATCTTTTTCCTCCCTCTCCAAAAAAAATCAGTTTTGGTTTAGTTTGATTTGGTTTGGTTTGGTTGTCACACTGCCACTGCAAGTGGAACCAACAGCAACTCTGTTGGCAGCCTAGTTATGATATTGCTTCTTTCACAGTTGCCCTCCACCTATTTTCCTTCTAGGGAGTCATGGCAGCCATCCAAACAGAAAATGAAGCAAAGTATTTCAGGAAATTGGGAAATACTTCTGCAAAGAAGACGTCTGTTTTTAGGGAGATGCAAAGAAGAAAGTCTTTTCTCAGAACAATCTGAAAGCAAGAGCAGTAATAAATAAATAAATAAATAAATAAATAAATAAATAAATAAATAAATAAATAAATAAATAAATAAATAAATAAATAAATAAATAGACATAAGCTGTGCTGTTTGCCCCTTGCAGGACTTCATCAGGCTGGGTATCAAAAAGTTATGGATGGTGCAGAAAGCAGATGAAAGTTCCAAAAATCATGATCAGATGTGCACACCAGGCTTCCTTGTTAAAAGCAAGTTTCACAATGGGGGCTGTACACTCAGGTCAGAGGTGTAGGTTTCAGATTCCACCTCTGGTAGTGTGGGTTGGACTGTCTCTCCCTATCTTGTTAGACAAAGGGTTGACAGATATTCCTTGCACTATACCCAAGCACAAGTTTTATTTTATTTTTTTTAACCTGGGAACAGAGGCACACAGGAAGGTGACAAACTCCATATCAGAGAAGTTGATATAACACTTAGTCCACAAGCAAGCCAAATGTAGTCAAATTAACAGCATTACCGGGGGAGGGGGGCAGAAGTAGTCCCATCCCTGAAGGCTTCTAGAGGTACAATCAGCCATTTTTAAAGCCAGATTTGTTTTCTGAGGAAGGCTGGTGAAGGGGGCAGAAAAAAAAATAGTAGATGCAGAATGAGTTTGTGCACTCTGAGGTGTCATAGTGATGTTATGTGCCACCAAGTTGCTTTTGATGTAAACCTATCAGAAACTCTGATTATATGAGACATTTAAGGAGTGGTTTATCATTGCCAACTTCCAGTAAGTTTTCATGATCTAGCAAAGACATAAACACAAGACTCTTTGAGACTCAGTCTGATCCTCTACTTAATACTGTATACAACTTTGGTGGATTTTATTACAGAGCCTGACAATTCATGAACAGGTTGGTGTGTATAGAAAACAGATTTGAAGCCCCTGGATTATAGTCTGAGGTATAGGGCCACAGAAGAGAGAAGAAATGTTCCTGTTTGTTTATTCTTTCCCCAAGTTATGCTGGTGCTACTATTCTGTCATCTCCAGTTTTGCAAAGTCAAATTTCAAGTCAATGTCTCTATATAAGAGAAAGAGGATGAAAGGATGAGAGAATATAGTGAATTATCAGAAAGTGGCAGAACAAATATCTCCAAGGAGTACAATTACTTTGGGTGATACAACTACAAAAGCCTTATTCCAAATATCTACTTAAAATGCATTTTTACTACAGTGGGATGTAAAATGTGGCCTTTGAGATTGATCTAAAATGTGGTCAGGGTCCTGTAGAAAAATGACACTTATAAGATTTCTGAGGCTCATAACATTTTAATTAAGTAATTCAGCTGCAGAAGATTCTGGAGACCAGCTGTAGTCAGCCTTCATAGACTAGTGGCAGTCCCATTTTTTTAACATCACAATACCATGGGTGCCAACATTGCTAATTACAACTTTGGATTTTGGGATCTTCTCCATAGAAACCATGTGCCCTTCCACTGAGCCACAGTCCTTTCTTTTCTTCACTGAATAGACCGCTAACCTGTGGAACTGACTTCCACAAGATAGGGTGATAAACACTACCCTAAGGTAAAGGTAAAGGTTCCCCTTGACAATTTTTGTCCAGTCGTGTTCGACTCTAGCGGCGGTGCTCATCCCCGTTTCCAGGCCATAGAGCCAGTGTTTGTCTGAAGATAGTCTTCCGTGGTCACATGGCCAGTGCGACTTAGACATGGAATGCTGTTACCTTCCCACCAAGGTGGTCCCTATTTATCTACTTGCATTTGCATGCTTTCGAACCACTAGGTTGGCGGAAGCTGGGACAAGCGACGGGAGTTCACTCCGTTGCGTGGATTCAATCTTACGACTGCCTGGTCTTCTGACCCTGCAGCACAGGCTTCTGCGGTTTAGCCCACAGCGCCACCACGTCCCAAAAACACTACCCTAGATAGCCTTAAAAAGGGATTGGATAAATTCTGTTTTAGAAAAGACTCCAAATATCTGCCTGTTAAAATGACTGGGCACACTTTCCAGGTGTATCACAGAATACAGTTACAATCAGTTTTAATGTGTCATTCTATTGATTGGTCTTTAAAGTCATTGCCCCAGCTCTTGTTGGAAGCAGGATGTGAGGCCATGGGTCCAATCTTGCAGGGCTTTTTGGATTGTATGGTGCAACCTTGGTGTCTGTGGACCACTTGGTTCCTGCCAATGTGGGCTGAACTAGGTGAGCCTCTGAGCTTGCAAAGCACTTCATTATTCTTAAACAAAGTGCTCAGAGCCACTTTGCACGTATACATTATGTCCTAATTTAAAATACATGGGTGGACCATGGGCTTTTAAAAAAAAGAAGGACATGCAACCCACCCAACTCCCATCTTCTAATCTGTTATTTACTGGAGAAACAGTGTAGCATGAATCACTGTTCTTATCAATGTAGCTGCTGAATGTGCTTGACTTTCATGACAATGACTGTTGGGTGTGCTGGACGAAATCCAAAGGATAATCCAGTTCCCATGCTCAAATTAATTTAACTGGACTTCAGTTTTTATGTATAACATGCAGCTGACATACTGGAGCCATAGGCAACCATACTGCCGATTCAAAGCATACTCACTGGTCCTTTTTCCCACTCAGTGCTCTGTTTATGCAAATTAAATGTTTGCATTGAATATTCACCCTTAGCAGTGATCACTTCAAGCCTGTAAAGTTCATCTATTATTAGATATTGTTATAACTCTAAGAAACATGTCCTGAATACCGGCAATAAGTCTCAATGACTTATGTGAAATGCTGTGTTTAAAAAAAAAAAAATCACATCTACTATTAGAGACCAAAGCAATCACTAAAAAGCCACTGGCTACAGAAACTGCAAACAAAATGAACCTTTAAAAGTTAATGACTTAAGGGTGATTTTACAGATGTAAAAAGTATGTTAGGGGCTTACCCTATTTGTCATTAACACATATTTTGAAAGCCTGGCTAATATAATGTGACACAAAATTAGTCAAACACAATTCATGCAATATTGTTTAATTTTACTCCTCATTTAACTTGGTTTTAAGCAAAATCATTATGTCACAGGACAGCGTTGACTTGAACAAGAAATATTTTATAATAGTCTCTGCGTTTAGAAATGAATTATTAGGAGCTGCATGCCGAACACATTCTTAACTATGAAAACTATAAAGCTAATAGCTTAATCATATTTTGACAACATCTACATACTTTATGCATTATTTACAAGAAAGATATAAAAATGAAACCACTGAACATCTCGCCCCATACTTCACAGTCATAGTTAGCTGGTTAAAGATATAACACATTTATCTTCCGGAAGCTTTACATTTGCATAGGAACATTTGCATACCATGTTGCAATGTGATCTTAATGTAAAATTTAACCTTTGTGCTTTCTCTCTGATGTGCAAGGTATACTCATTAAGATAAAAATAATGGTAAAAATAAGTCTGCTGGTGATATACACTTCAAGAATCATTCCCATGAGGACTGTGGAAAAGTAAAAGGCGGGTGGGCAAAATGCTTAAATGAATTAATTCCTCATTTTATATATTTTACTTTACATTTTAATGACATGGAGCAATCCTGACAGGTATTTTTCCAGCATGCGAATTTCACATGGTTGTTACTGACTTTTCACTTTAAGCATCCTCTTAATCCCATTTGAAGGAAAGTTATATTTCAACATACAGACATAAACCCCCCAATACGTGACATCTTCTCATTACATGGCCATTTCCTGTGCTATGGAAATAATGTGCATGTTTGAAATTAACAATATATTTGGATGGATGTTTTAAAGCCTCTGAACAAAGATAAGCTAAATCCTTAAAGTTATGACACTTAACAGTTAACCTTTCATTTCAAGTGAAGGTAAAATGCTTACTGGAATAACTACCTAAGGACACTCACCTAATTGTTTCCTATCCACCTTTATACATCCTTAATTGATGACTGAATCACAATACTTGTTTCAACCTTACTGTGGTTTGCTATAAGATCTAGAAGAAATAACGAAAGGTACATGGTTATTCATTTTGGATTGACTCAAACATCTCAAAAATAAATCACAAAGTAATATAAGGCAAATAATGGTTTGGCAACTTTTCTGGGCCAGTTAGGTTCACACTAACGCCATGCATTCTCGCCATTCCTTCCCCAAAAATCTGTTACGTTCATGAATTGATCCTGGCTTTCCACGATTGCTTTCTGTTGTTGAAACCCTTTGTGTAAAGAAATTCTGCATGAACTACTTACATACAGTAATTGGAACATGGTTTCTTTCCCCTATGCGCCAGGACAGGCCTAATGTTGAAGTTTCTTTGACCCACAAATGACCTCTGATGTTGACCTCAAAGGACTACTTTCTCTTTTGGAAAGAGATAATTCAGTCTCCCTGGTATGCCTCCTGGGCACAGTCAAAATTATGTCTGGTGATTCCACATTGTGGAGTACTGTCTACTAAGAATTGAACTAATAGTGCTATATTCAATTAATTCAGGACCGCGGGATGGCCTTGAACCATAGTCCCAGGTGCTGAATGTCTTTTTCTCTCCCCAGTTCCCCGTGGTACATGCACCTTTAATAAACTCTGAGATTTGAAATAGATAAAGAACATGTAGAAGATATGTAAATATAAACCTCTTAAGAAATGAGTTGCATTGCAGGAGAGAAAGACTTACCAGTGCAATTTAGATACAGGGAACTACTGGAAGGCATACCATTTTCTAAGTGCCCTTAGCAAAGAAGTGATTTGGGGAAAGAAATAGCGAAACAGACTAAAGTAAATAGTCGCAGGGTAAATGCACTGAAAAGCACAGCCAGTGTACATGGAAAGAAATGCTATATTGAACTTTTAGTTATTTGTTACATTATCTGGACTCCTACAGTGTTTGGCTGAGATTGCTCTTGTAAAGGTTCTTACTGAGGTAAATAAAACTGTAGAACCTTAGAAACATTCTATTATTACGGCGCCAAGCGAAGGTATACAGAACAGGAAATATCTCTCTGAGGAATAAATTACATGTGATGAGGGCCAAAAGAATACAGCTCCTATTTCAGGAAGTCTTCCAGGCAAAAGCAAAGATTTGGCAGTTTTAGCGTTGCTTTCAAGACAATACACGTACACCAAAAACATTATTCTTCACAGAGGACCCCAGGGGCCTTCCCAATCATCTGGATGCTCAGAGTTATTCCATACCCTCAAATTCAACACAGATCTTCTTTATTAATTTTAATTTGTCATCAATAACCTGACAGGCTCTCTTCAGCAAGAAATACTGTATTAACCGTTTCACTCATTGTGGCAGCTATTAAAAATGTGATAATGATTAGCAGTAATGAGGTCAAATAGAATAATGTGAGTATACGTTGCTACTAGCGAAATATAACACAAGAGGATTTATTATGTTCACTTGCTGAAATGTAATTTAAGAACAGGATATTACCACCTGCTATGTTGGCGCATAGGGTTATCCAGATCATTTAACCATGTCCTGCTAATATGCTTATTTGCTTTCGGCAGATATTATCATCTATTGTATTTTTGATAAAATGAAGCTAATTGTTGCTGTAAACAATTGATCATACAAAAAGATCATTAGGTGATCATTAGCGCAGACAATGGCAAAATAAGTGATTTGAACACCCATCAGATCTAGCAAAATATAGCCATACATTATGCTGTGACTATTGATTTAAAGTACAGTCCAGCCATACTGCAGTGAACAGAGATTTTCTCTTTCATTTGTGGGGCAGAGCATGTATGCTTCCTCAGGGTACAATCTGAAGTTTATTTACTTAGGAAGTAAGACTCATTGAAATTAATATCACTTATATGTGAGTAAACAATGTGGAAACAGAAGAAAGCTGGTAAAGAAATACAATCCATGACGCTGCATGCTGTTTTACAGAAAATAGGAGTTCCATAACAATCATGAGTATTTATATTATTTAGACATATTAGGCAAAATCCAAACAGCTGTGAGCTTCTATAGCTTGTCTCCTGTACATTATTTAACATTTTAAGTGAATACATAATCAATTGCCATAATGTAGGAAAAGGCTGTAATATAAAGCTGTCTTTCTTTGGTTTTAGAAAAAATGTTTAAATAAAGCATGGCACATGTTCTTAGTGGAACCTGTTATTTCCTTGCAATTCTTCGAAAGAAATTCAGCTGTACAATTTCTTTCGAATAATGTTTTTAGTTTTACTTATGCAGCCATTCATGTGTGATATATTTGCTTTTTCAGTATTATATTGTTATGACATTAATGTTGGTGCTGTCAGTGAGCAGCAAGAAATGTCTTCAATGTCCATTCCTTATTTTTGTCCCTTATCTTACAATCCTATATGTAATTATCCATGTGTAAGGTCTGCTGAATGCAATAAGACTTGCCTCCAGGTCAACATGTTTAGGATTCTTGTTGAATGAGTATTTTTAAACAGAGGCTGCACAGCCACGTATGTATTCACGGTAATGTGGTGGATAAAATGTGCACATGAAGGAACCTCTAATAGTGTGTGACTAGTCAAACCAGCATTCTGTAGGCCATTACTGATAAGAGGGAGCAGTGCAACAAAGTGATAACTTTTGAAGGGGGTCTTAAACCATATTTGACAGAATGATTACTTATGACAATTGCTTTGAGTTTGTGTTGGGTATGGTTAACTGATGAATAATGGAGTCAGGTTCTGGATTTTTCCCCTTTTGCTTTGTGTCTTTGTGTAAATGGTAGTGAGCACAAAAGGGGACCCTGTAGACCATCATGACAGCTGACATTGGTGGAATCAACTTCCATGCTAGACTTTTTCTATGTGAAGTTTGGTTTCCTTCTTCCTCCTGGCACTTTGAATGCAACATTTGCTGGCATTTTGAATCATAGAAAGGAAAATAACCTCTCACATTTAATAAACCAGAAGAACCTAATTCCCTCTATTAGGAGAAGGAATGGTCCAAATGGCCTTTGAGGTCCCTTCCCATTGTATTGTCTAAATAAAGCCTAAAATATCTTGAAATAAATGGAGTTCATTTCTTCATAAACCAAAACAGAGATGAATTGAACAAATGAAATGCACTTTGGGAATGTTTGAAAAGTGCTATCTGGACAAGAAATTTCCCTTTGAATAGACTTCTAAGCTTTGATGACATAGAAGAGTTCACATCACTCCTGAGCCACAAAACTACATTAACTTTAATTTGCATACTCTCAGTTATCAAGCTTATGTATGCTCAGACTCAAAGTGAAAAATGAAACTATGATAATGTATCATGGTCAGCCAAATGGCAACAGTAAGAATAAGTATTGCATATAACTTCTGTTCTTGTCCCAAACAATTCAGCTTCATCTAGCTACTCCAGCACTGGCCAAATGGAATGAATTATTGTCAGGTTTTTTTTTCTGGTGAGGATGGAAACTAAGGGTTGATTGCAGGCTGCAAATAAAAAGAGTCTGGGACATGCCAAATCTACAGTGGTATTATTCTTATGATGTTATGGCTTGCAGTACTGAATAGTCAACAGTGCAGGGGTTCTGCAGTGTGGTTGCCAATGCATGTCAGGACTTTGTCATCTGCACCATTTTCTTCAACATTCTGAACCTAATGACCACAGATTTTTGCATAACAATCTTCTTTAGCAATTACATATAGTTGAAATCCTGTTTGTTCAAATATACCCTAAAGTTACGTGCCTATATCTTTGTCAGGTATGATGCTGAGACAAGGAATTACGCAATTTGTACAATTGGTGGTGCAATTTTCATTATCATCAGGGTACAGTGAGTCAGAGGAAGTGCTTTGTGGATATACAATAGGTGTACAATAGCACCCAATATGAGTTATGCCCTTGTAACTACACTACAGGATTTTAGCCATAGTGGCAAAGTCATGTATAGCTCATAAGTGGAACCAATAATCTAAATAGCAATGGACTGATAACATTTGGGAGAAGATACTAATGAAAAAACATAATTACCAAGCACAGAAGTCAAAGAATCCTGGTTTTAAAAGACTTTACCATGAACCATGGCTTTCATTGATTTCTTTTGTAAAGGCCATTCCAGTTTTTGATGAAATTTGAATCGAATTTAGGTGCCTTCCATGTTTTTCCTGATTACACACCTTGTGTATTTTATATGACATAGATATATCCAAATTTTCATTAGTCAGCTCACTCTAGTTGTCACTCAAATATATTCACAACATATGACTCCTTACAATGAGTCGATGTAGTTTTATAATAAATTTGTAGCGTTAGGTATATTTTTTCGTTTCTTGTATTATTAAGTGAAATCCTGTTGGCATAGCTATGCCTGTGGAATAGTGATGACATCACTAGCAGGGGAGATTTTCAGTATTGAAAGACCTTTCCCCTCTTTCCTATGGTTTTGGGGCTTATGAATCATCCCCTTCATTAGTTGTAACCCATGGGAGCCATGGGACAGGAAGAGGAAGTCTTTCATTACCTCCCCCCCCAAAAAAACCCAATTGGCTAAGGAGACTATTTGATTGGCAAGGGAGATTTTCAGTAATGAAAGACTTCCTCTTCAGTTCCAGGGCTCTCACAGCTTCCACTTGATGAAAGAGATTATTCAGAAGTCAGAAAGGCCATTGGAGAGAAGAGGAAAGTCTTCCATTACCAAAAATTCTTGCCTACTTGTGACATCATCATGCTTCTGCAGGTTTAACACTACCAACAGGGCTTTGATCATAATCGTTAATCTAAAATTGAATTGAACATTTTCATGCTGAGAAGAGAAGATTCTGTTTTCCTTTCTGCCACCAATAGGAATTGGTTCTTGACAGTTAATCTGCACATTCCCAACAGTGGCTTGCATTCTAAATACCCCCCTACAATATTTTGTACATACAATTCTGCTCATTTTTGTGAAAGACAAAGAGATCGTCTCTTTTTATATTTCTAGTAATGCGTTTGTCATCCTTCCCACATTCAGGTAGGCAGGGTGTATAAAATATAGGAGTGCCTCTTTGTGCATCACAAAGGACATCCTTTCCCTAGAATGATACATTGTGAGATCAGCCAAGTGCTATACATGCTATTGTATGATAAAATGTACTGAAAGAAAATATTCTAAGAAGCAAATCAAAAGCAACACATAAAGCCCTCAAAGTACCTGAATATCTGATAACCATAAGATAGAGGAGGTGAAGGTGAGAAAGGTAAACAGTTCTGGTGCACTCTATGTATTTGCCCTTTTAAAATCTCACTTTTTCCCTTTTTCCCAAGCAGAGCAATGGCTGGAGTTGCTTTGCTGGAGAAAACCACCAGAGGCCAGGCTGCTTAAACCCTCTTTTGTATTTCTGTAAACAAGTAACAGCCTTCCAAGTCTGCTGTTCATGTGATGTAACAACAACTCAAGACTTTACATACTGAGCTAAATTTGAATTGATGATAGGTACAATGTTTGTAATTCCACATCAAGCGGCTCTTGTATCTGGCATTTATTTGTGCTGTTGCTCTGGCAGGTTCTTCCACAGAGTCTTCTCATCTGATATGTCAAGCCTACAATCAAAGGAGAATAGTGAATTCACTTTTACAGTTAGACGAGCTGAATGCTATTACCCATGTATTTGTCACCAACCCGCAGATCCCGCTCTGTAATCTGCCATCTGGATGGATGCTACAAAGTTAAGAGGCAGGGACATGCATTTCTCAGTAACTACCTGCTGTCAGCTATTATTTTAAGGATCCTGTGATTTTCTTTTATTTTGACTTGGAAAAAAACACAAGGCAGCACCAGTAATAAAAAGGCATATCAACGAGTCACTTTCTGGCAGATTTGTTACCGGTGTGGATACAGCAAAGGGCTTTTGTTTGTTCTCTTGTTTTTGTTGTTGTGACCAAATGTATATGCTGAAGCATGATATTGTAAATCTTCAATGGATGCTTGAAAGCAATCCCTTTTAGAGCAATGGATTGTAGAGAAAAGGACAGAATATGTATATACTTGCTCACACACATTTGCATGCAGCTTATTGTTCCCATGTATTATGTGAACACACATGCACACACATTTAATACGTTCTGGTGTCAGGATTACTGTAGTGATGTGTGTGTCATCTGTGTCCATCTATCTGCATATATGTGCAATCTCGTTCATGTCATAAATTCTCCTATGTCTTAACGATGCTGGGTTGCTCAATGGCTTAGGACGCGGGTTCAGTTCCCCACGGTGCCACCTTGACAGCGACTGGACTTGATGATCCATAGGGTCCCTTGCAGCTCTGCTGTTCTAAGGTTATTATTAAAATGCAGCCTTTTACTCAAAAGCAGGTTTTGCCAAGTGGGGCTTACTCTCTAATAGGCATCTACTGGATTTCAAGTACTGTATAGCTCATACCTGATTAAGGAAAGAAGAAGAAAAGAACTGATAGATACACACATGCAGAACCTGTTCCTAACTGGATGGCATTTCCTGGAAATGAAGGGATGGTACTAGAAAGAGATGGACCGGGACCTGTACCTTTTAGCAACACCATCCTGCATGGAATGCCACAGTCCTGGAGAGAATGTCCTCAATTGTATTGAGAGTATCTATGCATAGGCACCAACTGGTTTGTGTTTTCCTGTCCTGTCTTAATTACTGGATACAGGACAAAGGGCTTTGACAAGCGGTTCAAGATATAACATTACAGTCTGCTGTTCAATGAAAAACAAATGTGATCAAATTATATTGATTGTAATACCTAAACTTTTTGCTCACCTTTATGTCATCTGTTTCTCACCTTGATTCCTGTCCTGGGTTCTTGCAATGCTAAACTGTAATACAGTATATTCTGATGAATTAATTGGCCAGCCAAAGTGACTGCAAGCCCCATAACTATCTCTGTGTCAACATAAACCATCATGAATAGCATGACCATTTACTATGATGGGATTTTTGTTAAAAAAAAGTTTGGATAATTGGGATTATATTACCTAAGCAAGTTAGATAGACTGCTAAGGTAACCTTTAAAAAAGTATCCAGGCTTTCCACTTATATTTTCTCACCATGTTTGTTTGTTTGTCATCCCCAGGTGTCAGAAACTAAAAATGGCAAATTAAAGATTAGGTGAATACAACAAAACTTTTAAATGTAGGTCTACTGTGAAGCCTGACTCTGAAAATAACCCAGTAGGAGGTCCATGTTTATTGTCTTTCTGTGACAGGTGGGAAGAATGATTTTTTTATTTCTAACTGTCAGGCACACAAAAGGGAACCTGAGACAAGAATATCAAGTTTTATTCCTTATACGTACTACGGCTTTTAACCCCCAGAAAAATACAATACAAAAATAAAATTCTCAGTATCAAATTCTGTTCAAGTTCTTGCTGACCAAATGAAGCAATAATAATCCTTACAGTATTTTAAGGGTTCAGAAGACTCTGTATTACTGTTTTTGTATTCCTTACAGAAAGATCAACAGGGAAACATGTTATCTGACCAGGATAAAATAGACAATAGAAACAATATACTGAATAACTATACAAAAGAGATGTGAGGGTGACAGATTCCTTTGAAAACAATCCCTGTGATGATGAACCTGCAATTTTAGAAAATGAAGTGAAATTTGCTTTCAAACCACATTGAAAAAATAAATCACCAACAGTAGATGTAAACCAGTAGAACTGTTTCAAGACACAGAGGTTGAATCTATCAAAATGCTAACAACAATATGCCAAAAATGGTGGAGGGCAACAGTCTCCATACTCCAAAAATGCAATATATGTTCCAATCCTCAAGAAGGGAGAAATGAAAGAGTACAGTAATAATAGTATCATTGCATTAATTTCCCATATAAGCAAAGTGATGCTATGGTTTTGCATCTAAAACTTTCACCACATATAGGGCAAGAAACGCCTGATGTTCACACTGCAGTCCGAAAAGAAAGAGATCATACTGTTAAAATATGCTTGATAGTGGAGCATACCAAAGAAAATCACTTTATGAATTATACATAACAGAAAAACCTTTGACTGTGTGGGTCATTAAAAGCTATGGGTTACTCTGAAAGAAATGGGTGTGCCTCAGCATTAGACTGTACTGATTCACAACCTATACTCTGGACAAGAAACTACTATTAGAACAGAATAAAGAGAAACAGAATGGTTTCCTATAGGCAAATATTTCAGATAAAGGTGTATTTTATCAACCTATCTGTTCAGTCTGAATGGACTGAATGCATCATACAGAAAACTGAATTAGATTCAGGGAAAGTGGAAGAAATGTCAATAATTTAAGAAATGAATATTACTAACAGAAAGCAGCACTGACTTCAAATGACTCCTGGTGAAGGTGTAAAAAAGAAAGTGCAAAAGCAGGACTGTTGTTGAATATTAATAGGACAAAAATCATGTCTACAGGATAATTCTGTAGGTTTAACTGACAGTGAAAAAAAATTAAATCATTAAATATTTCCTGTATGCCTTGGTTCAGTTCTCAGTCTAAAAGGACTGCAGCCAAAAAAAAAGCACTAGATAGAGAATCATGACAATTATGAAAGAATTAGGAAATATCCTTATATGTCAGGATGTATCAGTGGAGACCAATGCCAAGATCATCTGTATCATGGTATTGCTATTTATTATGTATGGATGTGAAAGCTGGTCAGAGAAGAAAAACAAAGGACTTATTTGAAACGTGGTGCTGGTTGTGAGCTTTACAGAGACAATGGGCTCCCCAATAAATCAAAGAGATCAAATCAAGCCTGATCTCTCTCTCTCTAAGCAAAAAATGATTAAAATGAGGCTGTTTTGCTTTGGGAATATCATGAGAAAACATGACTCTGAAAAGTATTGTAACAGTTTGTCTCAGCCTTGGGTTCTCCACATGTTCTTGGACTACTGACTCCCAGAAATCCTAGCCAGCACAGCTAGTGGTGAAGGCTTCTGAGAGTTTTAGTCCAACAACATCTGGGGACTCTAGACTGGGAAACACTGGACTATAATGCCTGGAAAAATTGAAGGCAGGAAGAAAAAGAGGAAAACCAGTCAAGAGATGGTTTGATACAATAAAAGACATCAAGGCCATGAATTTGCAAGAATAACAAAGCTGTTAATGACAGGATTTTTGGAGGTTGCTATAAGTTGGAATTTGACACTAACAATGAATTCCTTTCAAATAACCACATATTATAAATCAGTATTGTTAGCCCTTTATTGCAGATAGCATGGAGCCCAGGCTGACAGTATATGGTTTACCGTATCTAACTGTATCTAATAAGTGCCTGAGAGAAGTAAGAGTCATATTAGTCTAGGGACATCAAAAACTATCATGTTTCATTCAATTGGTTCCATTTTTCAGAAGCACTAGATCTCAGAATCTTCAAAAATTATCAGACTCACAGAAAAACAACATCCCCATCCTCTCCAAGTTTTCTTTTGCCTTTTTTTTTCTCCCTGCACTTAAGTGTGTGCAAAATTTGGCATGCAGTTTTCCAAATATAATCATTCTTGATGCATTATTTGAAAACATATTATCATTGCCTATAGCAGGATAGTCTGCATTACTGTTTTTCAAATATACACATTTTAACCTGTGTGTTTTTAGCTAAAAAGGAAAGGAGGAGGGGAGAATCTGATCCCCAGTGTTTCCACTGAACGATGACAAAAGAATGGAAAGACATAGTTTTATTCAGTCTTGCCATCACAAATTAAGAGGGGGGCTTTAAAATGCAGTGAATTCAAATTTCTTAATCAGGCACATCTTGAATTGCAAATCAGCTTTTCACAGTACAGTCATATCCAGCAGTGAGCCCTGTCAAAGCTAATGGGACTTACTCCTAGATAAGTATATGTAAAATGGCAAACTCAACCCCAGTACACTTTGGAGTTTTATTTACAACCTCACTGTTACATAACAGCACTGATGTTACCTGTCTGTCATGGGTTTGGAGGGAAAGTTCCATCCTATGGGGAGTGGAAGGCGGGACATCAGGAGGAGGGGCTGTACTGTATAAATATGTGATGCCTGTGTGGTGAAGGGAGATGCTGAGACAGACTGTGAGACACTGGGTTGGGACGAAGCAGCAGCTGGGGAAGAAGAAGCTGTTGTGGGAGTCTGGGTGTCTGACAGGGTACTACTGTGTGTCAGAGTACCAACCTGATAGGTTCAGGTGTCTGTTGGTTAGCCAGAACTGATGGGTTCAGGGTCTGTGCTTTAAGTTAAAGGTTCTAGGTGAACCAAACTGTATGCTTGTGTGTGTGAGAATAAGCCACGTTACTTTATTTTATTCACCTGATTGTTTTATTTACCCTGTTTGTATTTAAAATAAACCTTATTCTTTTATTGTTTAAAAATCCATCCCTGGTCTGGGTGACTTATTATAGGGAATGGTTGGTGGCAGCTTAGTGTAACTGTGTGACATATCCCAGTAGGTCTGGGTTTGTCACATTGATTGGTGTCCAGCGTGTGGGATACGACTGGTCCAGTTGTCCAGCGGTCCAGCAAAGCCTTGGCAAGTGTGCCCAGAGCAAGGGGGGTCTAGTCAGGGACAGTCTGAGGCGCGTAGGTAATCTTCTAGGTGTACCTCACGGGGAGGTGCACTAGTAGAAGAACGTGCCAACTGGGGAGACTTAGATTAAGGTGCTCTGAGGCAGCCTGATTTTGGCGGGAAAACGCTGAGGCAAAACTGCATAGCAACAGTGAGCTAGCTTGCCAGCTGAGAGGCCCAGCAGAGGGGGGTAGGCTCTGACTCGATACTGTTGCAAATTTAGTGCTGAAGAACAGCAGCAATCTCTAGGAGAGCTGGTTCTGAGGCAAGAAGGAAAAAAGTGGTCGTTTTATTTTGAGGCTTGACTTTTTAAAGCAGCCTGTTCTGAGGGGGGATTATGCCCTTGACTCGAAGTCAAGTAACAGACATGGGTGAAGTGAAAGACCCCCAGATTGACCAAGGTTCTGAGGATGAATTTGGCTCAGTGCAAGGTGACAGCACAGGAGAGCAGGACCCAGAACTCAGAAAAATACTCCTAGCCCAACAGCATGAACTGAGGGTGAGGGAAATGGAGGAAAAATTAGAGAGAGAAAGAAGGGAGGAAAGGGAGAAACAAAGGCAATTTGAACTAGAGAGAGAGAGAGAGAAAATTGCTCTGGAAAAAGAAAGAATGGTGTTTGAATTAAGAAAACTGGAACTAATGAACCAGAACAATAATAATAATAGGGATTCTGAGGGAGGCCAACTGTCTAAGGCTGACCTGAAGAAATTCCCTGTGTACCACAAGGGAGATTGTCCTGAGGTGTTCTTTTCCTTAGTGGAAAGAGCGTTTGTGGACTTCTCAGTGAGGGAAACTGAGAAGATGACCATCATGCGGTCTTTAATCAGTGGTAGCCTGGCTGAGGTTTATGCCGAGATGCCTGAGGAATTGATGAAAGATTTTGCAGAGTTTAAAAAACTGGTGTTTGCAAGATATGGGATAAATGCAGAGCAGCTGAGACAAAGATTCAGGTCCCTCACTAAAAAACCAGAACAGACTTTTACCCAAGTGGGGGCCCAATTGGTGAGGCTGCTTGAGAAATGGCTATCGCAGGAGGGAATAGAGACCTATGAGCAGCTTAAAGACTTGATAGCCCTGGAACAGTTCTATTCAGTCCTGCAGGGGGAATTGAAATTCCAGGTGAGGGAAAGGAAACCGAAATCTGTGGCAGCAGCCGCAGAGATCGCAGATTTTATCTCCCAAATAAGAAAGCCCTTGGGTGAGGGGAAATCTGTAGGTAAACCCAAAGAAACCTACAGCAAGTACTCTCAGGGACCAGGGAAAAGCCAGCAAGGGGGAGGGGCCCATGGTGAAGGGAAGCCCTCAGGCATGAAACCAAGCCCTCAGAATTTGGAGGGAAAACCCAAACAAGAGGAGAGAGAATCAAAATATACCAGAAAATGCTATTTCTGTCAGGGAAAGGGTCATCTGATCTCAGAGTGTGAGAAATTAAAGCAGCTAAAAGGAATGGTGCCTCAGAATTCTAGTGGGACCAAGCCAAAAGCTGTGTTCTGTGTCCAGAAAGAGCAAGGCTCAGTGTCACAGAGGGAGCCTGTTGCCATAGCTACTCAGTCTGGAACAGCTACCTCTGCTGATCAGGCTGAGGAAAATGGTCCTCTTATGGAGGTGAAGCGCTGCTTGCTGATAAAAACAGATTCTCAGTTGTTTGAGACAGCAGGGGTGGACGTAGGAATACTTGACCGTCAGTATAGGGGGCTGCGGGACACTTGTTCCCAGGTAACCCTGTGCCATCCAGATATCATCCCTAGGGAGTTTATAATCCCAAATGAGAGCATGAAGGTGGCAGGGATTGAGGGGCAGATAATCTCTCTGCCAGTAGCAGAGGTACCTGTCAACTTTCAAGGCTGGAGGGGAGATTGGCGGATAGCGATTTCATCGACTCTGCCAGCAGCCGTGCTCGTGGGAAATGACCTGGCTGAACATGTGAAACGGGTGCTAGTGATTACACGCTCACAAGCCACCACGGGGACAGTTCAGGGGGGTAATGATGAGCCAGAGACGGAAGCAGGTGGGGGGAGTTCAGAAGCTGTGGTGGAAACCTTAACCACAGACAGCAGATTTGGACAGGAGCAAAAGGCAGACGCCACTCTCCAAAAGTGTTTTGAACAGGTGACTGACGCCCAGCTAACACCTGAAACCCCAGTGAGATTTCTGGAGAAAAAGGGGATTTTATATAGAGAAACCCTGAGGAATATCTCAAAAGGGGGAGATGGGATCAGAAGTCAGCTGGTGGTACCTGAAAAGTATCGCCCTATGATCTTACAAAGGGGTCACTCTGACATGTTTGCTGCGCACTTAGGAGTGAACAAGACACAGCAGAGAATCACACAGAATTTCTACTGGCCTGACATAGGGAAGCAGATCAGGGAGTTCTGTAAACAATGTGATGTGTGTCAAAGGCAGGGGAATAACCGCGACAGGACCAAAGCAAAGTTGTGCCCTTTGCCTGTGATTGACACTCCGTTCAAATGCATAGGGGTGGATATAGTGGGACCTTTGCCCAAGGCCACAAAGAGGGGGAACAGGTTCATCCTAACAATTGTGGACCATGCCACAAGGTATCCTGAAGCCATACCCTTGACTAACATTGAGACTAACACAGTGGCCGATGCTTTGGTGGGGTATATGTCCAGGATGGGATTTGCCTCAGAGATAATCACAGATTTGGGAGCATCGTTCACATCAAAGCTCATGAAACGCTTATGGCAAATCTGTGGAATTAAGCACAAGGAAACCACTGCCTATCATCCGGAAAGTAATGGGTTAACTGAGAAGTTCAATGGGACTCTAATGCGCATGATTAGGGCTTACTTGGCAGAGAATCCAAACAATTGGGACCAGAAGCTGCAATCCCTTTTGTTTGCTTATCGATCAGTGCCACAAGCCAGTACCGGGTTTAGTCCATTTGAACTTCTATTTGGGAGACGGGTGAAAGGGCCCCTTGATTTGATAAAACAAAATTGGGAGCAGATCACCCAGGATGACCCACAAGACGTTGTGACTTACATAGACACCTTGATGAATGACCTAAGGAGAAATCTAGAGCTGGCAGCAGAAAACCTGCAAGCTCAGAAGGTCAGACAGAAAACATGGTATGACCACAAAGCTAGAGAGAGGCACTTTGACCCAGGGGAGGAAGTGCTTTGGCTTAGGCCCTGCAGAGAGAATAAGCTGCAGCTCAAATGGGCAGGACCATATAGGGTCATTTCCAAGATGTCAGATCTGAACTACCTAATAGAGCAGGAGGAGAACCAAGCAAGGAGGGTGGTTCATGTGAATGCCCTAAAACCCTACTACAGAGGGGAACAGAGGGTTCTATTTGCTATAAAAGCAGCTGAGAGTGAGGAAGCTGAATTACCCTTCTGGGAGGGTAGAGGGGAAGTAAAATACAACCCAGAGGAGGTAAAGATCAGTCCTGCACTCACCCAAGACCAGCAGCAAGAATTAAAAATGCTGCTTAGTAAATATCAACAGGTGTTTTCCAACAAGCCGGGGATAGTGAAGGGAGTGATGCATCGGATCCATACAGGGGATGCACCCCCGCAGGCAGTATCCCCATACCGAGTAACGGGACCCTATAGGGACAAGGTGCGGAAGGAGCTGGACGAAATGCTGAGGGAGAACATAATCGTCCCCTCTTCTAGTCCTTGGTCCTCTCCGATAGTCCTTGTGGACAAGCCTGATGGGAGCATTAGGTTTTGTGTTGATTACAGGAAATTAAACCGTGTAACCACTCCTGATGCCTACCCAATGCCCAGGCTAGACAACCTGATTGAAACCATAGGGGGTTGTCGGTTCATCTCATCATTGGACCTGGTAAAGGGATATTGGCAATTAAGAATTGATCCCAGGGATCAAGAAAAAACTGCCTTTTGCAGCCCTTTTGGTCTCTATGAATTTCGAGTCCTGAGCTTTGGTCTCAGAAATGCACCAGCCACATTCCAAAGGCTGATGGACCAGACCTTGGCAGGGCTCAGTGACTTTACAGTGGCCTACATTGATGACATAGGGATCTTCAGTAATACCTGGGAAGATCACCTGATACACCTGGAGTTAGTGCTGCAGAGGTTAAGTGCAGCAGGGCTAACAGTAAAGGCCAGCAAGTGTCAGCTGGGTAGCCCAGAAATAAAATACTTGGGTCACATGGTAGGGGGAGGAATGATAAAACCCCTGGAGGCCAAAATAGAAGCTGTTCGTGATTGGCCTAGACCCAGCACCAAGAAAAAAGTCAAATCATTTCTTGGGTTGGTGGGCTACTACAGAAAGTTCATCCCGAGGTTTAGCGAGATTGCGGCTCCGCTGACCGATCTGACGAGGAAGAAGGCTGATGACCGCATCCCGTGGACCAGCGACTGTGAGGCGGCGTTCCAGAGGTTGAAGGAGGCGTTAATCAACTATCCTGTCCTGCGTGCTCCAGACTTCGACCGGGAGTTTATCATCTACACCGACGCGTCTAACAGCGGGGTAGGAGCAGTTCTGTGCCAGGAGGATGAGAATGGTGACCAGCATCCAGTGTCCTACCTGAGTAGGAAACTTCAAAAAGGTGAGAGACATTTGGCAACCGTGGAGAAGGAGTGTTTGGCCATAGTCTACGCGATCCAGAAGGCCAAGCCTTACATCTGGGGAAGACATTTTATTCTGTGTACTGACCATTCACCATTGCAATGGTTAAAGACAATGAAAACCCACAATAGCAAACTTATGAGGTGGGCTTTGAACTTACAGGACTATGACTTTGAAGTGAAGGTGGTCAGAGGGTCAGTGAACTGTGTTGCTGACGCCTTATCAAGAAGACCTGAAGACTGAAGACGGCGAAAGAACATGGACTATATGTATATAATGAAAACAAAAAGTTAAAATGTACCTGGTTTTAAATTGGTTTGTATTAATAAAGGTAAATTGGTGTAATGTATATGGTAAATGTTTAAATGCCTATTTGAAATGTTTAACTTAGAATGTAAGTAAGTATAATATGGTAGGTATAATTGGTGTTGTGTGTTTTATACAGGTTGTTTTTTTGGTGAAAAGCACTTTTAGCTTTCCCCCTACAAAACAACTTTTAAAGAGGGGAGGTGTTACATAACAGCACTGATGTTACCTGTCTGTCATGGGTTTGGAGGGAAAGTTCCATCCTATGGGGAGTGGAAGGCGGGACATCAGGAGGAGGGGCTGTACTGTATAAATATGTGATGCCTGTGTGGTGAAGGGAGATGCTGAGACAGACTGTGAGACACTGGGTTGGGACGAAGCAGCAGCTGGGGAAGAAGAAGCTGTTGTGGGAGTCTGGGTGTCTGACAGGGTACTACTGTGTGTCAGAGTACCAACCTGATAGGTTCAGGTGTCTGTTGGTTAGCCAGAACTGATGGGTTCAGGGTCTGTGCTTTAAGTTAAAGGTTCTAGGTGAACCAAACTGTATGCTTGTGTGTGTGAGAATAAGCCACGTTACTTTATTTTATTCACCTGATTGTTTTATTTACCCTGTTTGTATTTAAAATAAACCTTATTCTTTTATTGTTTAAAAATCCATCCCTGGTCTGGGTGACTTATTATAGGGAATGGTTGGTGGCAGCTTAGTGTAACTGTGTGACATATCCCAGTAGGTCTGGGTTTGTCACACTCACATGCTATCTGCAGTTTGAGTGACTGAGAGGAATGATTGTCTGTCTATCCAGCACTAACCACTGTTCCTTCCAGGTTTTGAAATTCAATGAAAGCCCCACTTCCCTGCTGAATGTTCGATCCTTCTTTTTCCTCAGTTGATGGCAGTTCTTTTTTTTTTCTGTTGATCTGTTCAGTTGGTTGCTAGTATGGGTAGAGTAAAGACAGCAGGATATACAAATTTGTAATTTCAAGCAGTATACTGATACCTTGAAGTTTTGGACAGGTACAAAACGCAGCATTCACACCAGAATCAAAGAAAGTGAGAGACACTGCAGAGTAAAACAACCAGAAAAATCAGCAGTAGCTGAACATGCCCTAAAACAAGCTGGACATGAAATTCTATTTCAAAATACTGAAGTACTGGACAAGACCAGCAATCATTATGTTAGATTGCACAGGGAAGCCATTTAAATCCATAAACATCAACAGAACTTCAACAAAAAGGAAGAAGGCCTAAAACTAAACACGGCCTGGCTCCCAATACTGAAAAATACAGCTTGCAAAAGGTCAACAAACTCTACCCAGCCACAAGGACCAAGGATCATTGCACAAAAAAGACCAGCTAACAACACCCATCAATCACAGTGACAGATAATCTCTACCCCCTTATCACAACAAAAACACGCTGATCACCCTATCACCTGAAAAAAAGATAAAAGCTCTCCCCACAGCTATAAATACTCAACTATCCAACAAACAGAACCAGAGCATAGACAGAGTTCCTACTCCAGTCCTCCGAAGATGCCGGCCACAGAGACTGGCAAAACGTCAGGAAGAACAACCTTCAGAACATGGCCAAAGAACCCGAAAAACCCTCAACAACCATCAAAAAAATTATTCTTTCTCCAGAAATGTTTCAGAGTGAGTTGCTGAGACTTTAAATACCAGTTAATGAGAAAACTGTGGAGTCTGGGGAAGTTATAGCTATTCTCCTTGGTGAAACTCTGCAATTCTACTGGGTAGGAAAAAGATAATTTTACCAGAAATTCAAAACTCTGTGACATGTACACACCTCCTGTAATACACAGGTTCCTGAATTTTTCCCATAGGCAAGAAGCCCAAACAGCTGAAAGAAGGAATTGGGAATCCTGCACCGAAAAGCAGTTCCTCTCCCTTTCTCCAGATTTCTTCTTAAGCTGCTGTTGCAAAAGACCAGGAGAGAAATCTTGTGACAATATGTCACAACTAGTTTGAACCTTATTTGCCCCATTAATTTCAACAGGACATATTCATGAATGATTTTCTTTGGATAAGGCCCACTGTGTGAAACACTCCTAAAATATTCTATTAAAAACCCCAAGAGGCCAGCAACAACATCTCATCTTATCCTGGAACAAAACTCTGACTGGATTTTAATCCTGCCAAAGTAAATGTATATAAGTAAATTATTCCAGATGATCCATTATAAATCTTGCTTGTTATTTTATGTGAGTGTAACTGTAATTCCCAAGAAGTAGGTAAAGCTAAGTAAAGATAACAATGAAAATTTCCCTTTCCTTTCCTCTTGCATAACTTAAAAGCAGTCTTCCAATAATATTTCAGAATAAAGTTTAAGTGAAATATGTAAGCACAGTGATTGTGGCTAAGGGTGATAGAACCTGGCAACTACTCTTGGTGATCTGTGTTAATCCTCTTTTTCCATCATTCATTTTTGACTCATATATTCATAGCTTCGCTACACAAAACGGAATGTTAGATTTGCATGTTTTATCAAACATAGCTTTCCCACTCCCCAAAAACCCAGTGGCTTCCATTTCCTTGGGATTTAGTATATGCTCCTTGAGTGTTAGCTAAATAGCACAATCCTAACTGGAATGTCTATCCAAGAGTGGATACAGAAAACGGTGAGCACAGACAATGGTAGCTGAAGCTGGTACTAGTCCTAGCCAGAGTCAGGCCTAGATAATTCTGGTTTCAACCTTTTCCTTACTATTGGGTTCCAGTATCACAGAACATAGCCCCTCACAAACCCTGATCCTTCACATTTCTGGCCATCTGGAATGAGGAGAACAGGCTGTGGCAACAGCTGGGTTGGAAAAAATACAGAAATAGGGCTGCCTTGGCATTGTCAGCAGTCATGAATATGGGCAATAATGGCTACAAAGAAGCATGTCTGTGAGTGAACAACTTGTCTGTGCTTGTTTGTACCTCATAGAGAGGATTTAAATGAGTCAAAAAGCCTTTACAAGCCTTCTCAAGTGTTAAGATCATCAGGGAGGTGGGGCTTCATCGCGGTGCCATCAGCAACTTCCAGGAACAGCTCCCAAGAAAAGCTGGAACCACCCAGTCTGGGGTCCCTCTAGAAATGGGGAATCAAAGGGGAGTCCAGGAGAGGTCTCTCTGAAGCAGCTGGTGAGCAACAGAAGGAAGAAGATTGGGCAGCAACCTGGTATTTCTTCCCTCTGAAAATTCATCTGAGCACAGATCGGATGTGGAAGCCATCTTGGCAGAGAGCTGTGAGCAACCCCGCCCGAGGAGAGGAGAACAAGAAATACGGCATTGAAAATATACAATAACAAAGTAAGTTGAAGCCTTTGATTTATGAACAACCCCATTAAGCTGAAAAAGAAATCAGAGTGAAAATATTTGGCCAAAAGAAGATAAGGAGTGGCGAGTTTTGCTTACCAGCTTGCTTCTTCAAAAACGAAATTCTTAAACAGCAGGCTGGTTCAAGGCCGAAAGAGAGACAGTGAGATGGAACATTTTTTTGTTTCTGGGAAAAAATCCCAGAGTGAAATACCACTGGACAGGCTTTAAGAGATTGAAATTTTGTGAATGCTATTTAGCCTGGATCTTTCTCCCTAAACTGTGTGGGACTCTGATAACAGAATCTTGTTGGGTTTTTGGAGAAGAAGGAATAAGCTTTTGGAAGCAAGAAAACAGACTGTGAATCATCATCGAGATGACGTAGGTGACTGGATTGAGGAGCTAGGAAAACCAGGACTGGAGTTTTTTTTTTCTTTTATTGAATCTTTGGATTAATGGAAAAAACATTAGACGGATTATAAAGATATCTACTGGACAGACTGAACCCCTGTGTCTGCTGTTTAGTCTGGATTTTTTTTGGCTGGACTGTGTGAGACTCTGATAATATTGCCATGGTTGTATTTTAAATTGTTAAGCTAAAAGTTGATTTATATATTATAATATCTGTGTAAGGGAGGAAGAACCTAGAGGAGGTTTATGATTGTGGATTTGGTTTGTTGATAAAATAGTGGAAACTTCGGAAAGATATTTGAGGGGTGGACACTTTCATCAAGGATATAGTATTATTTATACAGATCCTACTCATTGGAAAGATTGAAATGGGCTCCGAAAATTTAAAATATCAAATGTTGGGGACTTTGTCTGTCCAATCTCAAAATTTGGGAATAGTGGCAAAAAATCAGACAAAGAATGGCAGACTACCATGCAAAAGATAGTAACAGCAAGATTTCAGCAAGTAAATGAGCATCTCAGCCAGATAGAAGATCTGATGAAAGAGAATTTATTAGATGTTAAACAACAGTTAAATGAAAATGTACTCACTCCAGAACTGCTTTTATTGAGTATGGTGCCAGGTAACATAGATGGGATAAAGAGTTACCCAATGAGCTATCTAGCTACTCCAGTCAGAAAATGTTTTGTTAAAAATTGGACTACTGTCCTGGATTCATCCTTCTCTTCCAAAAATTGGAAGAAAGCAGAGCTATGGAAACAAGAGGAGCTTACTGAGAAAATATGGGAAGCGACAGAAATGGATACTCTTTCAGGCATGCTGAATGACTGTCCAAATCAAAAGGAAATTGAATGATGGGATGTATTTTGCAAATGGCCTTGGTTCCCTGATAGTGTTGGAGTAACTTTGATTTAAACTAAAACATAACTATAAGTTGATAGCTAGAGGGTAATCAAATAGTAAAAAAAGCAGAAAGTTGATTTGTTATTGAAATATGAATACAGTGGTGCCTCGCATAGCGAGGTTAATCCGTTCCGGATTAACCTTCGCTATGCTGAAGCATCGTTGAACGGGGCAGGGATTTCAATTGGAACGCATTAAACATGGTTTAATGCATTCCAAATGAGCCAAATACTCACCGTTCAACGAAGCTTTCTAATGGCCGGCAGCCATTTTCGCGCCCTCGCCTCGCTTAACGAGGGCGCGAAAACGCTGCGCGTGGCCATTTTAGGCCATTTCCCGGCTTCCGGCGGCCATTTTGGCCGCCGAACAGCTGATCGGCGGGGGTCGTTTTGCGAAGATCGGTAAGCGAAACGCTTACCGGTCTTCGCAAAGCGAATTTTTCCCTATAGGAAAAATGTTGTGCGATCGCATTAGCGATCCGAAAAAACGGATCGCTATGCAATTTAATCGTTATACGGTGCGCTCGTTAAGCGAGGCACCACTGTAGATTGGATGATTGTATACTTTGTGTTCTCTTATCCCTCTAATCTTTTCCCTTTCCCCCAACTTCCTTTTACCTTTTGTATTCCCTACCCTATTCCTAGTAGTTAAAAAATAAATATTAAAAAAAATCATCAGGAAAGGCCTTCCTTTCCATTCCATTACCTTGGCAGTGCATCTAGTGGGGACACAGGAGAGGGCTTTCTTTATTGCTGCACCCAGACTTTGGAACTGCCTCCCAAGGGAAGCCAGACTGGCCCGATCTTTGCTGTCTTTCTACAAGCAGGCAAAGACCTTTCTCTTCAGGCAAGCTTTCCTTTAGTCACTGCCTGCCTGAGTGGGATTGTTGCAGTTTACTGCTTTCAATATGTTTTGGTATTGCTTTTGTTTACCGTTCTTTAGTGTGGTATGTGTTTGAGCCTTTTGGTATTGTTGTCAACTTTACATACTGTCTTTTAATGTTGTAAGCCACCTTGAGTCCTTTTTTAAGGTGAAAGGTGGTGTAAAACTATTTTAAATACATAAATATTTATTTTATTTTATTTTAGCCACCAGATGTCTGTATATATCTTTGGAACTGTGCCCACAGACTTTCAGCTACACTGACATAATTTCAATGTTCTGCTGCTAGCACTTCATTATATCTGTAGCAATGGGAAGGCCAAAAAGAAATAAAAATGGATGGGAGGGAAAGCGCTAGGACAAGGGCAGCCAAAGACCCTTCATTCCAATGAAATATCCATGATAAGGGTACTTGATCATTGCTACATCCAATATTGGGAATGTGTGGAGAGCTTTCAAACCCTCTCAAATTTTCCCTGTTTTCACACCCAGATTTCTATCAAACTGAGGATTTCATAGTCCCAAGACCTATGAAAGACATGGCTGTAGCTGTTAGAATGATGGCATGGTGATGTCATTTGTGTGATATGTGTTGTGACTCAGAGGGTGCCAATATAGTAGCAATATCATGAACATGTCAAATTGGCTGCTTCCACCTCCTTGTATTTTGAAGGTTCCCCTGTGGGCTTCATCTCTACTTGTCTGCTCTGGTTTTTACACTACCCATTTGAAATTTCCTTTCTAGAGCGACTTCTCAGTATGCTGGGTGGGCTATAGTTGATGTTCCACTGACACAGCAGTTGCATCTTAGGGCCTGGTTATGCCACCCAGATGTTCCCTAGTTATACCCCAGTTAGATCATTGAATAAATTTCTGGTCATATGACCAGAAATCATCAAATCAAATCATTTTCCCTGCCAGCGGTGTATCTGCGGTTTATTTCCCCTCACCTGGAGGGTTGTGTTATTTTGTTCCAATGACATATTGGATCATTCCTTACCGGTATTGCATGTGAGAACATCAATCCCACCAGGGAAAATGGAGAAGGACGAGTGGTCAGGAACAAAGAGCTCTCTTGAAGAAGCGCACCTGCCTTGCAGGGCTTGGCCAGGGACAGCAGCGGATACACCCAGCCTTTGCTGGTGGAGGGAGGGAGGGAGACATGGGCTGATAGGAGCTGTGTAGAGGAACCTCAAAGTGATCCCATATGGAGAAACTATAGGGCAGGAACGGGGAAGGAGTAACATGGGAGAATGAGTGTTGTGGGCACCTCCCACTGCAAGGTTAGGCTGTCAGTGCCCCAGCTCCCCACAAAGCTAATCCACATAATCCAGACTACATCTAACACAACTGAAAGTGGCCAATGAAGCAAAGGACACTAGAAATCAAGCCAAGCCATGAGGTTTGGGGTCTTTAGCCCTAACAGAACCTCTATGATATATCTCTATAAATATAAAGTAAGGGGCTGCACTGCCCAAGGAAACAAGAGGGGAAATAAATTGATTCCATGGTGTAGCCGGCCATAATGTTTCTAGGAAGAAAAAAAATTGGTAACGTTATCACTGCGATTTAGTACAACAGAGGTATGGAATATATTGTTAGAACTGGGGAACAATTGGCTGCCGTGGTCAGGCCCTTAGTGACCAGGGTTGGGATTGTTCTTAAAATCTTCCTTTGTTAAAATCTTGCAGTGTTGGTCCAATGTCTGCTTACCCAGAAATAAGTAACAGTGTACTTGATGGTGCTTTCTCAGAAGTAAACCTGCATAATTCTCTTCTTGGAAATTTATTTGAGATCAATATTGTGTCTCTGTGTACATTTGCCCATAAATGAATCTCCTTAGCATCACTAGGACCTTCTTCCTACAGAAGATTCCAGTCAGAAGATTCCAAACTGTGGCTGCAATGAGGCAGTATTGGCAGTCTGGAAGTTAGAGGTTGGGTTAGTCAAACTCCAGTTTCTTCTATTCTGTTATCATTCTGCCAAAAAGTACATTTGTGTTTGCATAAACCTGGCTGTAATAAAATTTCTCAGATAAGTGAATCCTGATTTCAGAAGTTGTTCACACTTTGTTTTATCAATCAATGTGTGACCTTGCAGACATGGACATATTACAAGAGATATTGCTCTGAAGCCACATTCAGATGATCCATGTTTGTATTGCAGATACATTATCTTAGGAGAAAAGGGAATGGTTCTTTTAAGCCAGCAGTAGCCACTACCATTTTTACAAGTACAGTGGACCCTCGACTTACAGACGGCTCGATTTACAGACTTTTCGAGTTACAGACTTCTCTGGCCACAAAATTTAGATTCAACTTGCAGCCGGAGAATCGAATTACAGACCAGAAAAAAACCAAAATGGAACAAAAATAGAATAAAAACCTCTGGTTGTGGGATTAATTGGTTTTCAATGCATTGTAGGTCAATGGAGATTCGACCTACAGACTTTTCGACTTGCAGCCACTGTTCCAATACGGATTAATTCCGTAAGTAGAGGGTCCACTGTACGCACATGAAAAGTAATATTTAGCCCTGCTTGAAGTATGTGGGGCCTGTATTTGTTCAGGGCATCATGGAAGATCCAGCCCCTGTTGTCTGTTTAATTGTGGAAACTCAATTGTTTGAGGAGGCTGCCGCTATACCCAGGTAGCTTCTCCCCATAGGCCAGAATCCCAATTTGGAGTCGCTTGACTCACAGGGAAAGGCTACTGTGATATATCAGCCCCCTTTAATATATGTAGGTTTCATTGTGCTTTAAAATCTGAGCTTTTGTCTTTTAAAATTCTGCTGCCCCATTAATTGATGTATCTTTTTTTTTGTCAAATTAATGTTCATGAGTAAAGTGATAGAACGCTGTCACAGGCTTGGGATAGGGATGGGAGAATGCCTTTAATCTGTAATCTTGAGAGAATCTTTAGAAGTGTATTGGTGAAAGACCAGATTGGTACAGGAAGCACAGCTTAAGTAAACTTTCTTACTTGAAATATGAGGCAAGGTGTTTTCAAATTCAATTATTTAAAAGCTATTGATTGCTAATTCCTTTCATAACCCCGCAGTGTAGTTAAAACACATAAGAAAAGGCTATTGTTTTCAAAATCTGTCTTTCAGCCTTCCTCTCCCTGCAGATGACACTCCAGCTCTGTCTCGTTGGGGAATTCACATCAAACTCTGGTTCATAATTTATGTAATGACATATACTTGGACACTGATTAGCTACCTTATCAGCCCTGTAATAAAGGAAGCATAACCCCTAGTTTATCATTCATTTATCTGAAGTCATTTTGAATAATATCACAAGATTGTAATGTAATCATTATGCTGTACAGCATGTGTGGGCCAGTACTCTACACTGTCAGTGTCAGAGGACTGTCATAGTTCATACTACTTAATTTGCTCACTTCTTGCACATTTATGAAATTGGAGTCAACAGTCTAGGGTAGCCGTAATATTCTGAAGAAGGCGTTTATACAAATTGTTAATAAGATGTTCAATAGAAGTAAAAGGCAAGGAAAGAGAAAATAAAAGAATCAGCTCTGTGGATGAGTGTTGAGAGGGGTGATGACCCCACATCAACAAACTGAATGAATTTTCTTTGATATTTTTTAACATTAAAATTACAAAGACTTTGGCTTGGCATTTTGTATAGTCCTTGCTCAGTATTCAGTTTTTCCTTTACTGCTTGTTCTAACAAAACTAATAACAAGATTGCTATTTGAATTTAATGAAATTAAAATTAGCAAATAGATATTTTTCCCCCTGGGTTTTATGAATTAAACTAGGGCAGTCAGATTTATTCATGTTCATACCTCTTAGCCCTCCCTAAAAGGTATGTGCCAATAAACATTCACAGCAACATGCACATATCCATTTCTGGAATGTCCATAGTTTTAGCACAGCTATGCACAAGATGTATATTCTTTCAAGGTAGCAGGGTTCAGATGGGCCATGTAGCACTCAGAGAGAAACAACAGGGGAGCACAGATGGCAGTGTTCATCAGGAACAGCCAGGGGTCTGCAGCAACCTCTAACTCTAACACCAGTGGTGTTTGCCTCACTCTGCCTAACAGCAGAACCGGGCCTGATAGTATGGTCCTGACCTTCACATTTTTGGCTAGTCTGCAAAGTATCCCTGAGTGGGTCACCTTGGGTGTCCCTGGTGCTCCCTCTAGCCCCACCACACAGGCCCAGAAGCAGGAGAGTCTCCTGGCAGGCAGGGAAGTGGGCAAAGGACAACAGCTTGATGTGGGGCAGCTGGAGGAGGAAGCAACAGCAGGGATAATGGGGCTGGAGCTAGAGGACTCAGGGCAGTCATCATCACCAGAAGAAGAGAGGCTGGAAGAGGTGGTCAAGGAGTGGGACCCCATCTTCTGTGCCTCTGTGAAAATCCAAGGTAAGATAGAAGACATTTGAAGCCATCCCATTCAGCCTGTATGGCCATGGAGGGAGCTGAAAACCAGGGGCCACTACATCACTACATGCTGCAGCTCCTGCATTGCCTTGGCTTTGGCATCCTTGCTGCCCAACAGGAGATGCAGCACCAACCCCAACCCAACTTTGGTGCTGGAAGCACAAGGAACAATGGGTTGTTCTGGGAGGACCAACTTGGTGGACCTTGGTCCCCCTTACCTGGTTCTACCAACCCTGTTTAGAAGGGCTGTGACCCAGACCAGGTCTCATTATCACCTCTTGCTTTGCTGGACTGTCACTGGTCCCAGTGAAACACAGAGAGTTATTGTCTGAAGATTCCCTGGTCATTGAGTTCTCAGATGGCTGAGCTAGTGGCTGTTACAACCTCATTCTCTTTCAAGTACGTCTAGTTCGAAAGCTAACCTCGGAGTCCTTGAATTCCAGAGTTTGGAGAGCTGGGCATAGGGTGCAAGATACTAGAAAAAGAGCTGTGGATGCTTGAAGATCTGCTCTGCACCACTTAAGATAGCTTCCTGTTGCAGGTGTGGTGGAAAATTTAAAATAAGTTTGAGCTACCAATCTAGTTGTCCCTAGTATCTGGAATGAGGGAATGAGAGACCACCATCTCATCCTTCTTTTGCGGAAGCAACATATCTTGGGCTTGTCCTGAGTACAAGGAACATAATTGCTTTTTACAGCTTGACACTACACCCATTTTGAAGGACCGCCACCTCCTATATCATTCTGCCTATGGAGAACCTTTTATATCTCACTCCTGTTTCAGACCAAATTGATGGGAACTCATCACAAGAACCTTGGAAGCTGACTTACACCAAATGAGAGTATTTGTCTCTTCAGTGCAATGGTATTTATAGTTCTGACATCAGATCCCCATGAGTGTACTGTGGCATGGTAGGTGAGGCGGTGGCTTCACAGGGTCCACAGTTTTCCTGGTCCTCAGACATGAACTCAAACCAGCAACAGATGTACAACAGTTGTAGACGTGTGTGCAATGTGTGCCATCAAGTTGCATTTTAATAATGGTGATGATAATAGAAATTTCAACGTATGTGAGATTTTAAAAGAATCACAGAATAATTGAGTTGGAAGGGGCCTATAAGGCCATCGAGTCCAACCCCCTGCTCAATACAGGAATCCAAATCAAAGCAGATCTGACAGATGATTCTTAAATTTTCTCTTGAATGATTCCAGTGTTGGGAATGCTTACCACCTTCTGAGGTAATTGGTTCCATTGTCATACTGCTCAAACAGTTAAGATATTTTTTTTCTGATATTCAGCCAAAATCTGGTTTCCTGTAACAAGCCCATTGTTACCTGTCCTGCACTCAGGGATGATTGAGATAAGATCCTGACCCTCCTTTGTTTGACAGCCTTTCTAATATTTGAAAAGTGCTATCATATCTCCCTTCAGTCTTCTTTTCTCAAGGGCAAACATGGCCAGTTCTTTCAGTCTTTTCTAATAGGGCTTGGTTTCCAGTCCCTTGATCATCTTTGTTGCCCTCCTCTGAACTAGTTCCAATTTGTTGGTGTCCTTCTTAAAGTGTAGTGTCCAGAACTGGACACAGTGCTCTAGATGAGGCCTAACCAGTGCCAAATAGAGGGGGACTACTATCTCACAGTACTTCTGTTAAGAAATCCTAAAATTTGTCTTTTTGCAGCCACATTGCACTGTTGCCTCATATTCAGCTTTTGATCTACAACAATTCCAAGATCTTTTTCACTCATAGTATTTTATTTTATTATCTTTCTCCCAAAACATGTTAAAAACATATAAAACAAACACTGTACTTTAATGTTACATTGAAAAGAGCAACTGATTTAAGAAACACTAAAGATTGAAGAACTGCAGCACCTCTTCCCCTTAAAAGCCCCTTGGCAAAGCAGCTAGAAATTGCCCAAGGACTGCCAGAAGAGTAGGTATTTGCTTCCTAGCCAAAAAAAATAATAATAATAACAGGGAGAGAGTGATATAGATTCCCTTGGGAATTCTACAACCTGGAATTGCCACTTCAAAGACCCTCTCTTGGGTCCTCAACAAATGTCCCTGTCCCCATGTGCATGGTTTATTTGTTGGTCACATCCTTATAAATATATAGGTAAAGGTTCCCCTTGACATTTAGTCCAGTCATGTCTGAATCTAGAGTGCAGTGCTCATCCCCGTTTTCCAAGCCACAGAGCCAGTGTTTGTCAGTTTCCGTGGTCACGTGGCCAGCGCGACTAGACACAAAAGGCCGTTACCTTCCCACCGAGGTAGTATCTATTTATCTACTCATATTTTTACATGCTTTCGAATTGCTAGGTTGGCAGGAGCTGGGATAAGCGATGGGAGCTCACTCCGTCACGTGGATTCGATCTTATGATTGCTTGTTTTCCACCTTGCAACACAGAGGCTTCTGCGGTTTAACCCAAAGCACCACAATGTCCCCTATATATATAAATACAAATATATAAACATTGACTATTTCATGAGAAAGATCCACTAAAGGACTTGCAGATTTGAGAGTGGTTTCACTTGGGAGTTTTGCCAAAAAGTAAATACAATATTTATACTCATAAATATAGCAATAGAAATGGCCTTTGAGACTCACATTAGAATAAAACTTCTTCAGACACATTCTTTTTTTCAAATGGATGCATCACTGATTTTAAAAAATCACTGGAAGACATCTGCTCATTGTTTTTCCTAATTTTGGAGTGCAAGGAAAATAAACATATATGATGGTCATGCTTCTATATACTGCCTGGATTCTCTAGATTCTTGTCTCTATATTAAGAATGTTCCTCTTCCAGTCATTGGCTATCCCCAATTTCTGTTTCTGGCCTTGGAATAAAGTAAACATGTATTGGATCATACTGTTGGAATGGAACATATCATAGTGGCAAACAAAAAGGAGCAGTAGCTGAGACATTCTTAGTTGATGCAATGACATCATTCCATACTATCTGCTTTATTAGAACAGAAATGGACAATCTGTGACCATCCAGATATGACACTACTGGACTAAAATGTCCATCATGGGCATGAGTGAAATGAGTTTGAATTCAGCAACAGCCAGAGGGCCACAGTTGCCCCTCCTGTGGTAGATATTGATAGGGCAAGATGAATGGGACATGTCTTGTACCTTAAGATCCCATATGTATACCCGCTGTGTATATTGCCTGAGCATTCTGCAGTAAACTTCAAACTAGTGTAGGTGATGTGAAATTTGGATATGGATCCAGAAAACCTGTTGTACAGAACAACGATACTGTTGTGCAAAAGGACTTTCCTGAACTGAACAACAATCCTCAACCTCTTTACTCCAGAGTAGCTCTTCCAATTTGTTTGGAATCATTCAGAATCAGGCATACAATGACTATGGTTTGGATAGGCTCTTTCCCCTTTATAAGCACTATGATTCTAAACACAAATTTATGTGAAGCCTTATCCAACTGTTACTGCCGCTCTGTCAGAAGTAAATAATTACCTATATGAAGAATTACGAGATATGTTTAGTAAAAAACAAAACAAAAAACCAATTAGATTAGTCACTGTTTTTTAATGTAAGACAGTAAAAACAAATGAGGACATCATCAATCTTGTGTCCCACTATAACTCATGAGTAATTTAATCCTATTTAAGATTTTATCCCTATCTAAATAACAGAAGCAAATTCATTAATGCCATGTTTCTGTGTCTCTTTTTTTTTCAATCAAGAAATTCAGTGACAAATTTGAGATTTGTCTCCTGGCTTTGTTATTCTGGAAAACAATTTATAGTATACAGTTTATGAGATAATTATTATAGTTGTTAAGACTGACTCCAGCCCCTGCAGGAGTTGTGGTACAATGAGCATGCTAGGATTTTATCACTGTGATAGTTTGACATTTGGAACATTTGTTAGTTAATGTCAGATTGTGATGAAGATAAAATAATAAAATGATAGCAACAATGTCAAGCCTTCGAAGTGGATGATTAAAAAAAATAAAGAGGATTGAAATGCACTTAACAGCTGGAATAATATCTAGGTTGGGTAACTGCATGCAAAAACTGGATATAAAACTGAAAAACTGCTACTCATTTGAGCAACACATGGTACATAAAACAAGTCAGAGCACAGCTGCATGGACACGTATAAATATGAGTGAAATAAACAAAGATTTTTTTTCATGTGACTGAATAGAGAAGGCTTGAGTCTTTATGAAATTATACAAGGTAAGTTGATTTTTATTAGTAAGTGAAAAATAACTATACACTCAGAGGAAAAAAATCTAAAAGAAAACCTACCAGCCAAAGATGGCAATTACCTGCCTCTAATTTCTATTCTAAGATTTTCTAATATTGCTAGCCACACTAATAAACCCTGAAGATTCTGTAAAATGAAATATAGTGGATAAGTAATGTCATTTTAGTATTTGTAGTCATAAATCAAGTGGCTCATTATTATCTAGTAGCTAAAGGCCTTTTACATTTGATGGCAGCAGAAGGAAGTCATCACTGAGACAGTTTACTTTAACCCTGCCTCTGCTTATGTCTGTTTCTCCAGTCTTCTCATTCTGTCTTCATCTATCTGAGTTATAGACATGAGCAGATCTAGACATAGTTTCCTCAAATATTCTCCTGCCTCTTGTTTCCATAGACTTTGGATGGTCTCTAGGCCCTAAGAAGTGCTACAAACAAGCAATGGCCAATCAAGGAAAGGCATTGAAAGGGCATTAAAAGGGCAAAGAAGCAATGCCCGGAGGATGTGGTGAGGCAAATATTTGAAACAATGAAGGGCTGAAATGTGAAATGGTTGAACAAGGGTGGCCTTTTGTCCATCACCGAACCTGATGGGAAGCATCACCAAAAAGGGGACAACAATCTGCATAATTTATATGAAAACTAAAAACTATTTTATCAGTGAAATAGAATCACCTTCCAACTCATCTGAATGGGAAAGAATGTGACTAGGTAACCCATGTGCTCGCTGAGTCTGTTGTGCAGGTACTGCTAATGGTGGGTGGGCAATGTCAAGGCACTAAATCTCCCTCATTATGGTTCTTCACCTCTAAATCATATCAATATTTTTGACACAGAAAACACCTTTAAAAGGAGGAACGTCATCTGCTAGTCTCTTAAATAGCAGGCTGTAAAAGAGGACATGGGATCACCCTAGCTTGAATTAATGATCTCATTTCGAGATTGGCCTAGATTGTTTTTGAACTGAATAAACACAAAATGCATTTACATTTTCCCTCAGCTCTACAGGTTATTCAGACATTATATATTTTCTGTGTATTTACTAAAGGTGGAGGAGAATGTTCTAGTGCCACATATCTGTCTCTGGTTTCATCGCCCTCCTGCATGTGAAGGGCAGCATTTCTCTCCTAGGGGATTTGTAGGATTAACTCCTGAATTGCTATCAAACTATGAAAGGAATTGCTATTATTTCCTGATTGCAGATTGGGAAATATGACAGACTATAATACAATCTAGATGTAGAGATCCTAGTACTATCCCACATCCCATAATTTCTGAACCCAGATCCCATAGTTCCTGTACTGCAGGATTAGTAGACTTTTTTTTAAAGCATCCATGAAAAATGTTCACAATATCACTAGACCTAATTGCTAATTTCAACTACAGGAGACACACTGAATCAGTTGGGTGTGGTATTGACCTACTAATGATTAGAATCCTATTTGTGTCAGGATACACTATGTATAACTTGCCTTGGCTACTTATAGCTGGAAGATGAGGTGCTGGGATGCATGTCAGGTGCACAACAAGCAGGATTGTTAACAGGCACATGATTGAGATAGATCCAGTTACACAATCAAACACCTCATCAGTTCGCTGCAGTTGGCTGCAGCAAGGTACACAAACCTTATACCAGTGCCAGTAGAATTCTGCCAGTGAAGGTACAACTACACAGTGAAGCGCATTCACTCACAGTCACTCACTGAGGTTGCATCAGGGAAATCGGGTTTGTTTGAATTAAGTACCACACAGGGAGAGAGGAGGAAAGTCTTGTTTGCAGCTTGTTTGCAGTTCTCTTGTAGCCCTACAGGAGATATGATTACAAGAGAACTACCTGATAAGCTGTAAACATGGGTTTCCTCCTCTCATTTCCTTCTCTTTTTCTCTTTTGGGAGCTGTGTAGGTGCCCTGGAGCAACAGTGCTGGCACCAAACTGTTTTAAAAGAAAACGAAAAAGTGTGCGTCTTATCAACAGAGAGAGTGTCTCTAATTTATTTTTCACAGATATAACAAAGGCTTTATATGTCATTGATATTATCAATGCATCCTTGCTCGCCTTTGTTTTGCTCGTGTTCCTATGGGTTTGGGACTGGTGTGCCAGCTGTTCTTAGTGAATTCAGGCGATTATACCATCTGAATCAATATGAAAGGATCATTTAAAAAAAAAACGTAGAAGCCCAGTGGTGGAAGCAAAAACTATGAATGGGTGGGGGGACTCTGGGCTGATTTACACTTCCCTTTGCATCATGTGGTCAACAGAAAAAAATGTGACTTGGCCTGCCCCAAATCTGGAACATTTCCTAATTATTATTATTATTTTATTAATGAGGTTGCACCCTGAAATCATAACTTGGACTAGCACTTGTATTTAGCTTGTAATATCTGAAAATTTCCAAGAAATGCTATGCCTCTTCAAAGGTGGACAATCCAATCTGGTGCATGTTAATGTGGAAATAAACTATTTAAGTTCATACTGAGTATGCAGAAGATGGGAGTCTCAATCAGTAATGCATTATTGATTTTTAACATAAAAGCTACCTTGTCTGGTCTATATGTTTATAATTGTCACCTCCCTCTTCTGCTTTTCTTTTCTTTTTTTCCAATTCATCAAATGATTTGGAAGCATTGCCTCTTTTATATGGAATTCTTGGACTTTCCCCTCCCCCTCTTCTTTTTTAAAAAATTCAGATATTTCCTGTTATGCTTCTAACCTACTATAATGTTTATTTATAGTTATATTGTAGCATTGCAGTAAACAATTCCAACCGTCTGTTTCTCCTGTTTAAAAACTGTATCATTAAAAAAAAATTAAAAAATGATAATAATGAACTGGGCCCTTCCACCCTGCATAATATATGGCTTTCATATTTCTGACATTTTGGAAGATATATGAAATGCAGATCTGCAGCAGAAGGCTAGTAAATCAAAGCAAGGTGGAAAGGATTCCAATTCGCTTTCAAGCAAAGGGTCATTTTTGCCACTCTACAATCTGTGGGTGCTTTTGAATTTTGCTTGGGCACTAGCTCTGTTCTAGACATGATAATAACTTCATGAATGTTGAAAAGCAACTATAACTATTTAGGAAGATAATAGTTTCCAGTTCTATGGGGAAAGCACATTAAATGCTGATAGGGTTAATTCAAAACAGCATCTCCAAATTTTGGCTTATTTGAAATGCTTTGTTATTTCTTGTAGCAATACAAATACAGACCAATGATTTGAACTAGGAGGGGGACAGGTGTCAAGGCTGAATCAATTAAGATTTTCAACAAGCAGTGTTATGTTGGGGTGTTTGAATAATGTTTGCTGGATAGCTCAGTGGTTTAGCCATGGGACTTCGATTCCCCACTGCATCTCCTTGACAGGGGCTGGACTCATTAATCCATAGGGTCCCTTTCATCTCTGCAGTTCTAAGATGGTGGTGGTGGTGGTGGTGGTGGTGGTGGTGGTGATGATGATGATGATGATGATGATGATGATGATGATTAACAACCATTAAAATGGTGGGTGGCTGTGTCAGTGTTGTGGTTTTTCAAACAGAAAGTGATGTGTTATGCTTTCTGATACATGTGGCACTATAATAGACAATCCCAAGAGACTACAATGCAATGGATCTTTGCTTACATCTTACCCCCTTCCTCTTCTTCAGGAAACATAGTGAACCAGGAATAAAGTAAGCGAGGAATAAAGTAGATAGAGCAGAAGTTTTCCATCTTTGTAAGTTTAAAAGTTCCCTAAGTGAAAAGGCAAACATAATATGTACAGAGCTTTTTGAATTGCAAATGTACTTTCAAAACCCAAGCTGCAACAATGAGCAGGTGACTTCTCCATTACTCTTACTCTTGCCCATGCCTCCTTCTCGCTACTGCGTCCTTCAGTGATAAAATACATTACACGAGTACGCCTGTAGTAAAATTAAGGGATTTATTTTTAAAAAAAACACTTCAGGTTCATGATATTTTGCTAATCTTCACCAGATGGAACAAGGGGAGGTAGGAGAACTAAGAATGACCATTTGACCTGGCATTCAGTTTCTAGCAATTTAAGCTGACAGCTTGTCCCAGCTCTGTGGCCCTTTTTAATACTACATTTGTCTTCTTCCTGAGTTTCTCCAGAGGTAACAGGATGTTCCATCAATAATTCCCGAGTTATTCCTGGTAGATGAGAAATAGCAGGAACAGGCCTGCCTTGGAAGCTGTAAACCTTCCCTCACATGGAGTGAGGCAGAAAAGATATTTTCTTAGGGCTGTCCATAGTTGAGGACACATTTCTCCCAGATTAGAACCTGATAAATTTTGGAAAATTCTGATTTAATTTAAAAAAGAGCCAAAATGAAATTTCACCTGTCCCAAGGCAGAACTGCATTTATTGACTTGATCTTGTGCTGCTGGTGGTAACATTCTAGCTGTTGAAGTTGTCGTCCTGATGCAAACTAAAGCAGGAAGCAGTGTAAGGCACCAGTTAGATTTTTGGTATTTAGTGGGTCACAGCTAGGTGAAAGCAGCTACAAGAGGAAGGCATGGAGAAATGTGGTGTGGTCATGTAATAAGTTACATTATTCTATCCCTACTTCTCCTCTGCTGCTGACAGCCCATCCCTCACTGTGACAGAATTTTATAGTCTTACCTACTTAATTTCATAGTACTTTGCATCTTTCTTAAGGTAAATGCCTGCATATGCTAAAAAGTATGCTATACTCTAGAGATAAGTATTCCCTGACCTCTGTTTGGCAATGACCAGGATTTCTGGATCTGTGCTTGCTATTAACAGGGCTGGTCTATGACATTTTCCTGCCTAAAGTGGAGGAGGAGGAAGTGAAGAAAGTCTTCCTTCTCCATGGGAAAAGAGCTGCCAATTAATCCTTTCTTCAGCACCAAGAATGGGACACCATCCTCCACCCCCTCCATGGCAAGACCAGTAGGCTTACTTAGGCTGCTAGCATCCTGCCTTGTTGCCCAAGGCATCCACCTCACTTTGCCTAGCAGAGGAATCAACCCTGGTGGGATCAGCCCTGCCTATAAACTACTTACTAGCTTCCAATAGAAACCACACCCTCTGCCACATAACAAACTCCAAGCCATCCTTGGAAATAATTCCAATGGGCTTGTTTCCTTGATTCCCTAAGAATTCAGTTTCGAGAAAAGGCCATAATGTGATCTTCTGATTTTAATTTTTTTGTGTCCTTAAAAAAGAAAAGAAAAGAAAAAAAGCAGAATAACACATTTTCCGTTTCTTTCCTTTTTTTTCTTTTTCTTTCTTCTTCTTTTTTTTTTTTAATAAAGAAGGATTTTAAATACTGATGAATACCATGCAAACAGGAAGCCCTTTGATTAGGCAGACTGGTATAAAATTAGTAAAAGAGTTTGAAATCATGCTAGGCTTTTGGAATTCTATTGTTTCCAAAGAATAATTCCATCTATTTTAACATTTTCTTGTGTAATTCCATTGGCAACACTTCTTCCTTTGATTGTCAACTGCCTTAATTGAAAGGCGTGGTGCAATGTCTGTTTTGGCCGTTACACTTATATCTTTTGTTTCAAACCTCCAAGTGTTGGCTTTCCTGTCTGGCATTCCTTAGTATTTTCTGTTTTGGTGATGTGATGACAGACTTACAGTGTGTTTCCTTGTGTGTGTGTGTATGGTAACAGATGTTTATGTGAATAACAGACTTTTTTATGAAGGCATACACTTTATAGCCAAATACTAATTAAAAATAATTGCATGTAAGCATTTTTGTTTATTCCCTGTTGTGCATCTTTAATCATTTGAAATCACCTGCAGTTGAAAATTGAGGCAAAGATTTGATACTGCAATTATAAGGGGCCATCTGACTCCAAATTTAGGGAGGAGGGGGCATATGGAGGGGAAAGTTATTTAGAAAATGTGACAACACTAGAGCATTCTGATTTCACTTTCGTACTGCACTGAGAATACTATCTGTGGTCTGAAACTACTAGGAGCTCAAGGCTAGGATCCTACGCATACTTAACTTGGACTGAGCCCCAATGTACGCAATGAGACTTACTTCTGAGCAGAAATGCATAGAACTGCACTGTACTTTGCTATATATAGTTCAGGCAACTCACCATCCCAAAATTGTAACATATGTTTCTGAATGTATCATATGATTCACCAATCGTGAATACAATGTATATTCTTTTTCACTAACAAGCTCATTACAATTAATTTTAATTATGGATTAATTTAGTGTGCCCTAGGTGGGACTGACTTTTGAATGTGTTCAGACTCTCCAAGAGGCCAGAGTGTTGACTAGAGCCAGTTATAATGAGAATAAAAGTTGTCTATCAGTTATGGTCCATTTGTGGATACAGTTCAAAGTACTGGAGATGCCCTATACAGCTTGGGTCTAGGTTATAGAAAATTACATAACTTTAATGTTGATAGTGAAGCAATTATAATTAAATATTTTCTATATTCTGCTCATCATCTATTTTAGTGGTTCCTAACCTTGGGTAACCCAGGTGTTTTTATCTTAGATAAAGGTTGAGAATCATGGATGTATCCAAAAAAGACTGCAGTCAAGGTATCAGAAGACTGAAACTTGGAAGAGCAGCTATGGAGGAACCAGAAAATATCCTCAAGCATAAGGGTGTATCACTGGAGATTAAAGCCAAGGTCACTGATACTATATTATTCCGAGTTACTATGTATAAGTGTGAAAACTGGACAATGAAGAAAGCTGACAGAAAAAAAATCAATCTCTTTTGAATATTGTAGGACAACTTTACAGATTTGATGGAATGCCAAAGACAGAAAAGTGGATAGTGGATCAAATTGTGCATGAACTCTCTTAAAAAGCTGAAGTGACTAAGCTGAGGGTGTCACACTTTGCACTTAATGGCTGGAATCCTGTTCTCAGAACTATGCCATGTAAGGCTGATGGTGCCATCAGCTGCAGTGATTTTTCAGAAACACAAACATTCCAGTTCCCCCCTCCCCAAGGTTCCATCTTGGTTGCGCAATGAGGTGCATGACCTGACAATCAGGTCAACTGAGATGCACCCTGAAACCTTTTCAATTAGTCATGGCAAGTTACATATGTCACATGAATTCCAATAGGATTTGGACCAATGTTTAGCAGGAAGGCCAAACTACTCACCTAGTGTTTGGAGGGGGGTGAGATCTGGCAATCTTATACTGTAGAACAGTGGTCTCCAACCTTGGGCCTCCAGATGTTCTTAGACTTCAACTCCCAGAAATCCTGGCCAGCAGAGGTGGTGGTGAAGGCTTCTGGGAGTTGCAGTCCAAGAACATCTGGAGGCCCAAGGTTGGGGACCACTGCTGTAGAACACCTTCCTGTTTTGATCATGTTGGCAACAAGAGCAGCAACATCAAAGAGGCTTTTTATTTATAACGCCCCTGCTTGTCCATGCCCAAATTATGTCATTTTGTTTCATGATGTCATCATACAACCAAATCTATGTGGCTGTGTATAATCATGACACCATTCCTCGTCACTGTTAAATTCCTGGCTGAGTAGTGTCAGCCATATGACAGATACAGGAAGACAAAAGATGCAGTAATTCAGTGAGATTGTTACCGAAGCAGCAGCAGCTAGGAGAAACAATGACCTTGAATAAGATTTTTTAAAAATTAATGTTTGCAGAATCAGTCTTGGAAATTATTTTAGCTACCTCCCACTCCTCCATTGCTGTGTTTGGCTTGAAACTTAAAACTAGGGAATAGTAATTGTAGCCCTAATTATTCATGCAGTTTTGCTGCCTGGTTATTCCCACAATTAGAATATTCTTATGGATGTGGAGAAAATTGATAACAAAGGGAAATGTGTATACAGTTCTTTTTTAGAACTTTACCCCAAGGCAAGCAATTTTGTAGATTTGCAGGCTGAGGGAAAGGTGGTGTAAGGAATAAGGGGGTGGATTGGGGGTGAAGGAGAGAAAAGGAATTTAGCTAACTTTATGTGAATAAGTCCATTATCATTTCAGATGGAAAGGTGCCTTGTTTTGTTGACTTTGGCTTGAGTATGGAAGGAATACTGTGTGAAATGTTGTTTTTATTTAAACACAATAACAAAGTTAAGTCTTAAGTGGCTTCAAAAGTTATTTTGCTATTTGAAATAAAAATATGATTGGCTGGGACAGAGCACTGCCTCCGCCAAGTTTATACTACTTGTTTTGATAAGCATGCTGCTTGAGTCCCAGTTTGGCAAGGCAGATCTCATAATCATGAATTTCAAGAACTCATTATTGTCAAGAAATGACTGATCATGTGGAAAGAATACTTGAACCAAATATATTTTTAATGACACTGCTCCATGCTTAGGTCTCATTTGGCACATACCCAACATTTCAGGGGCCTAGAAAATGCCTGCTAAAATAACCCCATAATGTTTTGTAATACAAATCCCCTAGTTCGGTGATAGGGATATATTATATGCATATTTTGTACCTTTGCATATATTTGGACATGTGTTGCAAAATTTATTCCTGCTTTTTTGTTTTGTTTTGTTTTGTTTTCATGGAATGGGGAAGAAAATCTGGAGTCCATGCTAGGAAACAGAACTAGTAGAAGATTTCACACTGGTACAATGGGATCACCAAATTTTGGCGGGGGGATTGTATTTCTACTAAGTTCACTGAAAATTATGCAGAAGTCAGTACGCTTCATATTGTAGTCATATAGACTAGGCTAAGCATGCTTACTCAGAAATAATTTAAATAAGTTTCTGTAGGATAAATGAGTTTTGTGAGCCATCAAACTTTTCCGTAGGTTTTAAGAAGACTTATTCCCAAGTGAACATCGTATCAGCTTTATGGTGCAATCCTACATTTACAATGTACATTTACTTCGGCCTCAACCTTACTGAAACAATAATCTGCTAAGTTTTGAGCCAGTCAAATTATTTGGCAACTTTTGTGTGTGAGAGAGGTGAGTTTCTTTCTTTCTTTCTTTCTTTCTTTCTTTCTTTCTTTCTTTCTTTCTTTCTTTCTTTCTTTCTTTCTTTCTTTCTTTCTTTCTTTCTTTCTTTTTCTTTCTTTCTTTCACTGTCAAGTGCTAGTTTTGGCTGTTTGTCAAGACTGCAGTAGAACATCAAAGCTACAACCCTGCATTACAGCCAGGATGGGGAGGAAAAGAAAAAAGCACTCCGGTAGCTGTAACCTAACATACTGGATCCTGTTCACCATTCATGATAATGGACTGGATGAGGGTCAATAAATTGAAACTCAATCCAGACAAGACGGAAGTGCTGTTAGTGGGTGCTTCGCCAGACAGGCTGGAGGGCCATTTCCCTGCCCTGAATGGGGTTACACTCCCCCTAAGGGACAGGGTCCGCAGCTTGGGGGTGCTCCTGGACCCCAGTCTAACACTGGAAGCCCAGGTGGACTCGGTGGCCAGGGGCGCCTTCCTCCAGCTGCGGAAACTATACCAGCTACGGCCCTACCTGGACGAGCGCAGTCTCATGACAGTTACACATGCACTGATAACATCCCGTATAGATTACTGCAATGCGCTTTACGTGGGGCTGCCTTTGAAGACGGTCCGGCGACTGCAACTGGTTCAGAATCGAGCGGCGCGGCTGGTGAGTGGTGTGGCCGCCAGGGAACATATCAAGCCGATTCTGTATAAGTTACATTGGCTACCAGTTGCTGCCCGGGCCCAATTCAAAGTGCTTGTTTTGACATATAAAGCCCTAAACAGCTTGGGCCCTGGATACCTGAAGGACCGCCTCCTTCCATATGAGCCTACCCGGCAGTTAAGATCTAGCCAGGGGGCCCTTTTGAAAGAGCCGTCCCTCAAGGAGGTAAGAGGGATGGCTTGCAGACAAAGGGCCTTTTCGGCAGCTGCCCCCAGACTATGGAATGCCCTCCCGACTGAGATTCGTCTGGTGCCGACACTGATGACATTTCGGCGCCAGGTCAAAACCTTCCTGTTCCAGAAGGCTTTTAAGTGAAATAATATTAGCTGTGGGTCTGATGGCAATTTTAATTGTATTTTAATTTTATTTTAATTGTACATATCTTTATTGTATTTTAAATGTTGTAAGCCGCCCAGAGACCTTTGGGTAGTGTGGGCGGCATATAAATTAATTAAATAAATAAATAAATAAAATTCATGCAATGAAGATCTTCAGACTCTTAAATTATAATCTCACAAAATTCTTGAAGTCTGAGAGACCCCTCTCCTCCCCAATAAATTTAAAGCAGTGATTTTTATTTAGATCATAGTAAAAGAAGACTAACATAATGTCTTCTTTTTAATTTGCAGAAAAACAGGGAATTTTTTAAGGAGCTTCCAAATATATTCGGAACAAAGCAGTGTATAACTATAAAACAGCTTCTACAATCTTTTCTCTAATTCTTTTATTAATTATTCAGTTTTGACATTGTGAATGAGTGCCCCAAATCTCTGAAACTTTCAAAAACAGAATTAAAGAATAAGTAACTGAGAAGCATCAGTACTAAGGTAATTAAAGTAAATTACCTATACTTCCGAGCAGCTATTACCAAATGCGAGTATGCAAGTAGCAAGTCACCCTAGCCACAAAACACTAAAACAGAAACTCCAGCATAACCTTTCCAACTCCTTTAGTTATCATCAAATGTTGGTCCTTTCCGCTCAAAACCTGAGCAGACAAGTGGCGGTTTTTATATTCCTTTTTCGCTGCTGTGTGAAGCCTCAAGCTCTCTCCCCCTCACAATACCTCTCACCAGCTACAGTCTCTGTTTTCCCTGCTGCTTCTCTGGCCGAAAGCTTTCATATAAGGCCTCTGACAACCTGCAGCCTCTGGTATTCCTGCTCCTGCTGCTGCCGCTGCTGTGCTGGCCTGAAGATCTTTCTCTTCAACATTGTTCCCACAGATTGCAGCCTCTGTCTTTACTGCAGCTGTCCTGCTTTAAATCCTGTGTAATTCGCCCACTCCCTCATAAAGGCTGCAGCTCAGGTTGTTTCCAACACTGTTGTGGCCTGCAGTGCCTTCCTCACTCCTTCCCATTTCCATGCTGACATTTCTCAGTTTTGCTCGGTTACCATGTCCTCCAACCATCTCTTTTGCCTCGCATCCTCTTCAGAAGCAGGAGTCCGGGAACTGAAGCTCAATTTGCCTCCTACAGAATGAGCCAGACTTCAATTACGGAGGCCAAAAGGAGTCAGACCACTTGCATGTATTCCTATGGAGAAACCCTCCAGAGATAATTAATTAAAAGCACATGATTTAAGACAATATTTGTGCTTAACCTCTCCCTGCATAATTGGACGTAAAAGTTATTTAGGTATTTTAACAATCACCTAGTTGTTCATCTCTTTCAGAAAAAGTTTGCATGAATGACAAGCTGTGCTCATTCCATTGTTACTGGGTTGTTGAATATATACCTATGCAGAATTGGAGTGAATGCAATAATTTACCAAGCAGTAATAGATGTTTTATCATCCAGCTGTGAGTCTTACCATTTCTTTGCTTCCATTCAGCAACTATCTAGCTATCGAATTTTGATTCTGCCAGTCAGCCATAAAGGGTCTTGGGGTGTCCTACATATAATCAACTTTTAAAAGGCAATCCCTTTTTGCAGACTTACAATCTGAAATTATATGACTTTCCAAAAAAAAAAAAAAAGAATTGAGAGAGAGAGATCAGGAGAAAAACAGAAGCAAAGAAGTCATCATTCAGTACTGGTCAAATGACCCTTGTTCCTGTTTCCTTACCCTCTGCTTGCAGCCTGGTGGAATGGCGACTTCTGGTAGCAGTTGAGGAAGCAAACCTTAGGAAAGGAGTTATCCAGCAGGACTAGTGGGGTCTCTCTCTTTTCCCTCTCATTGCTCTCTCTGGTAGCCACTGTTCTCTGAAGATACAGAGTTGGGCATGGCAAAAAAAAAGGCATCATTCTGTCCCTTGAATGAATGGAACAGGTTCAGAACTTGGAAAAGTCCCTTTTTTTTTAACTCCAGCTCATGCAATCTCCCAAGCAGTACAGATGATGGCTGAATTTTAACTGTGGAAGCTAAAAGATGTCAGACCACTGCTCATGTATTTTGCTCTTGAGAAACTCTCAAGAAATAAGATGAAATGAAATGAAATGTGTGAATGATAGGCCAAAAACCTCCTTTTCTAGCTTCTGAATAGGTATAGAGATTTTCCTAATGGCTTGATGACATTCTCATGTTGAAAGCTCATACAGCTGTGAAGATTCCAATAAACTGAAGCATATACACTTATTCTGTCCACAGAAAAAGGGGCTTGCCTAGAGGATGTTTTGGTTCATGTACTGCAGTATGAAGCTTCTACAGTTGTGAACATTTTATCTTGGAAGCTGAGAAAAGAGCAGGCCACTCAATGGTTGCGGAAAAGCTTCTTTCAATGGAGCACGGCTTTGTGGACCTTCTCAACCCCAGGATGTCATCAGAGGCTAGAAAGAGTTCTGCTTTTAGCTGTCCCATCTGTGATTCAACTTTTCAGCACTCTTACCACTTATCACGTTTTTCAAGGTCACCCTCTAACATTGCCTCCCTGCTTCCCTAGTCAATAAAAGCAACATCACACTCTTTCTGGGGAAAAAAGAAGTTCAAATCTAAGCTCCACAGAGCAAAAAGTTGCACTGCAACATCTCAACCAAAAGGCTCAGTTCTGTTCTGGTTGAACTTAGTAGACCCTTGCTGAATCAAAATTTTAGTATGAAAGAACATCACAGTGTAGTAAAGAAAACCATAGGTCAGCAAAGTGCAGAAGTTGTATAACCAATGAACCCCAAATCTTCATTGACTTTCTGAAAGACTGGAATCAAACATTTACTGCCACAGTGTAAGCACCTTCCTGGACTGGAGGAACACATTGCTCAACACATCAAAAATATAATTCTAATCAAAGGGGTGAAGGTTTGGGAGTGTTAGCTGCTACCCATGCCTTTCACTACAAGAAGTAAAGTTTATTCTGGTGTTTCCAGGAGACTATGACTATGATCTCCTTTGGGAGGCACCCACTTTGAGTCAAACATCTTTGAAATCTGCCAAAATCAGCCCAGTTTGAATCCGAAGCACAACCCCCAGTTTCAAGACCACACATTTTACGTTGTCTGTGGATTTATTTTAAAATGTCCTGTTTGTCTTCTTGGTTTCTTGCACAGCCCCACTCCATTCATATGTATTCATAGAATTTAAGTGACCTCTTAAGAACAACAGGTGTTTAAATCTGCTGCTTTTGTACACACTCCTTTCATTTAGTAATGCTTAATTTTTTAACATTACTACAGGCTTATTTTAAACCAAGGAAACAAACCTGGTGCTCAAATGTCTGCTGCCTTTAAGAGACAAGTCAACTGATACACCCTGGCTTGCCCTGCCATTAGTTAAGTATTCCAAGTATGCTGAGACATTCTACCATTTCTCTATGTCTCACAAGCAAGGAATTATCCAAAATAATGGATTATGAATGGAGTGGCAATACACACATGGTACAATACATGCTCAAACCATATTTAGGTTGCAGTCCTTTAGGAGCACTACCCATTGAACTCTATGGACCTTAGACCTGATTAGACAGATTACATTGTACAAGTCCTAAAGGTGGCCATGGAAAAAGAATGACTTGTAATTAAGCTACAGAAAATTGTGGTTTTTTGGAAACCAAACGTTAGGAATGTAATTTGGGGCTACCAGTTTTCAAATCTGCAGCCAGCATGGCAACCATAGTCCAAAAAAAGTGATATGCTTGAACCTCTGAGCCCAACTAAGTAACAACCAAATGGAAGACAGAAAATGACTACATGGCTTTTAGGCTGCTGTTTGGTCCATTCATTCCTAAAGAAAGTGATCAGACAATGCCTTTCCTGGAGTGAACCAGCCTGTCCCCAAGGCAGTCCTAGTTGCACCTTTCTGGCTCCTATCAGAGGCTTCTCCTTTTTTATATACATGTAAGATCACTCTGTTTCGGTCTGTTTCCAGTCTGTAATCACTGGAAACAAACCAAAGTGAGACTTCCTCTTTTAAGTTGCCAATATCATGAAGAAAGACACTTCACAATATTGGCAAATTAAAAGCTTCCTTACTCCATGGAGGAGCCAAGGAACTGAAAAATAATGTAAGTGTGTATTAGAGCAAGGTGTTGCTCTGAATGGAATCAGCTCTGCAAAGTCATGTTAAGAAACAACCTACTTTTTTGATATCGTACCTAGAAGTAAAATACAAAATCTTTTAAAAAGAGAAGGGGGAAAAACTGATTTGAGTTTAGAAAAACTCAGTGGCTTGAGGAGGCTGGTAGAAGGAAGTTCCCCTATAATCTCTATGACAGGACTTCTGTAAATACCTCATGTAGTGGACCAACACTTGTGTGTGTGTGTTTAGTCGTTTAGTCGTGTCCGACTCTTCGTGACCCCATGGACCAGAGCACGCCAGGCCCTCCTGTCTTCTACTGCCTCCCGGAGTTGTGTCAGGTTCATGTTGGTTGCTTCGCAGACACTGTCCAGCCATCTCATCCTCGGTCGTCCCCTTCTCCTCTTGCCATCACACTTTCCCAACATCAGGGTCTTTTCCAGGGAGTCTTTTCTTCTCATTAGATGGCCAAAGTACTGGAGCCTCAGCTTCAGGATCTGTCCTTCCAGTGAGCACTCAGGGTTGATTTCCTTTAGAACTGATAGGTTTGTTCTCCTTGCAGTCCAGGGGATTCTCAAGAGCCTCCTCCAGCACCACAATTCAAAGGCATCAATTCTTCGGCGGTCTGCTTTCTTTATGGTCCAGCTCTCACTTCCATACATCACGACAGGAAAAACCATAGCTTTGACTATTCGGACTTTTGTTGGCAAGGTGATGTCTCTGCTTTTCAAGATGCTGTCCAGATTTGTCATCGCTTTCCTCCCAAGAAGAAGGCGCCTTTTAATTTCAGGGCTGCTGTCTCCATCTGCAGTGATCATGGAGCCCAGGAAGATAAAATTTGACACTGCCTCCATATCTTCCCCTTCTATTTCCCAGGAGGTGATGGGGCCAGTGGCCATGATCTTAGTTTTTTTGATGTTGAGTTTCAGACCGTTTTTTGCACTCTCCTCTTTCACTCTCATTACAAGGTTCTTTAATTCCTCCTCACTTTCTGCCATCAGAGTGGTATCATCTGCATATCGGAGGTTGTTGATATTTCTTCCAGCAATCTTAATTCCGGCTTGGGTTTCTTCCAGTCCAGCCTTCCGCATGATGTATTCTGCATATAAGTTAAATAAGCTGGGGGACAATATACAGCCTTGCCGTACTCCTTTCCCAATTTTGAACCACTCAGTTGTTCCATGACCAGTTCTAACTGTTGCTTCCTGTCCCACATATAGGTTTCTCAGGAGACAGATAAAGTGGTCAGGCACTCCCAACAATTCCCCCCCCCCATTGTGGCAGGGACCAGTGTAGGTTTGCCAAATTATTTTTGGGGTGAGGTGGGCATTACCACTACCTGACAGAAGGGACTGGCTTATTCCTCCCCGCCCTGCCCAATCAACTGATATACACTCTTTTTTAAAAAAAACCTTCAATACAAGCAGAACAGATGCAAACAAGCAACAGGACATCGGATTTCTGCTTGGTGTACATGGCAAAAACTACATTTTCCACCAGGAAAAGAATTGTGGTAATCTTCAAGAAGAGAAAGTGTGGAAATCCTGGAAGAGCTAGGATGTATTCTTGAACCTGGATAAGCATGCTCTTCTACCCTCTGCACGCTCACTCAGAACTAAGTCCCACTGTGTCTATTGCTGCTTACTATAAGTGTGCATATGATTGTGAATTAAATTAGCCATGGAGAAAAATTTTACAGCTGTATGGGCTGATCCAAATTGCAATGAACTAATGGCATGGTTGCCCCTGGTTTCAGCAGGTTTGTGGATAGGCCACACTGTCACTTTAATTTGCTGTGGAGAAAGCAGAAAACAAATGTTGATATGACTGATAATATTTTAGATTACATTCATTATGATAAGATGAGTGGATTCAGTGAATAAGAAAGGCACATGCAAGATCTGGAAATCTAACAAAACAACAACAACATTTGAATAATAAGTGTTTAGAAAGGCTGGTGTGAACAGAATTTGGCAGGTGGGATACTACCAGTGTAAACAAGATAACTAATTATACATTGTTTTCTCATTTATCAGATATATCAGTGAACGGGTTCCTTTTAATAAGCGAGGCTCTGCCATTCTGGAAGTACAAACTGAAGATCTCTACTGACCCATCCTGTCTTGGAGTGACCAGAGGTTTTCAGGCTAAGGGCAACTCTAAGCCTGCTTACTCAGAACTCATCCTTCTAAAGCTTAATGGACCAGTATGGTGTAATGGTCAGACTAGGACTCAGGAGACCAAGGTTCAAATCCCCACTCAGCCATGAAATTCACTGGATGGCCTAGAGCCAATCACACTCTCTCAGATGGAGGAGGAGAATCATGCACAACAAACACCTTCCACTCATTGGATGAAATGTGGAATATAAATAAAACAAAGAAGTAACTAAGAAATGCTGGGCTTTATCCCTAGCTGACCTGCTTATACTAGGTAACAAAGTGTGCTCCTGTTGTAGTTATGTGCTGTCAAGTCTGAACTGCTTTATAACAACTCTAATAGGGCTTCCAATGTGTTCCAATGAAGCCCTAGGGTGCTACCCTTGTCAGTTTCTGTAGCTCAGCAGGGATTTAAACCCATGTCTGCTAAATACTACTCCATCACTCTATCGACTACACCATACTGCTCCTCTGTCTCTTATTTTATTCATATATTTATTTATCCACTTACATTTATATCTCTCTTCTCTGGTGAGCTCAAGATGGTAGATCACTTGGCCCTCTTCCTCTCCACTCATTGTCACAACATTCCTCTGAGGTAGTCAGGCATAGGGAGAGTGACTGCTCAAGTCATCGTTATTTTTATTGATCAGAGCCCAAAGGAGGTAAGCCCAGCACCCCTTCTCTCTCTCTCTCTCTCTCTCTCTCTCTCTCTCTCTCTCTCCCCTCCCCTCCTCCCCAACCTGTGGGCTGCTGGGGAAGACACGAGCCTTTCAGAAAACCTGGGCCTGTGACTCCCACAGAGTAGTGGAAATTAGGCTGAGGGCTCTCTGAGACCACCCTGAGGGCAACAGGTTTCCCACCCTCGGCCCTACAGGAAAAAGATCATCACAATGGCAACACAACTTTCATTTAGACTGATGGAACATCACTGTCCTGTTCCCTGAGATTTTGCAGTTTTTGCACTGGACCTCCAAGATGCCACTGGAGTGAATCTTATGATTTCACCATAGTGGGGCAGGAGAAGGTTGGGCAGAGTTTGGAATTGCTTCTGGGCCAGTAGATTGTGGAAATGGGCATGATAAGAATCTGATCAATTGTCCCGAGGTCTAGGTAAAATCTTGCTTACCAGATGATATGGCAGACCAGAAACAGAAGATTTTTCAATGGCCAACCATGCAGAGGCCAACCGCAGTAGTTGCCATAATGCCTTCTAGGGCAGTGGTCCCCAACCTTTTTGGGACCGTGGACCGGCTGAGCCTCCGAGGAAGGTGGGGGCCCCCCACAGGTGCACACGTGCTCTTGGGCGCATGCATGAAGTGGATTCACTGGCAAGACTGAGGTGGGGTGGGGTAGCTTTTTCCTCTCTCCCTCCACTGCCCCAGCTGGGGAAGGTTTGCTGCACAAAGAACTATTGAGCACCCATCCCCTTCCCCTCCCCTTCAGCACCAGAACGTGGAAGGAGGGAGGGAGGAGGGCGAGGTGGGTACAGTAGTCTTTCCCTTTCCCTCCTTCTTAGGCTGCTTGCTTTAGGAACGCCAGTGCTTCTGAGCCGCTGACTTCCCTCTTTCGCCCGCATAATTCGGGGCGGAGCATTTGCAGAAAGGGCCTTGCAGGAGAGCTGAAAGTGGAAGGGGAGGGGAGGGGGGAAAGAAGGAAAGAGGGTCCCCTTTCCCTGGCACCCCTAGTTGTCAGGTTCGCCGGCTGAGAAAAGGCGAGGAATGCCAGCCTTTGTGAGGTGATTTCCCTCCTATTTCATGTGCAACCCCCGGATGGCCAAGCAGGTTGTGGGTTTTTTTAAGGCTGCTTTCACTACTCTGTGTAGCAACTGTAGTAGAAGCGGCAGTGGCAGCAGCTCCTCCTGGTGGTTGACCAGGTAACGAAGGGGGAGTCTCTGAGGAATGTGGTGTCCGTGCAGCTCGGAGGTGCCTTCCTGAGGTGAAATGGTGGCTTGTGTTCCTGCTTTTGCTTCAGGGGAACGAAAGGTAAGCGTGTGGAAAGCGTGGGCGCTTGAAAGGTCCCAAGCGATGCCTTTGCTTCTTCTTTTTTTTCTTCCCTCCTTGTCATCCCTGCAGAGGAGGCATGTTAGGAAAACACGTTTCTTTCTCATTGGCTGGGGTGTATTTTGCGGCACAAGGCGGGAGAGGGGAGGCAGTCCCTTGGGTACGTGAGGCAGAGAAGCGGTGCTGGCTTCCATTTGTTACAAGCTAGGTTGGTAACACACAGCCCTGTGAGTGCCTGAGTGCCCACCCCTTCGCACAGGCACTTGGGTGCACACGTGAAGAGGTGAGGGAGCGCTGACACCGGCGCTGGCACATGCGCATGTGCACAAAACAGTTGTGGGGAGGGAAGTCCATGTGGGGAGGCGGGAAGTCTGTCTTCACAGCCTGGTGTGGCTCAGGCCACTGACCGGCACCAGGTCGCGGACCAGGGGTTGACGACCTCTGTTCTAAGTTTGTAGTCCACATGGTCTTAGTCTGTACTAGACATGACAATTGGGTGTTGTTCCAGGCCTAATGTTGATGCTTGGGCTTGTGGGAAACTCACTCTCAGCCCACTGGGAATTCTTCTCCAGGCCAAGTGCTTGAGTTTAAAGACAGAATGTGCTAAAATAAATTAATTAGTTTAACACCAGTGCTCCACTCCATGCCTTGATTCAAATGGTGAGACGGGGCTGATTGTACAGTGGTGCCTCGACTTACGAACGTCCCGACATACAACCATTTTGAGTTATGACCAGATCTGGCTTCAAAATTTTGCTTCAACTTGTGGCCGAAGCTTCCAGTTATGAACACAAAAAGGCAGGGGGGAAAGGCGGGAAATTCAAATTGCTAACTGTTGGTGGCAAAGAGGCTGCTTCTTTGTAGCTCTTTTGCCCCAGCAGTTAGAGAGTGTGCGATCAGAGGAGGCTGCGTGGTAAGGTAAGGTGCTGCTTTCTGCTTTTTAAAAATTGTTCTGGCTGTTTTTGCAGCGTGTTTCTGTGCTGTGATGGTCTTAGGTTTTTCCCCCCATTTCTGATAGGTTGAGGGGTTTGGTTGCTTTTTGGAGCTTTACCCCTGTTTCCGATGGGTCTTGGGAGGTTTGTTTGTTTTTTGGGGTTTCCCCCCATTTCCAATTGGTCTTGGGGTTTTTTTGTTTGGGGTTTTTCCCCCCATTTCTGATGGGCCTTGGGGGGTTTGGTTGCTTTTAGGAGTGTTTTTTCCCCATTTCCGATGGGTCTTGGGGGTTTGTTCGTTCGTTCGTTTTTTCCCCCATTTCCGATGGGTCTTGGGGAATTTGGTTGCTTTTTGGAGGTTTTATCCCCTCATTTCTGAATGGTCTTGGGTGCTTTGGTTGCTTTTAGGAGTGTTTTTTTCCATTTCCGATGGGTCTTGTGAGGTTTGTTTGTTTTTTGGTTCCCCTCCCCATTTCTGATGGGTCTTGGTTTGGTTGCTTTTTGGGTTTTTTTCCCCTCATTTCCGATGGGTCTTGCATGCTTCCCTTGCAGAGACTTCCAAGCGGGGAATTCAAGTTTGCTAACCATTGGTAGGCGAAGAGGCTGCTTCTTTGTAGCTCTTTTGCCCCAATGGTTGGAGTGAGTGCATCGGAGGAGGCTTGGGACTGCCTGGCTTCTGCTTCTGAATGAGTGTGTTTGTTTGCAGGGAAGCTTGGGACTGCCGGGTAAGGTAAGGTGCTGCTTTCTGCTTTTTAAAAACTGTTCTGGGTTGGTTTTGCAGGGTGGGTTTGGGCTGGGGGGAGTTATGTTTCTGTGCTGTGTTGTTGTTTTGGTTTTTTTTTTTTTAAGCCCTAGCACCTTCGGGGCTTGCTCTGTTTATTTTTTGTTTTTGTTTGTGCAGCCCCAGAAGCTTCCGATGGGGTTTGCTCCGTTGCTTATTTTTTTGTTTTGTTTTGTTTTTAAGCCCCAGCGCCTTCGGGGCTTGCTCTGTTAATTTTTTGTTTTTGTTTTTGTGGTTTTTTTCTTTTTTTGCAGCTCCAGCACCTTCCGATGAGGATTGCTCCATTACTTATTTTTTCTTTTGTTTTGTTTTTAAGCCCCAGCGCGTTCCTATGGGGCTTGCAGTGTTTTATTTTTATTTGGCGGGGGGGTCTTTTATTTTTATTTTGGGGGGATTAATCACGTTCCAATGCATTTCAATGAGAAATAGTGCTTCAACTTATAACCATTTCAAGTTACGTCCATCTTCTGGAATTAACTCCAGAATGGGTCCTCTCCCCATTCTCCTTCCCTTGATCCTGGTGTTTGGCTTGTGCTGACATTGTGCATGAAAGCTGGATATTAATTTTCTGACCCTGAAAGGATGGAAGGCTGAGTCAACCTTGAGCTTGTACTTGAGCCCATTTGGAACAAATTTAGGTCATGAGCAGAGGCTTGACTGCAGGACTGCAATTTAAATTATTTGCTGCAGCCTTAGTGAGACAGAATGGCTTTTCCAAGATGCAGAAAAAAATTCCCAGTCACTCACAATATACTGTGTCTAGATCATGCTGCATCACCAGAAAAACCAACTTCTCCTTTATAAACTTTCTAGACTCTGAGATTTCCAGGAGAGACCATTCTCTCTGTTCCACTAATATGCAAGATGCATTTGACAGGGACTCAAAAGCAGAACTAAATGTTGAAGAATTTGGTCTAGGGGATAGAAACAAAACAGAAGAATGACTCACAGACTTCTGCGAAGCCAACAATCTCTTTATTGCAAATACATATTTGAAGCAACTAAACAGATGGTTCTACACATGGACATTACCAAATGGTCAATATAGAAATCAATTGGACTACATAATTAGAAGCCGGAGATGGAGAAGCTATATTCTCTTTCCAAAAAAAGACCAGGAGCAAATTATTATTTTTTTTCCTGTTATTTTTTTAAATTTATTTATTTATTTATTTATTTATTTATTTATTTATTTATTTATTTATTTATTTATTTATTTATTTATTTATTTATTTATTATTTCAACTACCAACCCATATCTAAACCTACATTTCAAACATCCCAGACGCTCCCCCCCCTTTGAGTACAGGGGGGACAGACCTCATTACATTCCAGCTTTCCCAGACTTCAGAGAGTATTGAAAAAAAGAAAAAACTAAGAAGAAAACAAAACCCATCAATCATTTTACCCTATCTCAGGTCTGACCCTGGGCCCAAGCATGTATTAAGTTCCAACTTTGTTTTGCATAGTCTCTCGGTTGATCTCGTAGCACTTCTGATAATGTATCCAGTTCTATAATGTCCAGCATCTTCTTCAGGAGCTCCTCCATTGTAGGTACATCTTCACGTTTCCATTTTTGGGCCCAGAGTAACCTAGCTGCCATTAAAATATACATCAAACAATATTTGATTTTCTTGTCAGTAATTTCTGGGATAATGTTTAATAATGCTATTTCAGGTCTCAAATTTAATTTCTTTTGAATAATTCCTCTTATCATTTCCTACACCTGTAACCAATAGCCCCTAGCTTTTTCACATGAGCACCACATATGATAGAAAGTTCCCACCTTTTTTTTACATTTCCAACAGATATTGCTACCACCTTCTGACATTTTTGCCCGTTTTATAGGAGTATAATGCCATCTGTAAAACATTTTAAGGACATTTTCTCTTAGATTTACTGGCTTAATCATTTTATAACAGTCTTTCCACATCATCGTCCAGTGATCAATATCAATGTTATAACCGAAATCCCTTGCCCATTTTATCATTGTTTCCTTTACCCTTTCATCTTCCAATTCATATTCCAATAAATATGTGTACATTTTCTTTATTATTTTCTCATCAGAATAAATCCAGAGTTTATCTACCTGTACTTCACCTTCAAAAAAACCCAAATTTCCATCTTTTCTATATCTTGATTCTAATTTATTCAATGACCACCAATCTGATGCCACCCCTAATTCCTCTAGTTCTTGCTTACTTTTTAAGTTTTGTTCTCTATTAAGTAACTCTTTGTATGTTAACATCATCCCTTTTGGATTCAACATTTTCATTGTAAAGGTTTCTATGGGGGCTACCCATAATGAGGTTCTCTTATATGTTTGTGCTCGGAATTTATGCCACACTAGATTCAATGCTTTCCTTACAATATGTTCCATAAAACGTGATTGTTCCTTATCTTTCCCATACCACACATATGCGTGCCAACCCATGCTTAGGTCATGCCCTTCTAGTTTCAGTAGTCTTTGGTTTCCCAGGGTTATCCATTCTTTTATCCATGTCATTGCACACGCCTTATAATATAATAACCAATTTGGGAGTCCTACCCCTCCCCTTTCTTTCAAGTCCTGTAACAGCTTGAGTTTTATTCTTGGTTTCTTAGTCTTCCATGTAAATTTGGTTATCAGACGATCCAGTTCTTTAAAATATTTAAAGTTCAATAATATTGGTAGGTTTTGGAAAAGAAATAGTAATTTAGGCAAAATCATCATCTTTATCGTTGCAATTCTTCCCATTAATGATAGCTGAAGGTTACTCCAATCTTCCAAGTTCTTCTGAATTTCCTTCTGTATTCTAAGGTAGTTCTCTTTCATTAGGTTGCTAGGTTTTTTGGTGATGACGACTCCTAGATATTTAATTTTTTGTACTACTTCAAAATTAATTTCTCTCAGCAGTTTTCCAGCTTCTTCTTTATTTATGTTTTTAATCATGACTTTTGTTTTTTGATGATTGATTTGGAGACCAGCCACTTGTCCATACTCTTCTATGATTTTCAATAATTCTTCTAGGTCTCCCTGAGGATTCTCAAGTATTATTACCAGGTTATCTGCATACACTTGTACCTTAAATTCTTCGCCTCTAATTTTAAGTCCTTTGATTCTTTCATTAGCTCTTATCTGTCTATTTAGGACTTCCAGCGTTAATATAAATAAAAGAGGAGATAACGGACAACCCTGTCTTGTGCCTTGTTCAATCGATATACTCTCCGTTAGGTTCCCATTGACCTTAATCTTGGCTTCTTGCTTCGAGTATATTGCTTTAATTATTTGATATGATACTGATATTATGATACTGATAGTGAACTGTTAATATCCAACATTAGAGTAAAGCTGAAAAAGAACACTAAAAGAATTGTAGTACCAAAACACAATCTAAACGACTTTCCTGATGAATTTGAAGTCCACATAAAGATCAGATTGACATTACTAAACTCAGTTGACTGTGAACAAGAAGAACTGTGGATTGAAGCCAGATATATCATTAAGGGAGCATGCAAAAAGACAATTGCTGTAGTAAATAGAAAAGAAAAACCTAGATGGAGGACAAAAAAATTACCTAACATTGTAAAAGACAGACATGAAGCAAAGTAAAAGTGATAGAAGTAGGCTCAGAACTTTGAATGCAGTTTTTCAGTGGTTGTGACATAGACACAAAGAGAACTGCTATAACAAGCCGTGCAAAGAAATAGAAGAGAACAATGAAAGGGGGGGAAACCCCAAGAATTCTCTTCCAGAAGATCCAAGAAATCAAGGGGAAATTTAAGCCTAGATTAGGAATGCTAAAAGACCAACAAGCACAGTATATGACCAAGATTAAATAAAGGTAAGATGAAAACAGTATACTGAAGACTTATAAAGAAGAGATAAAATGACAGACTCATTTGAAGAGGAATACAGCACCAATGTTGCAACCAATGAACCTTCTTGTGGCACAAGCCCTAATGACAGCAGTGCAAAAAAGAGTTCCTTCCAAACCCTTTCTTGTCCTACCTCTGTGACATCACAAGGGCCCACACTGGGGTATTTCTGAGGGAATTAGATGTTATTGATCTGGCAACCTTATTCTTGGTCATTGGCTTAATTGCCTGCTGATTTAATGATATAATTTTTCATACTAATAATCTGCTCTGATTTTATGTTATGATTTTAAGAATTATATTTGGACACCTCAGGCAAATTCCTCTGATAAGGTGGGATATAAATGTGTGTGTCTGACAGAAAATGAGAGAGAGGGGGGGCATGTGTATTGCTAGCTTGGACGTTGCTAGCACAGTTTCCCTTGTCTTTTGAGAACAACACAGGAACACAAGGTTGTGCATCATCAGTTCAAAGTCTCACTAAGTCTGGCAGTCTGTTCTCAGTAGCAGTCAACAGTCTATATGAAGCCTTGACGTAGGTAAGAACATATGCCTCCAATATTGGGGATATATTTCCTGTAGGAAATAAATACATAGCTGCCATAACACTATAGTGCTTAATAAATAGCATGATCTTCTAAGGCTTTGCCTAATCTCCTTTTAAAGCCATCCTATACAGTGACTATGATTGCATCATGTGGTACAGAATATGACAAGTTCCACACATGCTGGGAAGAAGCACTTTCTTTAATCTGTCCTGAATCTCCACTAATCAGCTTCAATGCATAACTCCAGGTTCTGGAATTAGGAAGAAAGGACAAAAACAAACAAACAAACAAAAAAACCTCTCCTTGTTTACTTTCTCCATGCCATGCATAATTTTATTTTCATTATTGGTCTCTTGTATGCTTCATTTTTGTGGTGGACAGTGCAGGATTGAAGAAACCTACCAAAAGGCATTCAGTCACAACATTGCCGAGCGGGGAAATTTCTATCAGCTGCTGCAGAGCTTTTCAGAACGGAATCCTATTAGGAATCTTTGGTTCCCGAATTATCTGTGTCCAAACTTCTTTCTGATGCTGTTTGCTTGGCAGTCTAGCGTTACCATTTGGGGAAAGATTTCAGCAAATCTGCAAAGGAGGAACAAAGCAGTAGGTGCTAGTGGATCAAGGAAGTCAGGGGGGAGTTACAGCAAGGATGAAAAGCTGTTTGTGGTGCTGGGAAGATTGCAGGGCCATCAGGGAGCCATCTGGGAAAAATCATTTTATTTATAACTTAAGTAATAGCACAAACCATGTAGCAAATCGATTTGCTGGTGGATACTGGCTATTGTCTGTTTGTCCAGAAAAACAGCATTCATTTTTAGTGAACGCCAATGCAGTAATAACAAGAAAGGAACAGAAATTTTAATTATTTTTTCCTGTGTAAGTGCGCAAAACACACATTTTTATTTTTGGGGAAGGTTTTTGGTGTTTTTTTTTGTCATTTACTAACTTGTGGTTGAAAATATGTCATTAAAAGCTATGTGTTTGATTTTCTGCTCGGCTGCTTGGGATATTAACCAAAATGATAAAGCATTCATTCTTTGAGGGGGGGGGGGGAAATAAGCAGAAATAAATAAATAAAGCAGAAATAAATGCTGAAGGTTTCAAGCTGGAGATATTATCAGAATGACGCTACACCAAGAAAGTTCAATGCCCTTCACTTGTTGGTTTCTGGTTTGCTGCGAGCAAAGCAAACGCCAGTGTGAGAAACCAGAAATGACGAATTTTGAAAGTGATCTGGGGAAACATAAATGACAGATCCTTGCACAGAAGTCAAAAGCGCCGTCAATCCTTCTTCTTTTCCCCCCCCTTCTTTTTCTTTTTTTAGTACAAATGATGCTTTGTTTTCAGATTTCCCCCCCTTCAGTATGAACATGAGCAGCATGTCAGCTGCTGCAGACAGTATATGTATTTGACAAGAAACACAAGGATGGGGGAGTTTTCCTATCACAAATGATTCAAATTAATTTGTGCCTTCCTTCACTTGTTTCTTTCTCTAATTCTACAAGCTTGACTTCCTACCCAGTGAAACTTACATTTATTTGTAATCTCACTGCTGCTTACACTCTGCTGAACAATAAAAGAACAATAAACTTAATAAAAAACCCAAGTGATTGGAAATTGCAGTGGGAATGGCAGTCCAGTATGAAAGCTATAAATTTACTTGTATACTCATGACATTGTCAGCTAATTTTTATGAAAAGCCCATCACAGAACATTGCTCCAAAACACTGTGATCACTTGCATGTCACACATCATACTTCCCCTGATAACAAAATAGGAAATGCATCATAAAACGATCCTTCAAACCACAAATTTATCATCAAGTGCTCACTATATACAGTAATGTTCCTTTCCTGACCCTGTCTTGCACCTGAGCTTTGAATCAATCATTCTCTCTCTCTCTCTCTCTCTCTCTCTCTCTCTCTCTCTCACACACACACACACACACACACACACACACACACACACACACACACACACACACACACACACACACACACACACACACACATTAAGGAACACCCAGAGGTGTTTTTGATTAAATTTAAAACAAACAAAGAGACTACATTCATGGGATGTCATTAGCTCTTTGGCTGCTACTACACAACTTCCAGGCCATCTTTCAAATGGCGGATTTGATCCAAATCTTGATGTACACAGATGGAAGCAGATTTCCCCACCCCTTTGCCCCCAGAGTAGACCCTTCAGCCCCCTGTAGATTGGAGAACCCTGCTGGATGTTGCAATGAGAAAAAAACGGATCCCTGAAAAATCCAACAAATCCAGTGTTCTACTTAGGGCATTAGGACCAAATCAGTCGGTCTCCTCTACTTGTTATATTCCAAGTGGAGGAGACCTACTGAATTAATGGACCTTACAGATGTGTCAACTTAATACTTCTCATTTATTCAGTGGGCCTACTCTTGCAGGTGCTAACTCTAAGGATGCTTCTGGCAGCATTTGTGTTGGATGGAGACATTCGGATGAAACACCATACATCCCTACTGTTTTAAAGCTAGATGACAAATTTTTGAAGTAGAACTTAATTTTTAAAAATTGCAGTGTCAAAAATTGACAGATTTGGCAAAAAAAACCCCACCACACAACATAAACAGAAGATTTTTTTTTCATAAGCCTTGGTTTTGTCACAGTGATAACATAAAAAGAGATGTTTCATAAAGAAAAGGAATAAATGACAAGATAGTGAAGATGTTTATTTCTTCTTTATCTTATATATGAATCTTTTATAAGTTTTCCATGAACTATATTAATTAAAAATTAGTTCTGGGAATATTTTTATGGAGCTTAATAAGACATTGCATCAATACAACTTTAGACTACTTTTTGTTTGAAATACATAAGTCCTCCTAAGTATGTGGAATGGAAAAAAAAATCCAAAATGTGGAATATTTTTAGTCCTCTGATTATAGATTAAAGTTAGTTTTTTGGGGTGATTTGTATTCATCTGACTCCATAACATTAAGCATGGCATTAAAACATTACCAATATTGGTTGCAGATATTAAAATGCCTCTTATGGCCACAGATGTTAGTCATTTGTGTATGTACTGACTGGAATTAAGCCACTGATCTCCCATTGATGCCAATGGAAGAGTTATGGATCCTGCATGAATATCTTGATTGAAATAAACCTCATGCACAGTTCTAAGGCGGTGACACAGGTTTGCTTGGATTGTACCGTGAATGTGGCCAGGAGCCTACTGAACGAATGCAGGGTGGAAGGTAATGTATACAGTACATATTTTTCCTCTGTCTTACAGGCTCCTGTTTGTGTAATTGCTGGCTGCTAGATCAGGCAGGAAGTCATACAAAGGAGCATCTGCCAGGGGAAAATCTACTCTGCCATTGCCCTTTTCTTAATAGGATGTTGACCTATGAAAGTAGATTCCAGGATTTACTGACATTTGCAAAATTCCTATTTGGGAGAAAGTGAAACTGATAAATTTGCCCAATTCCCTGGAGATGAGGATTTCATGCCATTTTGATAGGAATTTACCAATGTTTGTGAAATGTTAATGTGGGAGAAAATGAAGCAGATTTGGTCTCCCTTAAGTGGGACACCCAATGGCGCTCTTCTGTGTGGTTCATGGCATTCTTCAATTTCATTGAGTTCTGATCTGACAAATGTCTCAGGTGTCTGCTGTTATCCTTTTGCTAAGCACTTTGAGGATATTTTTTCCCATTTTCCTTCTATCTACGGAGACTTAGAATCAAAGTAGACAAAACATTTCTCACACGTTTAGCAGAAATGTTCCCCCACATTTGTCACTGTTCAGGATTTTCCTCACCTATGTACCGTGTATTGGGTGGGCTTTGTTTTGTCACTCAAAGTTGACCACAAGTATAATTTGCATATCTGAATGCTGAGGCACAAATTTCTGAGGTAATCCCATTTTGGGATGAAAAATGACTTAATCAGGAACACACATTCCACTTCATATATAGCTTATTCCTTGGACAACACTATGACTGTAATTTTTCATTCATGAATCTGGGCAGAAATTGTCTAATCCTGTTTTGCAGGATGCTTTCCAGTCACTGCTGCCCACAGCCATAGATAAAGTACTTTAAGATGTGCAGCTTGCCACCTACTTGTTCTACTTTCCTCTTCTCTTCCTTTTCTGAGTTATAACATCTCAATATCTTATTCTTATTTGTCCACTGAAAAGGTAGAAAGCCACAAACATTGCAGACTGTCATCATCCAGTGATGAACCTTTTCACAACTCCACTTAGTGCATCAGCACCTGAGTCAATCAGCGTCAGTAACAGTCACCCATGCCTTAATTATATCATATTTTGTCTGCTGCAATGTATTCAGTGCTACCCTTGAAAAGTGTCTGGGATCTTCTGCTGCTGCAATATGTGGCAGTTGGCTTGTTAACTGGTGCATCCTGTCACAATTGTATGACCCATAACGAAAGAATTGCATCGGTTATCAATTACTTACTGGGTCCCAGTTGAAGGTGTTGGTGTTAACCTTAAAAGCCTTAAGCAACTTGGGACCTGGCTAAAGGACCACCTGTCTTTAAGTACTTGGCAAAATGTTAAGACCTTCAAGACAGGCCACCTTAAAATTACCAGCAATTTCAGAGGCCCATCTAACAAGCATGCGGGACAGTGTCCTGTGAACTCTAAGCATTGGTGACTGTTGCTAAATTAGATAGCCCCAGAGCGTGGTCACACATGGGGGAAAAACTATATTTGAATTGAGTTTAGCTGTTGGAAATCAATTTTTAAAATGGCGACTACATGACACACATGGAGACATGGGTCTTCACATATGTGTATGTCCCTGTCGGTGTAAATTTTGTCTGTGGAGTTTGTCACTCACTGGTGTGCCTTCCATGCTCCTTCGCCTTCTCGCCCTCCTATGTTTGTGTCTCCTGCCATTACAAGCCTAGAAGTGCCATTCTAGTCAAAATGTCTTTGGTCAGTTTCACTCCCAGCTGGTGATTCCATGCTCCCTCTCCTTTTCTCAGCATGTCATGATATATGGTATGACCTATTTTACACAGGAATTGTATATCGCATGGGTTACACCATTAGAATTTGGATTCTGCAAGACAGTGTGTTCTCTGATGTAAGGAAAGATAAACATTTGAGAAGACAATCTGTGATTTATAGGAATATCTGCAAATCTCGTACAAGAGCTGAACCACACTAGGGAGCACTACTCTACTGTAAGACAACATAAGGTAAGACCCAAGTTTCTTTGCCTCTGTGCTTTGGTTTTTCAAGTGGAATAATCTAGTTTGTTCATCAGATTGTCTCATGTCTTTAATTCTGCAATGTCATAATAAGGTTATACTAGAAAGTCAAAGATCAAATCTATTTTTTATATATATACACAGGCATGGGTTATACTCCCGTATGTTTCAGTTCAGAAAAAAAAATGTTAGTAGCAGTTCATTGGCATTTACATGGGACAGTTGAAGCAGCTGGAAATTGACTTTCTTTCTGTTACTATATCATAGGTTTATCTCTGGCTATGTAACAGTGGCCTAACTCTTTTTTTTCCCTGTCTTGAATGAGATGGAAATTTCATCCCCATACATATAACTTGTTATGAAAATAAAATGCCAAAGAGCTGTGGTGGGAAATTCACTGGTGCAGATACAAAGAAGTGCCCTTGAGGTACAGAAAGGAATAAGAGTTTGGTTAAGAACTGATGCACCTCCCTCTAAGATGTGTGGTCTCTTTAGAAGTTGCACACGGGGTGGCAAAACCAACCATACATCTAGTTCCCCAATGACATGGATATTCCCACTAAAAGTGTACCACCACCAGGAGAAGGGTGCCAGTTGGGTGTGCCAGGGCTGGACCTACTTTTAGGCAATGTGAGGTGGTCCCGTCAAGCTGTCAATATGGAGGGAGAAAAAGAAAGGTATGGGGAGAATACCTAGACACGCTGTATAGCTAGCTCTGTGCTTCCTGAATTACCTTCCTACCTTCAGATGCAACAGACCTCCATTGTCCTACTAGCTGTGTCAAAGAAAGAGTCAATGTCATTCTGGTGTGAATCTGTACAGTATAAAGAATCATGGGAGAGAATTCCTATTTTAATGATTTCAGGCCATAAAATATCTTGATCTAGCTCTGCAATATTCCTTACACTAATGCGGACTCAGCAGCAGCTTGTGTTCTGAGCAGGCGGAGAAGGGAGACCCCGGTTTGCCTCTTTCAGGAAGAGTGCACACACACACACCCCATATGAGCCACTTCTAATAGGGCTGTACCATGAGGAAAGAGTTATCAGGCCACTGGATTTGTAACATAGAGTTCAGAATAGTTAACTAAGTAGAGAATGAGAATGCTGAAATAGGCAAATATTTCTGCGGAGATATTCTATCTTTTTGAATAGGTGTGTGCATGCATGTGTATGCTTTAATTATTTTGAAAGCTAGCTACTTTTAGTTAAGCAATAGCTAAGCACAGTTCTGTTTCTTTCCTAAATGTTGCTGAAGGGACTCATTGATACACAGAACCCCGAGTGACATGAGCTCCGAGTATAAATGAAAAAGTTCATTTTTGGACCACAAATCTGAAAATCCTCCAGCTAGAACAGGCAGCGGTAATGCTGACTCTAAGATTCTGGAGCTGTAGTCCAAAAACAGAACCATTCCAAGTTTTGAAAGGCAGCTGTTATTGTATACACAGTTACCTGGGAGTAAGATCCATTGTTCCTATCAGACTTATTTCCGAATACAGACAGACAGGACATGGCTTCTTTATTGGGATCTTTGCCGACCTAAAATTATGTAACTATTTTTCAAGAGCATACTATGTTAACCTCTGTTAACAACATACGGACATCTATGAGATCTATATTTTTAAAAAAGCAGACCACACACAGACCAATTGTCCAGGAAAGGATTAACATTATGTGTTAATGAAACAGTTTATTTGGCTTTAAAAACTGTTCCCTTTAGGATGAGTGCTCTTTATTCAACCTTTCAATGTCAGTTATCATTTTTAAAACAGCTTGACCTGGAAGCATACCGCTAAAATTGTGGTGACTGTTAATGACAGTTTTATTGGATACTATGCTTATAGTTCACATTTTGAGGTCTGTATGTAATTGATCTTTCTACCCTACGAGAGAAACATGGCAATAAGTTGGTTGCAGCACCACATTATAGTATAGAGAAATAATAATGATGTCACCTTGAGATTCAAAGATCGTGGAATAGTAATAGTCTCCTAGCTCATTCTCCCAACTGCAATGACCTCTCCAGTACTAAATCTTAACAGTCTCAGCATTATTTTTGAATTATTCATGCTAGCCTTTTCCCTCACTACAAAATCAAGGAAAATGAATGCATCATGCTCTATCAGCTCCACAGGTATTTTTGGGTTGTGTTGTTTTTATGTTATTTGGTTTTGCTAAAAAGAAAGAAAGAAAATCAGCAGTCACATGTCTAGAGGAAACTGGGGAGGATAGCTGGAGAATGGAAACAAACTTCCACGCAGAAAAGGGCAAAGCACTTCTCTATATTATGCAATATTTATCTCTGTTTGAATCGTGTGGTGGAATTTTCTAAAAGTAATAACACTTCTGGCTTGCCCCAGTTGTATGTTACTTTTTTTTGTTTTTATAGGTTGTTGTTGATGTGTGTGTGTGTATGTATGTGTAACACACTGAGTATCAGTTTGGGAGAAGAGGAATGTTACTTGTCTAAACAAATAGACTTCTAAGACTAGGATGAAGGCATAATAATAAATTTATCTATCAGTGATATTAGGAATGATGACTTTCAGAAAAGAGGAAAAAAAGGTAAGCGCTAGTGAATAGAATTGTTTAGCTGGAGCAATCAGAACAAGAAAAAAAAGCAATAGGCTAGAGGATATTGCTTAGCATGCTTTACTACAGTGGACTGGGAGTTTTAAAAAAGTAATTCTTGTTTGTTCTTAAAGTCCGTATGTTGACAACTCTTCTAGTTTATCTAGTCTAGATAATAAGAGGATACAGTTTTATCCGAGTGATGGATTTCATTAAAGAAGGGGCAGAAAGGCACTCCTGGGAATAAAATAAAATGCATGTAAATGTAAACTCAGGCAGGTATCCTGATTCATCTGTAGCTGGTGACCTTTAAGTTCATGATGAAAAACAAATGTCAAGCATTCAAAAGACAGGAGTATCCCTAGCTTTACTGGGGATTTTGTATGCTATCACACAGACTGTATTAATTTAGTCTGGCATCAATAACCTTGAAATCAGGATTTTGCACTAAAAATCCAGTTTTATGTTTATTCAGAAAGCAAAGATAAAAGGTGACTTTATTTCAGGGCCTTTCCAGTGGGAACAGGGCAAACATAATGTAACATTACAGGTATTTTTTTTCCTCCCCCTTACTTTGCCATTCAATGCCAACTCCCATAGCAACAGATTTTATATGAATATCTGGAATCTGATGATCTTCAGATTACTTTGCATAGAATTTTAATTATAGCCACGATGAGCTTGCGGTGGAATTCTATAATACTACGGCAAATAAAGTGCCATAGCAAGAAAAATGTTTCTTAGGTTGGTTTCTTTTCTTTCTTTTTTTCTTCCTCTGTTAATGCCTCTAAAGTTTTTCAGACCTATCAAAGAAGCTGTGCTTATTGATAATCATATTTGCTTGATACTTATCACCTATGCTGGAGTGTTACATAATAATAAAATGATTACCCAGATGATCCCCAGCTTCAACAATTTGCAAACTATTAGAGGGGTCTACAGGTGCTTGGAATTGCTCCATCCTGAAAGCTAATAGGATCCAGACCCAGTTAGTGACCAGATGGGAAGCAGGTAAGGATCTCTTGAATGGAAGCTCCTTGGAGAATGGGTGAAAACTGGAATACCAACACCATAAACGGAAACAGAGCCAAAAAAAAAAATAATCCACAATCATGCGGCCTCTTTGTACTTAGGCACTGCTTTCACATGGATTAGTAACAGTGTGCTTGTGATCAAGAATTCTGAATCTTGAAGAGTAATTTATCTAATGAGAACATATATTTTAATTTCTATTCAGAACACATACCAAGATCCATTTAAGCTGAATAGGAGTTACAAATGCACATAAGGGAAAAAGAAGGCGCTCTTTAAGATCTGCTCTTTTGTAGTTACATCTACATCTTTTCAATTTGTGCTGTTACTTCTTTGTTCCAGATTTAAAAGGAACACTTCCTCTGTGATGAAGGCAATGCTATATTTTCTGAGGAAACAAAAAGGCACCCACATGTTGAACAGAATGACAAGAGCACTAAAACCTCACCGGTTTTCGTCTAATTGAACAGCAACCAGGACCGCCTTTACTGCAATTCTCAATGCTATTAACATATATAGCAGAATGTCCCAGCGGGTGGAAGGAAGTGTTTGACAAACAGACTAGAAAGAACTGTTGAATTGGGATGAACTAAGAAACTAAGTATGATTAGGCCGTGCTTCCCTGTTATTATCACTACAAAATTGGGTCAATTATATTTTCACTTGCTCTAATCCTCTGCTTTCAATCCAGTCCTGCTCCAGACAAAATTTAACAAGCAGTTTTATAACAGACTTGGAGGAGAGACACAGCAGGTCTTGTTGGGATTTGCAATATGATTTTAATACCGTACGTAAAGAAACAAACACAACATTCTAAAAGGGCAACTGCATATTAATGTTCGTTAAGGAACAGTGCAGAAATCTAAAACGAACAGAATTAGCATGGATTACTTAATATACTCCAGTGCCTAGGCACATCGACAATTCTGCCACTGTTTGGCTGCCAGATCTCATTGATCTTAATAGGTCTGAAGCAGGCTTGCTGAGCGAAAAGGCTGCAGCCAGTGTCTTTTGAAATTCTGCAGAATCCCTCACTAACAATAACCTATGTGTGTGTGACAAATTTTCCTATCTGGTAAGCTATGAACATGAAAGCGAATCATTATCTGGTTAAAAAGAAACAAAGTCTGAGTTGTTGTTCCAAGTATCAGCGGTTTGAGATAGCATTATGACTCCCATTTTGTCAGACCGTCTGTCCTGGCAGTGTGACCCATCCAGATCCATGGAGGCAATCTTGAATTGGCAGCAAGACAGGCTAGGTGACCTAATAGGGTTTGTTTCATCTTCTGTTTGCATGGTTTACAATATCCAGGAATTATGGTTTCCAGTGATTAGAGGGCAGTTCAAAGTGTCTTGTGGAATGGTGACAAATGTGATATATGCAATAATGTGCATAAAGAGAGAGAAAATCTAAAACAACGTTCTTAGCATGGGAAAACGTCAGGATTGTGTTTCCAACAACAACCAGGACACAACGAAACATTCTGGAGTTACATAACCAGTCCAAAAGTACTAATTCACCTTGCTTCACATCATCAAATAGAGGCTGTCATTATATTGAATCAGCTATGGCTGTGTTTTGAAAGTGTAAAGACACCTTTTGCATTCACTGCCGTGTAGGGGCAAGTCACTCCTTAATGCATCTTGAATTTCAGGCCTCTGAACAAAATGAATCAGAATAGTAATAATGTTTTCAGTGACTTTGGTCACATAATGCAAGACCTGGTGCAGTTTTTAAAAGGGTGCCATTTTAAAACCACACCAGGACTTCCATTCCAGCTGCCAGGAGACCTGACAGAGTCAGGATCATTTGGCTTCAACTGAGAGCCAATTCTTGGTCAGACCTTGAAGGCAAGAGAAAGAGAAAAAAAGGGGGGGGGGGAATCACCCTGTTGCCCCCTCCTGTCTCCTCCCATTTCTTGAAGGATCTTTTTAATTTTAAAAGAAAAGGGTATAAGTGATGCAGTGAAAAACAATTTTTTGCTGCAACACCTATACTTTTTTTCCCTGGAGGCGCAGAGGAAGTGTTCTATGTAGACTTCACAATATGGCAGATTGACAACAGAAGGAGCGGGACCAAATAGGGTTATTTGACATGCAAATGCCAGTTGGATGTGAGGATCACACTAAATGGCATCCCAGACATAGACCTGACCTCTAGCAACCCTATTTAGCCCAATCCAGCCCATTCTAATTGCAACGTGTAGACAAGCCCTTAGCCCTAATAAATACCACGAGCATCTGCATGAAGGAACCACATCCCTCCATGAATGAAAATGAAGACATTTCATTTTTAATACAGTAAATTCTTAGTGTTTGGGAAAAGATCTGCAGATCCATGGGAATTCATATAGTAATCATCCTGGCCCAACAACTGAAAGCTACCTCAGAACACAACGGTTTGAAAATCATTGCAATAATTTATTCAAAATCCTCCTAGGCCAGAAGCCGTTAATCAAGCCTTTAATTCATGGTGTGTCCTCTCCACACCATTCTAAGAAAAACAGAAAAGTCACACCAAAAATGAATGTATGAGTATTACAAAAACCACTGCCAGAATTATCTAGTTTTTGCATTGGTGCAGACATACTATTGGACGGGACATGCAAATGAAGTTAGCCTTCTGCAAATGTGCTCTGTTCCAAATATGGGAAGGAAGAGATGGAAAAACAAACTGTAGAAGGAAGAAAAGTCTTTCAGAGGAAAGGGAAATGTGTATTTTTCTAGCTCAAAGAGGTCAAATCTGCAGGCCCTTTGTAATATAAATCTATTGGCACATGTAGGAGATGCTGGCATCGGCCCAATATAAATAGTACTAAATTAGTAAAAGGATGGAGCTTTTGTGTGAGCCCAAAAAGGAACTACCTGAAGCATACATACCAGGCATCTGTAGTTGAGTGGTTAGCCCCAAGCCCTTCAGAGTCCTTGGCTTGGGCCTGTCTCTGTGCAATGCTTCCATTTATGTTGGTACAGCAACCACGGCCAAGGAAAGTACTCAGACCTAGGTGGCACTTTGAGAAACAGATCCAGAAAATGTGCTTCCCAGAGTGATTGCCCTCCTAGAAGTGATACCTGACAGTGAAGCACCAAACAAAACACTTACCAAATAATGTTGTGATTACCTTTAAAACATAACAATGGCTGGACTACTCTAGGAAGAGTACTATGGAAAAATAGCTTACTCAAGTCCAAGTAAAATTAACACATTTGCCAAAATTTGACCATTTTTATGATCATTTTTATTGCCGCCCAGAGTAGACCTTTGGTCTAGATGGGCGGGGTAAAAATCCAATAAAATAAAATAAAAATAAAAATAAATCATGTACATGACAGTGATGTTTAGGGTTGTTCATGCTCAGCTGAAGTCTAACAGATGTGTTCCAGTTCTTTGGGTCTCCAAATAGACTGACAAATCTCAGGGCAAGCAGTGTTGGAGGAGAAGAAAGTCAGCACATCGCCAGCACACCAGAAAGTCATAACTGGGGGTGGCGGGGGGGGGAATGAGCAGAGCTGGTAAGTGCCTGTATTTGGATCCATTATGCAGCACCAGCATTACAACCAGCAGTACGCTCTTCTTTGCACAATTCTTGATAGCAACAGAGTAGAACTTTGGGGGTTGGCAAGGTCCCCATGGTCTGCCAATAAGCTTTGCAGAAAGCCCCAGCAAGTATAGGACTTTGACATGCTCCCCATGTGTCACATGTATTCTAGGAAAGGCTATGTGTGATGTGAGTTCTAGTGGAAAAGGTGGCAAGACTCAGACACCAGAAAACTGATCTCCTCTGGCACTTGGTTGAAGTTCTACTCAGATCTTGAAAACATTTAACCAGATTCCTTTATGCCCATTTCCACAGTCAACTGGCCCAGAAGTGGTTCCTGGACTTCTCTCAACCATTGCTTGCCCTGCCTCTATGACATCACAAGGATCCACCCCCTGATTGCAGGTTTTGGTCCTGAAGATTCATTGAATGAATGATACTGACCTAACAAGTCTAAACAATCATTCTAACAAGTAAGAACCAAGTGTTCCTATGATTTTGTTACTTTTTTTAAGGGGTTTATCTGACATGTAGTTGGAAACAGGACTCTGAGAAGTTTTCACAAAGACTCTTCTGATAAATTATTTGGGTGGTGATTTTCTGAATACCTGTCCAGTTCTTCAGGAAAGATAAATAATATTTAGCTATTAAATTATTATCTACTATATTTTCTTGACAATTTTTCCTGCTTACCTTTGCCTTAAATATAAACTAATGGAGCAAAATGCGTTTGTGATGGGCAGATATAGAAGGTTAGAGATAGTCCCTTAAGTTGCTACCTCTATCTTATGGTTCATATAATCAAATATAGGTGTAACGTAAGCTACATGTAACTGAATATAGAACTTCAGCAGAGGGGGAGAAAGGCAATTATTGCAGACAATGCACAGGACTGCAAGGGTCCTTAACATGTCATGGAATGTCACCCCATGTGCCATGAGGTGGAAGAAAATGATCGGTGTCCACTAACAATTACAACTGTGTAAAATGATTGCATTCACTTGGGTGGGAGGAGAGAGAGTTAACAGGGAAATTTCTGTTTCAGACTCAAGATGTTTGTGGGTGGTTTTTTTTTTCCAATAGTCCCCGCTCTTTACCCAATTTTCCAGCTGAGCTGACTGAGGCATGAGGAGGTGAAGAAGCTTGAGCAAGGTCATCCAGGAAATCAATGAGCAAGTCCTGCTTAGAGAGAGCAGTTCTCCTCTTAGCAGCTCTTCCTTCGGAGCACAACTGTTATGAAAATTCCCTGTGCTCCAAATGTTAGCTGCGAGGGAACAATGATAACAAAGGGGCGGGGGCGGGAGAAGTCACAGATGTGATCTAAGAACAAATAAAATTAAAGAACGACACCTTATTCTCATAAGAACAGAGGGGTTTAATTAGCGTGATATAGTAAAACATGTTTTGAGAAGTTAATCCTTTGCCACAATGCATTCACTGTCAGATGGATCCCATAGAGTCCTGCCCAAAGATAGCTTTATTTATTTATTTATTTATTTATTTAATTTTCCTGAACGGACAGGAATCAACTACAAAATGATCTTATTTTGGCTAAATCTGTTTATGTCACAGTAGGTGGCCTTGGATAATTCAGGATTCGCCCCTAAGTGGCATATTATTTACTTCATACACCAAGGAATACTCTAGTGGATTTGAGTAGTAATTATTATTAAGAGTGGCTCAGCTACCTCTGAGGGGAATAGGTTAATTTTTTTAGAACTATCAGCAACATTAAACTAGCTTTATTCACATACATTACCTCCACTGGATTGATATCAGTTAACCCCTTACAAATGTCTTCCTTAATTTAAATTATCAAACTGGGTGGGATAATGGATTAACTCTGGATTGAGAGATGATGGCAAAGAGTGAGTGAAAGAGAAAGGCAGGGGAGTAGAGATGGCCATGAACCACAGTTTCGGTGATTTGGCATAGTTCATTTTCAGCACATAGAGGGGGCAGGATGGATCAGCTGTTCGGCTGGGAAACAGTTCCAGTTCATGCCCATCTGTAGAGAGGACACTACATGTCTGAAACTAAGGAATTGGCTAACCAGGTAGACTTAATTTGAGAAATTGTTATTCCTGCCTCTTTTTATTTTTGAGCTCTAGTTTTTAACTTAGGGTTGCCAAGTCCTTTTGATTTAAGGTTAGTACAACTCACCATTGCTAGAACATATTAATTTGTTCTATTTATTTGTTTTACTTTTTTTTATTGCTGTTTCACTGTGGTTTATTTTACATTGCTTTGTTGCAAACCGCCCAGATAGGGCTTTGCACTAATGGGGTAGTATATATATCAAAGAAATAATAAAATATTTGACACAGTTCTTTGGGCAGCAATTTAGCCAATTCTAGACCTACCTCTCGGTTTACTTACAATCCTCAGCTCTCCAAGCTTTACCTGAACAACTACTCTTTTCCTGTTGATGTTGCCTCAGTCATACTTTCGTCTTGGTTTCTACTTCATCCTGTTCCATGCTCTGGTTCTGATTTATTACTATGGGTCTCTTACTGTGTTGTGTTTGCATTAGTGTTTTCATTACCAATGCCTTTATCTAAATCCGGGACTTCCTAGCTCTCCTCTACCACAACACTTCCACTTAAGAAGCTTCATAGACTCCTCCTTCATATGCCTCATCATTTTGTCTTATTCTGATCCTTCTAATCTTCCATCAGTTTTGCATTTATAAAGCCACTAATCTACCCTGGGGTTATATACTCTGCCACCTGTGCAGCCTTGGGCGGGTTTCATGGTTCTAGTGCACCACCAGAAACAGAGTTTGTTAAACCATTTTCGGAGTACTTTATATCTAGAAAACTCTAGGAGGGTTGCCGTAAGTCAAATCAACTTGCTGATATATCATCAGGCAAGTCGGCAAGTCTTTGGTACCAAGTCTCGAGTTCCAAACTCCAAGTCAGACTCCCCATTAAAAAGAAGCTTTTTTTCTCCCAAAAAGGGAAGGGATGTGTGGGTCATGAGTTGAGTCCAAATGACTGAAAAAACAATCTGAGCTGAGACCAAATCAAGTCACTGGTGCAATTTAAATCCAAGTTGACAGTGAGTCCCACAACTGGAGTCCCCATCCCTGTACATCATACCGGTAATCCTCGTTATCGTCATCATCATCATCATCTTGCCATTAACCACTTTCCTCTGAACTTGCAATCTTATATCTTGTATCATTTCTCCTCCCCTGTATGTATGAAGTTTCATTCTTCCGTTCCTCAGAAGAGGTGGGTTGAAATCATTATTACAACTTTGCTCCCTGAGAAGTTTTAACAATTGTGAATACAGTATTCCATACTTCTATACCAGTCAAAGGCTGCATAATTACAGACACTACATGTGGAAATTAACAGTCTTATTTTCATATACAAGTGGAAGTGTGGAACCAGGAATTATGGCCACAACTCATTTTTTTTTTTTTTGTTCAGCTCTTGGAAATGTTACTTTTTGTACTACCAGAATGCCCCACTTGTAGCTTCAGTTCAAAAAAGTTGGAGATTACACTACAGCTCTAAGAAGTTCATAGCAGTAGCCCAAAACATCATGTTTCCAAACTCTGATTATCTTAAGAACTAGATACATTCCAAACAATCTATTTCAGTGCATCAGGTATCTGGCTGCAGAGACAGAGGTTGAGAGTTGGCTTCACCACTGTGTCTCCTGGGTGAAGAGCCAGCCTGTGTAGCCATGGGCAAGCTGCACAGTTCCAGGATGCCCCCAGAAGAAGAGAATGGTAAACCACTTTTGTGTATTCTTTAAGTCCTGGGAATGGTTGCCATAAGTCAGAATTGACTTGATGGCACACATTATTATTATTAATGTATGCTTCCTTTCTTTACAACATTTTTCAAATCAAAGCATTCAGAGTTTTGAACGATATGAAAATAAATAAAAGCAGAAAGAGCAGGAGAAAAACTTACTTTCCTTTGCTCCATATTCATGTTGTGGAAAAATAATGTGCTGTTCCTACAGTTTGCCATTATAGTCTCTCTCTCTCACTCTCTCTCTCTGAGTTCTGATAAGCTCAAAACAAGCACACATTAGTAATTGCTGGCAACCTTCAGCAATAAGGAAGCTACAGCTCATCAGTTCTAATCTAGAGATCAAAGCAGTTCAGTGGCAACATAAAACAGTGGTGCTTCAGAACTGACAGGATATTCCTTTTAAAAACATAACATCAAACAAAAAAATGTGAGAAAAATTAGTTCATTTCTAAAGATGCGGCAGCCATGGTTAAGGAATGAGGGGGCTGAGAGGCTATGCCGGTAAATCTTACAACTGGGAAAATACCTTCTGTACCAGAATAAGATTTTTACTGGTAAGCATAATCACCCCAGTCCAGCAGTACACACACAACATTTGAGCTTATCAAAACTCCTGAAGAGAGAGACAGTGATGGCAAACTGTAGGAAAAGAACATGGAAATCATATGTTCTGTGAGCATGAATCCAGTTGCAATCTTGCAGCATAAGGCATCCAATGCAAGAGAAAAAAATCCATATCATGAAGATGTCATTATTGCCACAAGCAAAAGAACTAATCAGCATGGAGAGTCCAATAAGTCAACTGAGTCAGATGTACATGAGAAAGGTTTACTTACGTAACTGCGTTATATATGTGGCCATGTGCATGATAGTGCAAATCATACAACATGCCTGCTTCATCAAGATAAATGATGATGCATCTTCCTGTCTTTTGAAAGAATCATATATTCACATCTAAAGCAAAGTCATGCTGAGCAAAAGCAATTTAATAAATAAATATTAAAAAATCAAATCAAAATCCTCAAAGATCTTTAACATCTACAATAGATTTTTTTAATGTACAATTAAAAAACTATATAGTAGAGATATTATAACTGACATAAATTAGGTTTTATTGCCATATTAAAATAGAATGGAAATAAAAAAGCCCATTTAAAAACTTCTCCATTAAAAACAGAAATTATAAAAAAATGCAGCAGATCCTTAAAAGCGCCTTAAAAGGGCCTCCTTATATAGGTAACAAGAGAAGGCCATAAGAGAGATGGCCAATTGGAGTACCCCTTGGCAGGGTTTCCACAGACGAGGAACAACCACTGAGAAAGGGTCTCTCTGGTATGTATTCTCTGGTATGTATTCTCTCTGGTAACTTCACCAAAGAAAGCACATAAGAAGAGCCTTTTCTGCAGATCTCAATGTCCATGGAGGCTTGTATGGGAGAACATGGTCTTTCAGAAAGCCCTTCTTAGGAACAAACAAAACATCACAAAGTGGTGAGCGATCAGGCTTGATATTAGGTAATAGAGAGGGTGGAGGAAGGCAAAGGGAAGATTATGTCCCTGCCTTGCCTTCTCCCAAGCCCTATTCAAGTGTGACCTTGGCATTCTAAGCCTGCTTAGAGAGAAGCACCAAGTCTTGCCCCTTCAACCATTAGTTTCTTCGCAGTTACAGCACCAGGTTGGAGAAGAATAAAACTGCTCACAGATAGGTTCTACACACAAATGAGAACCCAGATTTTCCAGCATTCTCACTGGTGTCCACAATGTACATGTAAGCAGGAACCTCTCTTCTTCAGACCTGGCACTGTAATTGTGAAGAACACAAACACAGGGTGCAGTTGTTCCCCCTTGAGGTGTGTTTGCAACGGTGGGTTGCATAATAGCTGAACAAAGCTAGCTTTAGGCCAGCGGTTCCCAACCTTGTGTCCTCACATGTTCTTGGACCAGAACTCTCAGAAGCCTTCACCACTTGTTCTGTTGGCCAAGATTTCTGGGAGATGTAGTCCAAGATCATCTGGGGACCCAAACTTGGGAATCATTGCTTTAGGCTCAAAATACATGTGGAGTTAAAGATGAAATGCACAGCTGACCTTCTACTTTTTAACTCCTCCTGATATGGAGTAGAGGGCTATGATTTTGGGCAGGGGTGCTTAAAATCTTTTCTCCGCTCCTCTCTTAACATTCCCTCTATAGGGGAGGTTTGAAAAAGAACGTGAAAAATAAATTCATTGGGACTAACTAAGCCTTTTCTTTCTTTCTTTCCTGCCTGGTTGCCTGCATGCATGCATACATGGCGGTAGGAATTACTGTAAGTGAAGAGTGCCACAGGAATGTTTGATTCTCTCTTATTCACGTGCAGTGGCCCTAGATTCTGATGAAGATCACACCTTTTTTCTTTACTGCCTTGGCAGCTGTGTGCTTCAGTCTTCACATAATTAATCAATAGTCTGTTCCTTAAGATCTGAAATTTGGAGTTGCCAAGTTTCAGATTACTGGCAGAAGTCTTAGGGAACTGCTGTGTTTTTCCAGATTAGAAGACAAAGCTCGGATCAAGCAGTTTTGGAGAAGTCAGTATTGTATGTGTTTGTACATGCTGTCAAGTCAACCCCAACTTACGAAGATTTTATGAATGAGTGTCCTCCAAATGTTCTGTCCTGAAACAGTCATCATCACCCTCCTCCTCCTCCTTTCTCCTATCCTTTTGGGGTTGGCCCATCATCCCATTTGAAGCAAAAGAGGGAGTGGAATTTCTCAGCTGGCAATTATAGTAGTAGGGGAAATATTGATTCAAGCCTGTCCAGACTGGCGGTTTTTGGTGCAAGGTGGATTGGGCTGCAAAGATTCTGGTGAAGTTGAGAGTGGGGGAGAGAAAGGATGTGTCACTGGGTGCACTCCTCCGATCCCCATAGAAAATGACCCCTTGCTGCCTGATCAGCTGTCAAACACAAAAAAAGAAGACAAAAGTAAGGAAAAGGTGAAAGGAGGAGGATGAGGAGGAAAAGGGCTCTAGGACAGAAAGAAGCAAGAGGGGAGAACAAAGAGGATGCTGTTCAGTGAAGGAAATGGACATGGAATTTTACAAGAGGAAAGACAATGAAAGGGCAGCCAGGAGGAAGCAAAGGGTATAGAAACAGCAGGCGAAACTGTCTGGAGAGAAGGAGGAATTATCTTACCACTGGGCCTGAAAGGGGCAGCACAGCTTTTATTTTATTTATTTATTTATTTATTTATTTATTTATTTATTTATTTATTTATTTATTTATTTATTTATTTATTTATTTATTTATTTATTTATTTATTTATTTATTTATTTATTTATTTATTTATTTATTTATTTATTTATTTATTTATTTATTACATTTATAACCTGCCCATCTAGTCATATAGACTACTCTGGGCAGGTAACAACATGACATATAACAATGTACAATTTAAAATGACAATATATTACTTAAAAAAACCCACAAAGATCCAAGATGGAAGAAACACACACACACACACACACACACACACACACACACACACATTCAGACAGTGGATGGAGAGAAGGCTTGCTTGAACAACCAGGTTTCAATTGGCATTTGAAGATGCCTAGGGAAGGGGCCATGTGAATTTTCATTTTCAAGGGGAAGGATAGCTCAGTTACACTAAAACACCAGCATGGCCATCTGTTTACAGAGCTGTTTTAAGTACGGGTTCTGAGGAGAGCAATCCAGGCAGCCAATGATCTAGAAATCCAGCCCTGTGAGGAACAGCTGAGGAGATTCAGGAAGTTTGCCTAGAAGTCCCGGAGTTTCAGCCACCCATGAGGGACAGAAAAGAATGTGCCTGTCTGCAGAATGAAGGAGCTGGGTGATGAACTCAGGCACTCTGCATTCCTTACTAGCTGGCCCAGGTCTCACATCCATGCCTTGATCTCCGCATTTGCTGGCATCATGTGCTGGGTGAGCATGGATGCAGCTGTGGCCCATGGGGAGGAAGGATCGTGGGCTACATACAACATGCACTGCCACCCTCCCTCCCACTTCAGGCAGCCTCCTTTCCTCTGGGATCAGCTACAATCACCATGGTAGCCAGGAAAAAAATAGAGCTACTGTATATATCATATTTATATGCCAGTGTGGACAGGCCCTTAGGCTGGAACTATACATTTGGAATTATCCACAGCAAAGGTACAGTATTTGCTGTGGGTTAGCTGAAAACAGGCACAAACCTGCCTGCAACACGTCTTGTTTTCATGCACATTAGTATGCATTGACAGCAACCATGGATCAAGCCTCAGACTAAATGCCAGCTTTTATGGCCAGTTGGAGCTGCACTGCTACCATTATTTATTTATTTATTTATTTATTTATTTATTTATTTATTTATTTATTTATTTATTTATTTATTTATTTATTTATTTATTTATTTATTTAACTTATATGCCACCCACTCTACCCAAAGGTCTCTGGGCGGCTTACAACAATTAAAATTCAATTAAGATACAATAAAAGATAAAATGATTAAAATGCAATTAAAATTGCCATCATCTGGACCCACAGTTGATGTTATTTCTGTTAAAAGCTTTCTGGAACAGGAAGGTTTTGAGCTGGCGCCGAAATGTCATCAGCGTCCGCACCAGACGAATCTCAGTCGGGAGGGCATTCCATAGTCTGGGGGCAGCTGCTGAAAAGACCCTTTGTCTACAAGCCATCCCTCTTACCCCCTTGAGGGACGGCTCTTTCAAAAGGGGCCCCTGGTTAGATCTTAACTACCGGGTAGGCTCATATGGAAGGAGGTGGTCCTTCAGGTATCCAGGGCCCAAGCCATTAGAAAGATCCTTTTCTTTTGTGATAGTAAAAAACAAAACAAAACAAAAAAAACACCAAGAGTTTGTCTCCTGAGTGAAAAATAATAATAAGGTTTTAGATGGTCAACAGAATTGTCACCACTGGTCTGCATGCCTGCCTGCCTTTTTTTCCCCTCCTCCCCTTACTTAATCTCCTATCCCTACTGTGCTTTCCATTCCTGCACCTCATCTCGCCTTGCCTTGCCTCCCTTCTTACCTTCCTAGAAGAGACCCTTCCATCTGGGGTAGCCTTCTGAGAGTCACAGAAGCTGGAGCCGAGCTCTACTGCAGTTTTTAAAAGTGCAGATTGGACACCATTCTCAAACTGCAGGATTGCTTGTGTCATGTGTGACAACAGAAGTCAAAGTGTGCTTCCCTCATAGCAGTTGTGGTGGTTTACAAGTTAATTATGCAGGCTACACATTGCCCGCCCACCCCTAGTGAGCTGCATACTCAGAAGGATGAAAGGCTGAGTGAACCTTGAGCCGCTACCTGGGACTTACCCAGGATTAAGTTGCAGATCACACAGGGCCTTACTTTGAGTAAATGCAGATTAAGACTGCAGTGTGAATATCTGCTGATTAGTTTACCCTGACTTCTGGCAATCAAGCCCTAAAACTCAATGTCTCAAAAGCCACAGTTTTATCTTCCTTCTGACCAGCAAGTCCTTACAATGTTCAAAGACTCCTTTTGCCTTTTTCTCTACTTACATTTCCGCATTTTTATCAAAATCATTAGTACAATAAGCTTCATTCTGCCTCTTGCAACATATTCATTTTCCCTCTCATTAGCTATGGACCCAATTTTTCTTCAGTCAACCATAATACTGATACTTCCCCCAAAAAAATTCTGGACTTTTTTTTTATTGCTGTCCATTGATGTTTTATTAATTTTCTCTGTAGAATACTAGCATTATGGAACAATTAAGAGTAATATCAGCTTTCTATAGCCTGAAGCATTTTGGAAAGTCTCTTGCTGCTTTACAGGATTAGAATGAGAACAAGTCTATAAAAAGAACATTATCTTAAAGATCATATGGGTTTGTAAGGTGGTTTCCCCTCCCCCAAATTTACGAAAAAGGCTTTTTCTGTAGAATATGGCAAAAACTAGCATGCGCCACAAATCACAGAAGCTGATTTACACGCAGTTAAATCAGATACATGGGTGTAGGACTAGTGTATATTACAAATGGTCTTTTGACAGGTGGATTCTGTTTTTATGTTCACATGTTCATTTTCACCCAGTTCTTAGGATGTGCATTAAATACAGTAGCACAGTCTTTGCCTCATGGCAACTAGAAAAGCGGATGGTGTTCTAGAAGGATATGTGCACATCCTCACTTATCTTGGCCTTGTGTACAATGGGAAGAAACTGCAAAATTCTTCTTCTTGCCCCATAAGGAAGATAATGAGAGCAGGAAAAAGTTTCTGGCACAAACTAAGCCAAATAGCACAGATTAAGTCCTTAACCCATTTTAAAAATTTAAGCCAATAATACAACATATACAAAATGACAATGATTGTAGTTTTGCTGCAGGGACTTTTCAGGATTCAAAGCATGGCTGGGTGACTATTCTTTACATCTTGACTAGAGATGAAGGTATATGGATATTTGTATACGAATATCCCTGCACAGGTGGAAATAATGAGGGTCCACTCATGATTTTGCTGCCACCGCTGGCTCCGCGGAAGCTTCCTGTTCTCCACAATGGATTAGCCACTCTCCAACCTAGCAGAGAGGCTTGTCATCCCATCTCCTGCCAGGACTGAGTAATTGATTGCGGACAACAGCACAATAGGAAGGTCCTATGAACTTGCGTCAGCTGTGAGAACGTGAGTGGGCAGTCCAGCTCCATGGGGCCAGATCCTCATTATTTCCACCTGTACAGGGATATTCGTATTTGTATATGAATACGAATACCCCCATCTCTAATCTTGCCCTACAGGTGGAGATGAGTCTTTCTCTGCACCCAATGTACTCTGTTTACTTCCTAGTTTCAAAACAACTTGCACACTTGCTGTGTAAGCACCTGCTTTATCCTATCAACCAAAGCCACTTAGAGCCACATGGAGTATTTTTACTAAAGGATGAAGAAGTACTTGGTCAAGAGCACAATTCCAGCCATGTACTACATCCTGGCACTAGGAAACACTCTGTGAAATCCTGTTTGCCCAGCGATGCCACATAAAGCTGATGATGTCATCAGCCATGGTAATTATTTTGGAAATTTAAAAAAAACTTATAGCTCTTTACCCAGAGCTCCAGAAGTTCCCATGAGATACCCTTTGCTGTGGGGAAGCTGTTAGGGGCATCAGGATGGGAGCAAACAATGTGAATAAGTGGTGGCAAATCATCATCCTTGTGTCATTGCTGCATGAGTCAAGGTAGTCTACCAAATACTGTCTGGCGCTTATTGCAGTTCACAAAGAGATACCAAGCAGAGGAAAATCCCAGAACCTGACTCCTTTTTTTCATCAGTTAACCAGTTCTCACCCAATCATAAAACAATTGTCAGGGCTGTTTTTCAATAAGTTCTCTAGGTATCCATTGCTTGGAGCCACAAAATAATCAAAATACCTACAAGAAATGGTAGTGAGGACAACAGTAGATCCCAACCTTGGGTTCCCAGATGTTCTTGGGTTCCAACTCCCAGAAATCTTGGCCAACACAGCTAATGGTGAAGGCTTCTGGGACTTTTAGTCGCAAAACATCTGGGTACCCAAGATTGTCAACCACTGCTACAGACCATCTTGATTGCTGACATGGGTATCGTAAACATTCAGGCTGCCCTTTGCTATGTAAAGTTTGGCATCCTTTTTCTTGTTGGCAACGCAGGCATGATAATAGTGTAGCAATATGAGGCCATTTTCAGGTGTTTTGAATCATAGATACAGAAGCACAGTATCCCACATTCATAAAATGGAGGGGTTGAATTATTAGATAAGTAGCGGAAAGGAAAAAATTAACAAAATGGTAGCTCTAAAGTGGCTTTTGTTTTACAGTTGCTTCTCCACAGTTTTCATGAAGCCCTGAAAAGCACCTTTAGGCTGCATTCCTATACTGAGCTACATCAGAGTGAACAGCACAGAACATATTCAGCTGGGATATTTCTCAGTGGACACGTGTAGGTTTATGGTGTGATTTGGGGGGGGAAAGTGTGTTTAATCCCTAGCTCAGTGAGCAATTTCTGTTCCTTGGCCCTGTTATGGGCCCATTAAGCAACAGGGCTTTTTTGAGTTAATTTTAAAAAATATATATTTTAATAGGGACTATCGAAGGGCCTCAAGGGGACGACAGGATGAGATGGTTTGACGGTGTCATCGAGGCTACCAACATGAATTTGACCCAACTCTGGGAGACAGTGGAAGACAGGAGGGCCTGGGGTGCTCTGGTGCACGGGGTCACGAAGAGTCAGACACGATCTAACGACTAAATAACAACAACATCAAGGGGCCTCATGGGTAACAAAAGTGCCCCTAGAGGGTAAAATGTGGCCTAAAGAACACGTGCTGCCCACATCTGCTCTAGAGTTAAATTGCTAAAATCATTTTAGAATGATGTTTTTGCACAATCTTGAGAGTTTTTAATTTTATCAACTAGAAAATTATACTGTGTTGTTGGAGCAGAAGTTGCAATTCTTGTAGTATCCATACATTATGTTCTGCAGGAGCATTTCCCCTTCGCATTTCAGAATTGTAAAAGACCTGCCAAAAAGAGCTACTATCAAAAGACGAGACATTGAAGACATTCATACGCATCTAGACAGAAAATTGCATTTTCAACATGAGAACCTTGATAGTTAAGGCTACATTTGGGACATTGCTATGACCGTCTTATTTTCTCATTATGCTGTCAAAGTTGGAATTCATGCCAGGTTTTGAAGCCATTCAAACAAAAGATACTTTCATAAACATCCATTTCATAAACTACAGCATATCTAATTCTTTTGAGTTCTGAATGCAGAGTTGAATGCTGAGCTTGTAGTCTACAGAGAATTTGCCCGGAAAACATAAAACAATCTACTAGGTGAGTTGTAAAGCTGTTGACATAGGAAATGGAAATGGAAATTTGCTAGGAGTCTCCTATATCCACAGTTTTATACTCTACTTTGCCTGATGTTTGCTGATTGGAGCAGTATATCTTGATGTTAGTATCCCATTTCAGAAATGTTCTTGACATTATCTACTTGGCAGCTTGAAAAAGAGTGTGAAACTCCCAATGCATTTGAGCACATTTTCAAAACAATATCCATTTCTGCTCATGCAAGAGGGAAGTTAGTGCTCACTTCAAGTTGCTTTATTCCTTGGACTGCAGAGTATGCTTGATTTGTGGGAGGGAGATGCTTGAAACATAAATTTTAAAATATTAGATTTCAATTTTAGAGGGCCCTCGTATAACAGGAAATAACAAACCTTCCCAAATATAATTGCTGCCTCCTCCTCACTCCTAAAAGTGCATCCATCAATGCCAGTAAGAGTTTTAGGTCAAAATCCTTTTGCTTAGCATAGTAAATTGCAGTAAACCTCTATAGATTCCCTTGATTCTAATGGGCCTACTCTAACTGTGACTTCTTTAACATAGTAAATCACATTTAGAGTATGCCCATGTGAACCAATGTAACTTATAGAGCAGCTGACTCACCGAATTCCAATTGGTTCAAAGGGCCTACTTTAGTGTGATTTACTACTCTAAGCAACAGGATTTGGGCTATTCATTAAAAATACCCGCATGGGTTTACGATATTTTCAAAAGGATATAAAATTACACTTTTTGAACTCCTGGAGTAATTAATTTCGCTGATGAGGATGCAAACTAGATATTAAGCAAAGCATCTAATTACCACCCTAAATGACATCTGCCATCACACTTTGTAACACATTGAGCTTAACCTCTTTCAACAGTTTGTGCTGTTTGATAGCAAGGGCAGATGATATGACACAACATCATATCACAGAGGGGAGACTTTTCTTTGTGCATTCTGAAGTAGCAAAGGGTACAGATAAATTCATTAAGAACTGCAAAGGAGACTGTGGAATGAGATAGTATTAGAAACCTCTGCCACCACCTTTTTAAATGGCTAGCTAAGCATTCACTCAGTCAAAAGAACTGAGGCAGTTAATACTGACCCTACTATTAGAGAGAGTGAGACAGGAGCCTAAGGCACCATGAAAGAGGTACAATTGTTAGTTATTTCAATCAATATCTTCTATTTTTACTACCATAGAGAGTGTTGTTTCCTTAGAATCTTCTGGTTTGGGTGCTAAATGTACTTGGCACCTGATTGGGAGGCAGCCACCATGGTGCACCTCACAGAGCAGAATGTCCTCACTAAGTATTTGAAAAGTAAAGCAGTGGGCTGTACTTATGAACAAGGGTGTACTGGATCACACGGTCTGTTACTACATTTATATGCTCCTCAATAATGACATTTCTCTGTATGGCTAACAATAAAGGTAAAACAGACAAAGAAAGGTAAACATATAAATTCTAAATACAACATAAAACAGAAGAATAGAATGAAACCAATATAAGAAAGCTAATAGCAGCAATGAAAATGTCCACAGCTCTTAAAAATCCAGGCAGATCTATATATCAGTGAAAGATAGTTAAGATATAAAAGGCTTGGAAAACAAACAAAAAAGGTGTTTATCTGCACTGAAAAGAATCCAAATGGGTGCCATGTGAGCCCCTCTGCAGGTAAAATTCCGTAACTGGGGCACCACGATTGAGAAGGCCCTCCCCCATCACTATTTCTTCAGAAAGGACAGCCGAAGTGCTTCTAAAGAAGAGCTTAAGATCCAAGTTGGATTGGGAAAAGGTAATTTTCAAAGTCTGGATTAGAAATGTTCTTGGTCCACAGCTCCCATTCCCCTATGCCTTCAGCTATATGGGCCGTGGGTAATGGGACCTATAGTATAGCAATATCCAGCAACCACACATTCCTCACCCTGATTATTTTTAAAGCTATTTGGCCCACCAATATCAGCAAGTTGAGTTCGACTGGGCAATGGCCTAGAGGTCAGCAGGGCACCTGACAAAGACAGGGGAGTACAGAGATTGGGAGGGGGATGAATGGTTTTCACAAGTCACCCAAATTCTGTGACCATAGAACAATTTTTGAAGATTCTGCAAGGGTCAGTTGAATTATTGAGTAGTTTGCTTTATGTTTTACAGTAAACTTTAGAACCGTCATGAAGCTAAGAGGATGAGGGACAATACCATGCTGATGAAATCATTCTAGAAGCATCCGGAGTCCTCCTGAAGCAAAGGCAACACTAACTTTGATTTGGTGCACAAGACACTCTTCTGACACAAATAGCTGTCTCATATGAAGGTGTGATTATTGCTGGGACCATATCAGGGGATGAAAGACTTTAAACCCCCTCTTCCTTACATAGAACTGCTGTTTAAATCAAAACAAGCACACACAGATGTTAAGTGCCAATAGATATATTGAATGTAAAGAATCATTTGGCCCAGACTTTGAAAGCAAGGTTCTTGATTGGTGTGGAGGTTTAGAGCAGTCCCCATTCATTCATTCATTCATTCATTCATTCATTCATTCATTCATTCATTCATTCATTCATTCATTGGCTGTCTTACTCCTATAAATCACCCATCCTATCCACAGTCATCCTCACCCCATCCTATCCACAGTCATCCTCACCCCATGCCCCAAATCTTATAAGTGATTGAATTTTAAAGGACCTCTGCCACATCTGACAACTGGAATCTGAAACACCAAAAGACTGCTTATTAAAGACCATGCAAATCTGAAAGCAGGCCATATTAATCCCCCCTTATTATAAGTCAAGAACCAGACTGCATTTCCATCTGCCTTCCAAAGAGTGCAAATCAGAAGATAAGTGCTGCTTGCCAGTCTTTTTGTTGTTGTTGTTCTTACTGCTGATGTTGTTCTGTTTTCTTGTCTTCTTCTTGGGTGGGTTTCCCCACAAACACACCTCCCAGGAGAGAAAGACTTATGTGAACCTATAACTTTGTGGACCCCTTTTGACATGCAAACTTGCTTTGAGCGTAAAAGAAGATGGTGAACATTATGCCTGCATTATGTTTGGGGAACATTTAAAGCTTTCAAATATTGGCTAGGGAAGGTTTGCAATGACAAATTTTGAGAACCTCTGACCTGAAATGCTGTGGCCACATACATTATTGTAAAAAAGGAGAAGCACACAATCTGTGTTTCCTACAGCTTACAGTAGTATAGTTAAATATAGGAAAAGGATAACTTTATGGAATATTGATAGATTTTTGCTCCTAAAATTAAAAGATGCCCATGTTCATAAGATCACTATTACACATTTTCTGTGCTACTGCATGTTAAAGTGAAAGGATAATACTGTACATATATATATTTCAAGCAAGCTACATCTAAACATTTGCACCATTTCTGGGAACTTGTTTGTGACTTGTTTAGTCGTTAAGTCATGTCTGACTCTTCGTGACCCCATGGACCAGAGCATGCCAGGCCCTCCTGTCTTCCACTGCCTCCCAGAGTTGGGTCAAATTCATGTTGGTAGCTTCGATGACACTGCCCAACCATCACGCTCCCCTGTCGTCCCCTTCTCCTCTTGCCTTCACACTTTCCCAACATCAGGGTCTTTTCCAGGGAGTCTTCAGTTCTCATGAGTATTGGAGCCTCAGCTTCAGGATCTGTCCTTCCAGTGAGCACTCAGGGTTGATTTCCTTTAGAATGGATAGGTTTGTTCTCCTTGCAGTCCAGGGGACTCTCAAGAGCCTCCTCCAGCACCACAAATCAAAAGCAAAAATCAGCCTCCTTTATGGTCCAGCTCTCACTTCCATACATCACTATTGGAAAAACCATAGCTTTACTATGCGGACCTTTGTCGGCAAGGCAATGTCCCTGCTTTTTAAGATGCTGTATAGGTTTGTCATCGCTTTCCTCCCAAGAAGCAGGTACCTTTTAATTTTGTGGCTCCTGTCTCCATCTGCAGTGATGATGGAGCCTAATAAAGTAAAATCTGTCACTGCCTCCATATCTTCCCCTTCAATTTGTCAGGAGGTAATGGGACCAGTGGCCATGATCTTAGTCTTTTTGATGTTGAGCTTCAGACCATTTTTGGTGCTCTCCTCTTTCACCCTCATTAAGAGGTTCTTTAATTCCTCCTCACTTTCTGCCATCAGAGTGGCATATCTGGGATTGTTGATATTTCTTCCTGCAGTCTTGATTCTGGCTTGGGATTTCTCCAGTCCGGCCTTTCACATGATGTATTCTGCATATAAGTTAAATAAGCAGGGAGACAATATACAGCCTTGTCATACTCCTTTCCCAATTATGAACCAATCAGTTGTTCCATATCCAGTGCTAACTGTTGCTTCCTGTCTCACATATAGATTTCTCAGGAGATATATAAGGTGGTCAGGCACTCCCATTTCTTTAAGAACTTGCCATTGTTTGTTGTGGTCCACACAGTCAAAGGCTTTTGCATAATCAATGAAGCAGAAGTAGATGTTATTCTGGAACTCTCTGGCTTTCCCCATAATCCAGCGCATGTTAGCAATTTAGCCACTTTGCTTTCTTGCATTTCCTTTTCTTTGGGGTGGTTTTTTGTAGCTTCCTCCTGTACAATGTTGTGAATCTCCTTCCATCGTTCTTCAGACACTCTGTCCACCAAATATAGTTCCTTAAATCTGTTCTTCACTTCCACAGTGTATTCATGAGGGATTTGGTATAGACTATACCTGGCTAGCCCAGTGGTTTTTCCTACTCTCTTCAGTTTAAGCTTGAATTTTGCTATGAGAAGCTGATGATCAGATCCACAATCAGCTCCAGGTCTTGTTTTTGATGACTGTATAGAGCTTCTCCAGCTGCAGAGAGCATAATCAATCTGATTTCGCCATTGCCCATCTTGTGATGTCCATGTGTAGAGTCATCTCTTGTGTTCTTGGAAAAGAGTGTTTGTGATGACCAGCTTGTTCTCTTGATAGAATTCTATTAGCCTTTGCCCTGCTTTATTTTGAACTCCAAGGCCAAACATTCCTGTTGTTCCTTTTATCTCTTGACTCCCTACTTTAGCATTCCAGTCCCCTATAATGACAAGAACATCTTTCTTTGGTGTCACTTCTAGAAAGTGTTGTAAGTCTTCATAGAATTGGTCAATTTCAGCCTCTTCAGCATTGGTGGTTGGTTCATAAACTTGGATTACTGTGATGTTGAAAGGTCTGCCTTGTATTCCTATTGAAATCATTCTATCATTTTTGAGATTGTATCCCAGGACAGCTTTTCCCACTCTTTTGTTGACTATGAGGTCTACTCTATTTCTTCAATGGGATTCTTGGCCACAATAGTAGATATGATAATTGTCTGAATTGAATTCGCCCATTCCCATCCATTTTAGTTCACTGGCACCCAGGATGTCAATATTTATTATTGCCATCTCCTGTTTGACCACCTCCAGCTTACCAAGGTTCATAGATCTTACATTCCAGGTTCCTGTGCAGTATTTTATTTATTTATTTATTTATTTATTTATTTATTTATTTATTTATTTATTTATTTATTTATTTATTTATTTATTTTTGCAGCATCAGACTTTCTCTTCACTTTCAGGTGCGTTTGCAGCTAAGCATCCTTTCGGCTTTGGCCCAACCACTTCATTAGCTCTGGAGCGACTTGTACTTGTCCTCCGCTCTTCCTCAGTAGCATGTTGGACACCTTCCGACCTGAGGGGCTCATCTTCCAGCATCATATCTTTTAGCCTTTTGTTTGTGTTCATGGAGTTTTCTTGGCAAAGATACTGGAGTGGCTTGCCAGTTCTTGCTCCAGGTGGATTGTGTTTAGTCGGAACTCTCCACTATGACCTGTCCATCTTGGGTGTCCCTGCGTGGCATAGCCCATAGCTTCTCTGAATTACTGAAGCCCCTTTGCCACAACAAGGCAGCAATCCGTGAAGGGGTTGAAATGCAATAGAAAGAGTGAATTATCATTGTTAGCAAAACCTTGGTCCCACAGACTTGGTGAGATAAAAATCAAGATTCCATGTGCATTGTATATGAGCAAATATAACAAATGATCTGCACCAGTGATGGGCAGTAGGCAGTTAGACAGGCCAGAATGTGCTACCTACTTCATCTTGCCTTTGCACTAGCCTACGTACAGATTGTGTATTCTTAGGATTGCTTACTTCCTCCTTGTTTTCTTAAAGTCTCTTCTTGATTTGCCCTTTTCCAAGTAAAAACAGGCACATGGTTTATCCATAATAGCTGCCAAATTTATGCACGTGGAAACTTGACCTGTAAACATATTTATAAACCTTTTTCCTGCTTTATCACGGTTTTTATCACAGTTTACTTTGCATCTAAACTCATGTTTCCAGAGTAGCAGCTACTTTCAAATAATCGGAAACTCAGAACTGTGCTGTACTTTTGCTAGAACAAATAGTCATTTCAGATGTAACATGAACTGACCTTTTTTAGGTCTTCTATTCTCCGGGCTCAATGAAGTAATGCTTCTCTCTATGAAACTCATATAATGCACAGTCATTGGAAAGGCAGAGATAAGTTGATCTAAGCAACATCATTGGTGATCTGTGTCATGATAGAGAAGGGATAGCCCTCCAGATTTGGCTGAACCACACTCACCATGCCTCCCCACTGACTAAGCTGGCCAGGACTGGTGAGAATTATAGTTGAGCAACATCTGGGGCGGTGCAAACCTATCCCTGGTCTAAAACTACCTTGGCTAAGAAGCAATCCACATATTTTTAAAAATAAACAAAATATTCAAAATTCATATATTTTTAAACGTGTGTGTAAGAACAACAAGAAACAATTCTATATACTTGTGGCAGACCAGTGATAGAATATATAAAAGCCTGTCACAAAGGCAATGCTTTCAGGAATAGAAAACAGAGGGTAAGACTGGGGAATTTAATCTTTGGAATTAACTGCAAGAAAGGTTTTTAAAAAAGAAAGGAAAAAAAATCTAAAAATCAACCTTTAATATCCATCTCTTTGTTAAGAGTTTCTATTTAATACCGACCTGGAATCTGCTGGCAACAATCCCAGCCTTTGTTCTCATAAGGAAGTAAGCTTAGTACTGTGGGGAATATTACGCCAAATGTGCTCCTGAACTTGGGGGAAATGACTGTTTTGTATTTGGAGCACTCTTATGCTAAGTGAATTCTAAATTCTAATGTTGATAATAAGCAACCAGTGGCAGTTAGTATTTTAAACACAGAACAATGTAATACAATTTATCAGTTCCCCGTGACAAGTCTAAGCTCACCAAAATTTTATTCATCTCTCTACAATCCATCATACAGGCTCATTCCTCAATCAAATTTTCTCAAGAATCCTGTCCAATAATTACCAAAGATAATCTTGGTAATACAACTGCAACTTAAAAGGTAAAGGTAAAGGTTCCCCTTGACATTTTTATGTCCAGTTGTGTTTGACTCTAGGGGGCGGTGCTCATCCCCATTTCCAAGCCATAGAGCCAGCGTTTTGTCCGAAGACAATCTTCTGTGGTCACACAGCCAGTGCGACTTAGACACGGAACGCTGTTACCTTCCCACCGAAGTGGTCCCTATTTATCTACTCGCATTTGCATGTTTTCGAACTGGTAGGTTGGCGGGAGCTGGGACAAGCGACGGGCGCTCACTCCGTCACATGGATCCGATCTTACAGCTAAAGATCTACAGACCTCAAAGCACAAAGGCTTCTGCGGTTTAACCGTAGCGCCACTATGTGGCAACTTACCATATCCTAATAACTACTGGCTTCTTCACCCATGGGGTGTGCACCAAAACATACATTAGAAACTTATGGTCATAGAATAAAAGAATCATAGAATAATGGATTTCGAAGGATCTAATAAGGTCATCAAGTCCAACCCCCTGTTCATTGTAGGAATCTAAACCAAAGTATAGTATATCTGTCTAATTTTCTCTTGAATGACCCTAGCGTTGGAGTGCTTACTACCTCCTTCTGTTAAGGCAGCCTAAAACAGAATTTGCCTTTTTTTTGTAGCCACATCACACTGTTGGTTCATATTCAGCTTATGTTGTACAATAATTCTAAGGCCCTTCTCACTCATAGTATTACTGAGCCAAATATCCCCCATTGTGTAACTGTGTGTTTGTTTGTTTGTTTGTTTCCCCCGGGTGTAAAACTTTGCACTTATCCCTGTTGAATTTCATTCTGTTCTTTTCAGCCCGGTGCTCGAGTCTAACAAGATCTTTTTGAATTTTGTTTTTGTCTTCCAGGTATTAGCTATTCCACCCAATTTTGTGTCATCCACAAATCTGCTACGCATTCCCTGCACCCCCTCATCAAAGTCATTAATAAAAATGTTGAAGAGCACTGAGCCTTGTGGTACCCCATTTGTTACCTCTTCTCATTGTGAGAAGTAGCCATTGATAAGCACTCTCAAAGGACGATTCTGTAACCAAGTGTATATACACCTGGCAGTTGTTCTACCCAACCCACACCTAGTTAGTTCTGTAGGTTCTTCCTTTTCCTTTTGCATCCAGTCAATATTATGTAGGAACTGGATGGAACCAAACAGTTGGTTTTAACATTTTTAAATTTTTTGTGTTCTGACATTTTCTTGCAACCAGAAATTTGCTACTGAACCAAGTTAACATTTGTCATCGTTTAGTCGTGTCCAACTCTTCATGACCCCATGGACCAGAGCATGCCAGGCCCTCCTATATTCCACTGCTTTCCGGAGTTGGGTCAAATTCATATTGTTTGCTATGCAGACACTGTCCAACCATCTCATCCTCTGTCGTCCCCTTCTCCTCTTGCCGTCACACTTTCCTAACATCAAGGTTTTTTCCAAGGAGTCTTCTCTTCTCATGAAATGGCCAAAGTACTGGAGCCTCAGCTTCAGGATCTGTCCTTCCAGTGAGCACTCAGGGTTGATTTCCTTTAGAACGGATAGGTTTGTTCTCCTTGCAGTCCAGGGGATTCTCAAGAGCCTCCTCCAGCACCACAATTCAAAGGCATCAATTCTTCATCGGTCTGCTTTCTTTATGGTCCATCTCTCACTTCCATAGTCAACATTAAAGTGACATAATTATGGGGCACTTTCAGCATTATAATATTAAAGGAACCCAGCACATGGTGATAGCAACCTTATCAAATAAATCTGATAATCAAACATCCAGGCATTTTTCTTAGTAAACAAACATTTCTACCTAGTGTCTCCAAATGTTTTGACAAATATCCTTTTTAATGGAAAGTAGCTAATTAGTCCGGGGACGTGGTGGCGCTGTGGGCTAAACCGCAGAAGCCTGTGCTGCAGGGTCAGAAGACCAAGCAGTCATAAGATCGAATCCACGCGACGGAGTGAGCTCCCGTCACTTGTCCCAGCTCCCGCCAACCTAGCGGTTCGAAAGCATGCAAATGCAAGTAGATAAATAGGGACCACCTCGATGGGAAGGTAACAGTGTTCCATGTCTGAGTCGCACTGGCCATGTGCCCACGGAAGATTGTCTTCGGACAAACACTGGCTCTATGGCTTGGAAATGGGGATGAGCACTGCCCCTAGAGTCAAACTCGACTGGACAAAAATTGTCAAGGGGAACCTTTACCTTTAGCTAATTAGTCAATGCAGTCCACCAAGAAAGAGGTGCCTGTGCTATCAATATTGTTGCTTGCTTGTTTGTTTTATATGCTGCCTTTATCCAGGTAAGGGGACCCAAGGCGGCTCATAATATTATAAAGAAAAGAGTTAAAAACACAGTAAGTTAAACATTAAAAACAATTAAACTATACGCTAATTAAAATACAATTGAATCATTAAAAGCAAGTGAACCTTAAAAACTATCTGACTACAAGGCATTCAGGTATTCCATCTTGATTGTTAAAAGCTTGCCTAAAGGGATAAATCTTTTAGCTGTCGGCAGAAATATAAAAGGAGCTCCCTGATCTCCCAAAGGAGAGCATTCCATAACCTGGGAGCTGCTACACAGAAGGCCCTCTCCTGTGTCCCCATCAGCTGTTCCTGTGCTGACAATGGGACCGATAGGCAGACCTCCTCTGATGATCTTAAACACTGGGATGGCTCATCTGGGGGTGATACTGTCCTTCAGATAGTCTGGACCCAAGCTGTATAGGGCTTTATAGGTAATGACTAGACTTTGAATTGGGCCTAGAAATGGACTGGTAGCCAGTGCACTTGTTGTAACAGGGGCGTTATGTACTCCCTATAACTGGCCCCAATCAGTAGCCTGGATGCTGAATTTTGCACCAGCTGAAAGTTTCTGAACCGTCTTCAAAGGCAGCCCTACATAGAGCGTGTTACAGTAATCCACGTGAGATGTAACTAAAGCATGTGTCGCTGTAGCCAAATTAGACATTTCAAGGAATGGACGCAGCTTGTGTACCAGTGTTAGCTGTGTAAAAGCACCCTTGGCCCTACCTGAGTCATGGAGGAGGAAGGCAAGAGGGGCAAAAAGGTGAGGAGGAGACCCATGTGGGAGGCTTTTATTTGGGCTTTGTTCTTCATAGAGGGGGCTTTTTTTGGGGGGGAGACATGAAGTGAGGGGTGTTTCCTCCCCCCAAAAAGTAAATTAAAGTGTAATGACATTTTTCTTCTCAGATTTTATCTCGTAGGGGCAGATTTAACCCCCATATATATTATTACATTAATATATTAGGTTAGAATTATATTTTGAAAAAGATATTTCCAGTGTGTTTTGTTGACCTCATTAAAATGCCTTTTTATGCAAGTGTGGCAGAGGAGTCATACTTTAGGTAAAGGTAAAGGTTCCCCTTGACAATTTTTGTCCAGTCGTGTTCGACTCTAGGGGGCGGTGCTCATCCCCATTTCCAAGCCATAGAGCCAGCGTTTTGTCCGAAGACAATCTTCCGTGGTCACATGGCCAGTGCGACTTAGACACGGAACACTGTTACCTTCCCACCGAGGTGGTCCCTATTAATCTACTTGCATTTGCATGCTTTCGAACTGCTAAGTTGGCGGGAGCTGGGACAAGCGACGGGCGCTCACTCCGTCGCGTGGAGTCATACTTTACTTGGCCATTATAAAAGCGAATCGTGACTTGAAAATGGTTGGGAAACATTGATTTAGATGACAATTCTATGCATGTATATAGAAATACTGTATACATTGAAATGTGCATTTAGTCACCATTTTACCTGACAGATGCACTGTAAGTGCATCTCCATCAGAACTAACTATGTACAGGAAAGCACAACATTCAATACGACTTTGCCCATGTTTACCCTGAAGTAGGACTCGCTGTGTGTCTCAGAATGTATTTCCAAGTAACTGTGTTCTGGATTGGGGCCTAAAGCTGGGTCAGTGTCACCATTCCTTATGGGACAAAGTGTGTGTACAATCATAATCTGAGAAATGTTTCTCAGTGTGACAGAAGGGACTGGGAGAGAAATATTGATAGCAAAACTTGCAGACCTCAATAAAGTGAGTTTTCCCTGCTCACAGTGGAGAAAGATATGCTGTGAATCCATGGGTTCTTGATGAAATACCTTATAAATCCTGCCCCTAAAATAAAAATTTAAAAAGCCCCAACAAGCACACGCCAATTTCACATAGTATTTTTCTTGCCAGCAAGATGCTGGGAGGGCTTTGATGTTCGCTTTCTACAACTTCCATTACCCAGGCAAAACAAAGATATATTGATTGTTTCTGTGTGGGTATTTATTTATTTTGCTTGTTTATTTATTATTTTTAGAAAATTTCCAAAGGAAATGAAAAATTGCCTGATTAGTCTCCCACTCAGTGTAAATCAAGGGCAATGCCACTAGTTTAATCAATACAAACAGTAAAATGTAAAGAACAACATAACCTATAAACTAAAATTGGAATAAAGACTGGAATTATTTATTTTATCAGGGGAAAGCAGGGGAGACTATATGAATGTCTGTGCAGAATTAGAATGCAGTTTGTGCGGAAGTCTAACTGATAATTTTTTCCTCATTTTTACTAGTCATTGTACAATTAGTATTTTCCCCTTAGGAAAGAAAGTGCCATTGTATCTAAACTAATTAATTAGGGATCAAGTCCTGGGGGAAAACAGTGAGAAAACATTTATAGAATTACCCTTTAAGTTTACAAAGAGTTATATAGGTTCACATCAGAGCTTGGAAAAGCTTTTTGGACTACAACTCCTCTAATTTCTTAGCCACTATGGCAGGGGATTATGGAAGTGTTAGTACACAGAGTAACTTTCTTTAGATCTGGTTCCTACAGCATGTTTGTGAAGTCCAGTGCAATTGATGATGTTGTGTTTTTCCCCTGTAAAAAATGGACCTTCTTGGTTCCGTGGGCATTTCTGCAAATCCATGTAAAGCTTTGTAGTTTCCCAACAGTTCCACCATGCATGAAGATAGCTGCTAGTACAGAAAGTAATCTAAATATCCCCTGGGGCTCATACAACCTGGCCCTTATTGCTGTAAGCAGGGCATGGGGGCATCTCTGAGATTCGGGGATAGGCACACCCAACCTCATGCTCAGATGATGACTGGCCCCAACTATACTGTATAGGACTATACGAATGCCATAAAAGGTGGCAGGTCCTGTTTCTTTCAGGAAACTCAAAGCACAAACTCCTGTGTGTACTTAAAACTCTCTCTTCCCAAAAGGTCTGTTCTCAGGATAAAATGAATGCTCTGTACTCCATGATGAGGGTGGGGTACAAAAATAAGAAACAATTCAAATAAATTTTCTGAATTTTTTTTATTTTGAAAGTATGAATAGATGTGGCTTTTAAAAGAAATTGCAACCAAATATTGCTGTACACTATGATACTTATGTTTCATCTTGGCTGGTGTTTCCCATTGCATGTCTTAAGTGCACATTGCCAACTTCTCAGCTGACCTCTGCAGCTGCGCTTTCAACTACTTCTTTGGAAAATGTTTAGAAACTCTTTTGGATCCAAAATACTGCAGCCACCCTGTCAACTGGTGCTGTTGACAAGAAATATGTAACTCCTCTGCTATAACAGGTCCATTTTCTGCCTGTCTGTTTCTGGACATAATTCAAAGTACTGGTTTTGACCTAAAAAGCCCTGAAAAACTTTGATCCAAGCTCTCTGTGCAACTGCATCTCCCTTTATGAATCAGTCTGAGTTTTGAGATCATGATGGGAGACCATTCTCTTCATCCCACCACCTCCCCAGGTATGAGATGGGCCTTTTGTGTTGCTGCTTCCAAGCTGTGGAATGCTTCCCAAAGGGGGACCAGGGTGGTCCCTTCTTTGCTATACTGTATTTTTGCTGATAGATAATGACTTTTCAGGTAGTCTTCCCAGCAACTGCCTACCCAACACATTTTTTCCTTTTAATCAGGGCTGCTGTATCTTCATTTTTCTTTTAAAAATGTAAGCATTTCATCAGAACTGTTTTTATGCACTAGTTCTAATGTGACATTAGTTTAATTGCTTTTTAATATAGTATTGTGATATTCTGTTGTATTTCTAATATTCTGTTGTATTTCTCAAATGGGGAAGGACGGGGTAAAAATAAAAAAAAATTAATGAAGAAATAAATGGCAGCCTTACATAAATTAATATGGTTTTTTTTTTAATACACTGTGCCTTGGTTGATACACTCAAAAAGTCAAAGAACAACAGAAACTTCTACTTCTTCAGTGTCTAGAAACCAGGGCATGATTGCTTAAAGGTTTGCATTCACATAATTTTGAAAAGGAAGAAGTTGTGCAAACGGACACCTCCTCCAGAACTCCGTGTCCATGTGGGAAACAAAGATGGCACTATAAAGGAGTGACTTGCATAAAATGTCAGCAATTCTATTCTACACCAGCCTAGGCTGGCTCCATGAACCTGGACACTGCTAGCATTAGTGAATGCCTTTATATCTGCCAGACAAAAACATACCACTTCTGAGCATACACATGGGAGAATCAAACAGGGCACACATTGTATAATAAGAGGCAAGCGATAAGCTTTATTCTGATTTGTAAAATACGTCATTCTAAACATTGGCAGGCTCATTATTATAAATGCCAGTGTGGGGTTTGTAAAATACTTTTTTTCCCCCTTTAAAGTTATTCTGGAAAATGCTACATTTTATATATTTTTCACAAAATGGATCGTAGTCTTCAGCATTCAATTATTCAAATTATTTGCTAAATTTGAAAAACAATTGTTACAAACAACCTTGTTTCAATCATTGATCTTAAACATTGATTTACTAACTCAGTGTTTTTTAATGAAGCCAAGATTAACAAGGCCTTTTACATTCAGCAAAAGAAAAAAAAAAGAAAAAAGCTTGCCATTATTTTAAATTGAATCAAAAATCAAGTCACCTCTGGTGCATGTTGAATTAATCATTAGGCTAAAATATACATAGTCCTAGGTGAACAATATTAACCTGACATACTTACAGGCCAGTCTTACTCAGAAACATGGTAGTTTCTAAAATCAATGATCTTAAAGGATCTTCCAGACAGTACTTATTTCTCTACGTGTAAGGCATGTACACTGATGGTATCAGTACAGTACAGTACTTTCTTGCTGTCCACAGGACACAAGGCTTAAATTGGTACCAATTGTGACAAAGACAGACCAACCCCCTGATTTCTGGGGTTTTACAAACCACACATCTTGTAGGGCCTTTGTCTGGTTTCTTTTGCTTTGGACAGGGCCAAAGTTTAGGCAGCAAGGGATTCCTGAATCAACTAACAAACAAAAACAAAATCCAGCATAGAGGCTGGTATTTCAAAGGGTTTAAGAGGTTTCCTTGCCGTTTTAAAAGAGGAGCTCTGAAAGACAGTTGATATCTGAAACAGATTAGCAGTGGGATGAAAAGAATTCAGATCAAACTTCCAGTGAGAATACTAGTCTATTTGGTTAAAACACACACACATACAAAAGCCAACAAAGGTTTTCCTTTTCAAAGTGTTCCTTCAAGCAGTAATGTAGGAATATTCATTTAAAAGATGCCGATTTCTTGAAGAAGAAAAAAATTGAGATGTTAGAAATTGTGTATTGTGTATTTTAATACTGCGACGCATGCCGAACTGAGAAAAGTTACTCTTTTTGGAATACCACTCCCAGAATGCCTCCGTTATCTTGCCGGCTGGAGTACTCCAAAAAGTAACTTTCCAAGCTTGGGATGGGCACCACAAGCACTGTTCAGAGACCTTCCTAACCGTCGTCGGCAAGCAACTATAGGACAGGAGAGGGAAGTAGATCGATGTGCTCCCCCTTCAAGTAACAGACAAAGCCCCTCTCCCTATACATCTGAATCTTCCCTCCTCTCCTCCGCTGAAGTTAAAGGGACGGAGACTTGCCGCGCCGGGAAGCAAAAGTGCGCGAAGCATACTGGGTATTGTAGTTTAGCGCACTGGCAACCTGAAGCTCAACTCTCAATGCCGGAACTACAAGCCCCACAAGGCAAGCCACTCTGGATGACGCACGGCTTCTCGCGCCTGGGCTTTGCTTTCGGAGAAAAACAAAACAAAAGCGAATCACCGCCCCGGCGGTTCTGCTTTGGCTTTTGCGGGCCAGCCACATGAAAGAGGCGCAGGCCGCGAGAGCGCGACGCGAGAGCGTTATGCGTGCTAGAGATGAGAGAAGTTACTTTTGGAACTAGCGAATCGCCAGCCAGAATGGCGAGTGCCCACCCGTGTTGACTGGGGAATTCTGGGAGTTGCAGTCCATTTTTTTTAAAAAAGCAACTTCCTCCCCCCCCCTCTACATTCAGTAAAAACAGGGTCGCCAACGTGCGAACCGAGCTGCGGATCTCAGCAGCAAACGCGCTTGGGTGAAATGTTTTACTAAGACGCGTCACTTGCTGAGTTTTGCAGAATAAATTGCCAGGAACAGATTACCGCCTTCCCCACTTTTGCAAGACGATTCCGGTAACTCGCTTCGGGCCCCCGTCTATCCGTAATCAAACCCCGCCACCTCCGAACAAGACTCCCTCCCCCAAGAAGTGTGCAGGCTCAAAAGCGTGCGAGGTTGCGGGTGGCCTGTCGTTCCCAAACTCCTCGCCTCGCAATGCCTCCTGCCTCCGTTGGTTAGCAGGAAGCTGCTGTCATTCTCACGACCGGGAGACACGCGTAGTGCCTCCAGCGCCCATCCGAAGGGGGCGGGCGGCAACAGCCTCTGCAGCTGGCTTTAAAAAAAAACCACACAACCTGAACCTGATTCGAGGTTGGTCTGGCCCCCGCCTCTAATCCGCTTTGGCCCTCCGACGTTTTTTTATCGAAAGTGTGCAGACTTACACTTTCGTTTCTTCTCCGGCCTAGACAAACTTTTCCTGCCTCTTCTAGGGTTGGTGCTTGCAGGTATGAGTCTAGGATCGAGGCCTTTTTCTTGGTGGTCACCATGGTTGGCTTCTCTGAGGGGAGAACGCCTCGGGAACATCTAATTAAAAAAACGCAGTCCTGAAGGGTTGGGGAGCTGGACACGCGTCTTGCCAGAAACAAACAAGGGCAAGACAAAGGAGCTCCGCACGCGGTTGCATCCTCCCCTTTATATAACACCCATTCCCCCCTCTGGTAAGGCTGATTTCTGTATGCGAGCACGGACCAGATTCGTTTGCAAGGTCGTTGCTGGTGTTCAGAGGTGGGCATAGGAGGCAGACCTTAGGTTGCACGAGGGCCGCACGACTGGTCATAAAGAATCTGAATAGTTTAGTGTAGACTAAATCTCTAAACTCCCTGAGCACGAGTGGCCCCTCTGCCTGTTTGCTTTTTTTTGTGAGAACTTTTTTGTGTGGCGGGGGAGGCTTAATTTTGGGGACAGTGAAATATAGGTAAGGGGAGCAGCCTCTCCCTTTGGCTTGGCACTTCCCTGCTTTGAACCTTCTGAGGGGGGTCAGAAGTGAGAATTGTCTCCCAGCTGGTCCAGTCCTTCACACCAGCTAAGGAGAATGGATGAATGCCTAGAAATAAGCACTGCCCCCTCCCCTCCTTCCTGTTCTAGACAGTTTGCTGCTAGATTTTAGGATGTAATTAAACTCCGTTCTTTCCCTGGGGTGGACTAGAGAGATTGGATAGATGGCGGTTGGGATTGCAGCCCATGCCTGAGGAGGAGATCAAGTGATGGAGGGGAGGTGGAAATACCCATCACCCGTGCAGGTATTTCACCCCAGATAGTGACTAAATCAAAATAAGTAAACCAGGAAGAGCAAAAGACAGGGGCTTTCCTGCTTGCTTTTATCCTGCCCTTTGAGATGAGACACTTTTGGGGACAAGAGAAAATACTGTACAGATCTCTTGCCGATCTGTGGCAGGATAGTGTAGGCCAGTAGTTCCCAACTTTGGGTCCTCCAGTGTTCTTGGACAAAAACTCCCAGAAGCATTCATCACTAGTTGTACTGGCCAGTATTGCTGGGAATTGTAGTCCAAAAATATCTGGGGATCCAAGAATGGGAAGCATTGGGTAGGCCTTTGATGCTGCCTGGCCAGAGATGGTGAGCAATATTTTTGTTCAGTTATATCCACTCCATGAGTGTTGCTCTTTTCCATTCTCTAATACAGAGAAGGAGGAAGGAGTCACCCCCACACACACACACCATTTAATTCTCACCCAGTTGGTTGCTTTTCTTTAAACAATAAAAATGGTTTGGTTAAGCACCCTTTTTGGAAATCTCTTAGCTTCCCCCCTCCATTCCTCTTTGAAGGGACAGAAAACTGCATCTTTGAAGAGTGTTTGGTTTCAGTTCAATCCCACCCCAGCCCTGGCTGTCTCATTTCCCCCGAACTACCGTTGGTTTTCTGTTTGTTTGTTTTTTCTTCTTAGCTCTGTTGGAGTTGGTGGTTTTGTAACATGCTGTGCATTTCTCTGGTGGAGGACTGGAGTGTCAGGCTGGGGCAGTCCAAAGAAGGAGTCCTCAAAAGGAGAGCTGTGCTTAAAGAGCATCTCTGAAAGTTGACTTCTTAATGAAAAGGGCCCAGCAGGGTTGCTTAGAAAACAAGCAAGCCTTAAAAACACACACAAATGCACACATACAGATCTCCCTTATCCATTGGCCTCATAAGTAAGAGGGAGGCTACATTCATTTTGCTCTTTTCCAAAGAGAAGACTTGTAAAATCTGCTTCACCTGTCTAAAATGGTCCATGAACCAGTTGCATCTGGCACAGGTGTTTATTATATGACATGGTTAGGTAATCGTTCATATTTGTGCAGTAGTAATAATAAGTATTAGTACTAAACAACTAAACAACAACATGCAACTTCCTCTCCAATCCCTCATATCTAGAAATAACTATAGAGAATGGAGAAGTAGATCCTTGTAACTTTCACAGTTGTCTGTATTAACACACAATAATGCAGGTTTTAAGCTAGAATGGAAGAAAGGTTTTACAAAATATAGCTCACTGACTTTGGATGGAAGGAGACTGGAATGCCACTGTGAGACAAACAAAGGGAAATAAATTCTTTTTAATATCCATCTGGATCAGAAATTTTTTAAAAAGTATGCTAATTACATGAAATGCACATTGGGGCATTTAACAAAGTTCTAGTAATTTTGGAGGAGGTAGCGGTGTTTGTGCAAGCTAGTTTTGGCTGAAGAAGCTGAAAACAGCTGGAATAACACCTGAAGCCACTAACAATTATTTCTTATTATTATAAATTAATAGTTAATTTGTGCGTAGAAGTTACACCTGTATTGTGGCTTTTGAACTTTTGAAGTTTGTGGTTTCGTTTTAATAAATATTTTATGGTATGGATCGGAGATAAATTAAGTGTAATGCATACATTAATTGGAACAGGATTATTCTGTGCTGTCCATGCATCTCCAAATTGTAGTGTTGCTTCCTTTAAAAAAAAAAAGTATCAAAATATAGCCTGTTAGCAAAACATTCTGTGTGGGTATAAATTCTATGGTTCTCACTCAGTATGATGAGCATTGGTTTCTTCAAGCTCCTCCTGATATTTATCACTCCATTCAAAGAATAAAGACATACTGCAAGGCTCCACTGAACATTATTATTATTAGCAATCAAGGCAATTCCATCTTACGATGACTCTTCCCAGGGTTTTCTCGCTATAGAGTACAGTACAGTACTCAGACGTGGTTAACATTCACTTCATCTGGAGGTGCCCTGGCGCTGTGCAGCTTGCCCAAGGCTATACAGGTTCACTTTTTCTCCAGCAGTCACAGCAGGGAATCGAACACTTAAACTCTGGCTCCACAGCTGGGTACTCAGCTCACTAAGCTGTTCAGCCACCTCATTGCACATTTGAGAGGATTTAAATGGCAAGCCGTGGCCTCGCCAACAATTGCTGCCTCTTCTCCCATTTATCCTGTTCCTATGCCTTGCCACAAGCTATATGTATGGGAACCTTGGTTTAATACTCTGCTGTGCAGTGAGTGCTGTTGCTTCTGATGGGAGATGGAATTCTGTAAGTCTTGTTGAATGTATGGCACTCGGTCCTATACAGAGTAACGTTTCTGTTTGTGGGGAATAACGTGACTGTTCTTGAACTGTTACTTAGATTAAATCAGAGGAAACCTTGTAAACTGAATTTCTGGGTATCCCTTATTTTCAGAAAAGAAATGGGGAGATCTGTAGATAGTTACCAGGGCAAAAGTCCTAATGAATTTGGTGCCATTGACTTTAACTGTGGCCAGGACTGTATACTAAAATCTGAACAGGGTTTTTGCACTAATAATAGACAGTATGCTAAGATTCATGTTGTGAATTTGGAAGAAAATGCATTTAAACCAGGGTAGACTTGTGTAGTGGAAATGAGTTTACCTCTGGATAAACTTTCCCTTTAGGTCTTTCCAAGCCCATTCTCAAGTATTCCTGTACTTCAGTGTAAGCTTGCATCAGATTTTGGCAAAAAAATTTAAAAAAGAATAGGAATTGCCATAGGATTGGGGATGAAACTGATATGTTGCAGGGGCTGTGCAAGATTTTTAGAAACTGGATGTACAAGGGAATTCAAAATGCTCTAATGTTGGCCTGAGTCCTGTTACCTAAATGTGGAGCCATCATGCAAGCATCGCTGCTGCTCTGGCAGGCTTCCTGTCATGTGTCCACTCTTGTACTGGTTACAAGATCAGCTGAGCTCCTGGTCATATTGTAGGAACCATGTTGGAGTGTAGAGGGCCCTTGAACAGTGATCATTCTGTACTGTGTTTAGGCAGTTGGGCATTGGACATTAATTGGCAGTGTTACAACTTTAAAAACAATCCCCTGGGATTTTTGGGGGGCTGTATCTTATGCTTACTCATTTTCTGTATATAGTTAGCCAGAAGCTTTGGAAGTGTAGTCTCTTAAAACATGGTTCATTTGCAGTGATCCCTCCTTTCAAAACAAGTACATTTTTAAAGGTTCCGCTGTAGCTTTTATAAATCCAAGTAGGTGTGCTTGTGAGCTAGCATTAGCAACTTTTTATCAGCAGCCTGATCCATGACAAGTTAATTACACCACTTATGCAACAACAGCACAGATGCTCTATAGGAAGCTATAGTAGTTATACTGTAACTTGTGTTGCGGTGGCTACTTTATCTCATGATAACTCTGTAATTAACTTGTCACCACTGTTTAATGCTTAACGTATGTAGAGAATCAGTTAATGGCATTACTAAAGTGATAGTAGCCTGGAGGAGAAGCTCATGCCCACTGGGAAGGCTATCAGGGATTGTTTAAACACAAAACATCCAGGCCTGACCTGGAAAAGCATGAGGAAGCTTGTTCCTTCATTTAGGAAGCATTAGACAGAATTTTAAGACTTGTTACCGATACAGATGGACCAAGCGGTCAGCAGTATTCTTAGAAGCATAAATTTTGGAGTCACATTAATTTCCAACTGCAAAGAGCAAAAGTAAAGCAGATGCTTTTTCACCTAAGACAGGAATCCTACCCCCACTTACTTGGAAGTAAACCCCATTTAGTCCAATGGTATTTTAACTTCCGAAGAGATATGCCTATGGTTGTGCCATAAATGAGTTCTACATTCCTGTAGAAATAGTTTTTCTTAACGTTACCATGCATGTTCCTGTATGGTTAACAATGTTGTTCTTTCTGAACAATACACAAGTACAGTACTCCGTATACCACCCTAGAGACTACTAAACTAAAAGATGGCCCCCTAATGCATGTGTTGAATGTTAAAACTTAAGTTATACAGTAGTAGTTTCAGATCAGAGCTGAATCGTAGTCTCATGGGATCCAAGTACAGTTCTTTGCCACACCATTCTCAAGAATAGAAAGCCATTCTGGCCATGATGCAGCTACCCTGTTTCCCCGAAAATAAGACCTAACCGGAAAATAAGTCCTAGTATGATTTTTCAGGATGCTCGTAATATAAGCCCTACCCCCAAAATAAGCCCTAGTTAAGTGAAACTCCGCCCTCCACCATTGTGCATCATTGTGTAGCAACCAGAAGATGACATGACTGTAAAACAAAACATCCCTTGAAAATAAGCACTAATGTGTTTTTTGGAGCAAAAATTAATATAAGACCCTGTCTTGTTTTCGGGGAAACACGATACAGTATTTATAATGAGATTCAGTTTCTTGTTGATGTCCATGAACAATGATGAATTTGCATGTTTTGAGAAAACTTACAGAGCAAACTATAGCCTTGATGCATCATAGATATAAATTCTGAATGACATGTTTGTGAACACATCATGTACTTTTAAAGATCTCTTGTGCTAGAATAATTTCCTGTTTGTAACACTTGTGTAGTCAGCAGAGATCCAATGCAGTCTGTATTGCCCATTCCCAGAAGTCGAAGGGTGAAACTGAATGCACGTTCTACCAATAGCACAACTCGTAAAAGCAAGCACTTGTTAAATCTATTTGTTTTTATTATAGACATCGATCTGCCAGTCGCAATAATGCATTTATGGACATTTTTCTGCAAGCGCAGCGCTGGTGGCAGTTTTTACTGACAAATTGAGTCATATGGACAGTAGTTCAAAATAAGCTTACTTTATTGACAGATTGTGCAGTTTTCTAGTTCACTGAGTGTTCTTAAGGTATCTTGACTGGCAAAAATAATATAGCAGAAAGGTAAGACAAGTGGTCTAATTTTTGAAGGGTGGAATTTATAAAATACGTTGAATGGTGAGCCATGTTCCTCAGTTACTTAAGTTGTTGTGAACTTTTAAAGTATAATTTCATTCAGGTGTGATATGAATGACGATTACGTAAGCGCTTATAGTGTCCAAAATCATATTTCATCTCTTTTAGGGCAGTGGAAATAAATGTAGAACAGCTTTGCTGTGAAGTTTAGAAAGTCGTTAGAAGATCTTTGAGAGTACTGTGGCAAGTAGCCGTGGTTGCATGTCTTACAGAAGTCTGTCTAATCTTCTTTAAGGTACCTAAACGTATGGCAACTATAAATGCAGTGTCTTTCTCCCCCCTCTTCTATAAATAAAAAGGTTCCATATAGTGTACAGTTTCCTCTTAGGAAAGGTACACTGTAAACCTTGATTTTTAAAAATGTTGATTTTCTGTACCTTTTCCTTTTTGACATGGGATGACCTGAACAAAACTTGGCATTCCAAATGTAGCTGCATGCTATGATAGTAACTCTTTTTTTGTCATAGAACTCACCCATCTTAAAAACAAACAACCCCCACATCATTGCTGGCTTTTCATTGAACTATAGTAAGGTTTCTGTCTTCAGTTCGTCACCACCAGTTCAGACCTATTAGTATATATATATTTATTTATTTGATTTGATTTGTACCCCGCCCATCTGGTCTACAAGACCACTCTAGGCGAAGTTTAGGAGTTCTAATGGATGTTGCTTTGCACTGATAGTGAAATAAAGTAACTTTATACTTGTGTACATTTAAGTTTGTCATGATGTGTACAGTATTTTGTAGGCATCCTTCAGTCTCGAGAGACTATGGTAACATGCTCTATGGACATCTTTCCAAACTGAAACATAAGCAGTCCTCAATAGCCACTCATGATTCCATCTCACTTGCGACTAGGGAGTGCTAGTTTCACATTGTATACCTCTTCTAAAATGCAAGAAACGCCCCCCCCCCCGACTCCCTTCCTCTTCAGATATCAGTCATAGGCAATCAGCATGAGAGACTGAAATGCTGTACGCTGCTTACATGATGAAGAGCAAAATTCCTGATCAGGGAAGTGCTGTAAATGTGTTCAACTAAGTGTATTTACAAGTGCTGCTTTCTGATCTCCAATCTGAATGGGTAGAGGAGGTTTGGGGTCGGAGTTGGATGCATCCTTACCAGCTTTCAGGCTAAAAGACCTGAATAGAACTAAAGAATCTCCTGGGGGTTAACTTTTTCTTGTGCAGTAAAATAAGCAAAATATTCTTGCTGCACCTGATAGATACAAAGCACCTATGGAGTGAAGTGCAAGGTTAGAAATAGAGGGGCCTTCTGTTGCACTTTACGGATTGTGTCCAGATTGTATGGATTGTGGGGTTCAAATGGGACAACTGCAGATATATGGGGTTTCTGGTTAAGAGCTCTTGTGCTCTAAAATTGGAACTAGATGACAGTCACGTTCTTCAATACTAAAGATAAGAAGATTACTACTATAATTATTGCAAATAAAATAGTCCTGTGTTAGTGGATATGCTTTTGTTTTATATTGTCCCATTAATATTTAAAATGTGAATTTGAATTCTTTTCAGCTATCTCCATTTAGTAGTTGTTGATAATTCCATAGTGAGTCTCTCTAAGAATCTGATTAACCCTAAGGGTCATCTTATAATGTAATTATTAATGATTGATTCTGTTTATCCTTGAAATCAATATAAAAAGCAAAATTGCTTGGCATATATTTGGGTTTCATTTCTCGCATTTGGTAAACATGAGAACTGCTGTTGGCTTTATATATGAAAACGCATTTGAGGGATCTAAAAGTGTTAAGCTTAGATTTTAAATAATTACGGTGATATGTGGTGGTTTGTACATGACATATGTTAATACGGCCAATAGTGTTAACATCTCCTGCCACTAATAGTTAGGGTGGGGATGTATAGTAATTGATCTTCCTGGGAGTGCTGTAATGTAAAAACAATTCAGGCTGTTTGAAGTATATTTTACAAGTGTGCATTGGGCTTTTGGGATGTTACATTGAAAAACCCAATTGTACAGTTACCATGGGAACCCAATTAGAATAGATTGCTTGGGTTTTTTAGTCTTTTCATCTTGACCAAAAATCTAATGTACTTTAAATGTTTTCATATGGAATTTTATTCATAGTCTGGACTGATGTAATAATAGCTTTTTTTGAAAATTCCAAAATCAGCCAATATCAAGTGTTCCATATCAGGGCTTCCCTGATCCTTTGGAGAAAGATAATATTTTGGCATATACATATATTTTTATACATTGCATTGATTCTACCTTTCATTTTTAATTACAGTGCTTTTTTTTTTTAGTTGTGTGAAATACAGTGTGTTTTTAAAAGAAATATACTTCAATAATTCCAAAGAGGAGGAGTAGACAAGAATTGAGCTCTCTGTGGTACAGCTTCCTCTTTTTTGGTAGAATATGTTGACTGGTTTTAAATATTTAAATGCTTTCAGAAAGAAGAGATGGGAATACTCAGCCTGTACAAAGTAGGTAGGACAAGAAGCACTGGGATTAAATGACTAGAAAGCAGAGCTAGGCTAGACATTCATGAGATGTGTAATAATACTTTAGCAAAGGAATGAGCTGTTTAGGGAAACTGCAGGATCTCCTCAAGGCTTTCAGGAAAAGAGCATTTTCTGGGAATCCTTCAGTATCTCCTTGTGTTTTGAAACTTGATATTCCAGACAGTTCATTGAAAGTATGGAGCAAAAGGTGGAAGCAGAATTTATGCAAGTAACAACACCAAGATTTATGGAACTTGATGAGGTGTATGGTAAATGAAGTTTTTTTTTTAAAAAAAAATGTGGAGCAATTTAATTGTGATTTTATACAAATGCCTCTGTTTGAGAAAATGAAGGTGGATTTTAATTTCAGCCATATTTAGTGCTCTTTCTCTCACGCTGGGATGTCTTATAGCGGCAAGCTAAGGCACTTCTAATGTCCAGCTGTGAAAGCAGAGCCCTAGCTTACTTTGGAACAGTTTCCAACAGCATTCCTTGATCTCCCAAGCAGAGAATACACTCAGCCTCAATCGGTTTGCCAAATAACAACACGGCTCTTGGAGCTGTGTCTGGCTGTGTGAATTGTCAAAAGCATCCATGACATTTCAAGCCAACCAAACAGCTAAAGAAAAATTACGACTCCTGACTGAGTGATGCTATCAATTTTCTGAAGCCCAGCATTCCTTCCTCCTGCTTTCTGAATGTGCTAAAGCCCATACTTGGCAGAGGATTCTGAAAGTTCAGTTTTTCATAAATCTTTTTTCCTGTGTACACAACCCAAGTTTACTTATTTCCATAGACAAAAGTAGGACCTATAATAAAATATTGAGGGTTCCAAAAGTAACCTCTTTCAGGATATTCAATTCTTTCCTTATGTCTGCCCTGGACAACAGTCAGTTCAACATTCAACAGTCCAAGGGAACATGTTGGTTTTTCATTTGCTGAGCTGTTGTGGGTGTCCCATCACCATTCACCTGTGCAGATTTGATCCCAATATCAGGGAGTTCACACAAGTGTATTCATATATCCAGCTTATAAAGAGATGGTGCTGTTTGGCTACTTAAGGTTTGACGTTTGCTAATGGCGTGTGTTGCTGTTGTATTATCACTGCACAAGAGTGCAGTAATGTTATTGTGCAACAAAACAAATCCCCATTCTACAAGGCAATTCTAAAGATGGAGGCATTCCAAACAAAGCATTATAATATGAAACTGGACTTTGAATCACAGGATAGCCTCATGTCCACATGTTAAAAAAACAACCCTGACAATTGTTTTGTGTTTGGGTGAGAAGTGGTTAACTGATGGAAGAAGGAGTTAGCTTCTGGCATTTCCTCTTGCTTGACGTAGCATGTTGAATAATGAGTGCAAAAGGGTATCCTGTAGACCAGCGGTCCCCAATCTTTTTGGAACCGTGGACCGGCTGAGCCTCTGAGGAAGTCCAGGCGCTCAGGTGCATGCCTGAAGGGGTGGGGGAGTGCTCACGTCGGTGCTCGCACGTGTGTGTGTGTATGCTAAGCAGCTGTGGGGAAGGGCGGGTGTGAGGTCAGGCCACTAGGCCGCGGACCGGGGGCTGCCAACTTCTGCTGTATGCAATCCATTCTGCTGCTGTTGATGTTGTCAACATTCAGGCTGCTCTTTGCTATGTAAAGTTTGGCATCCTTTTTCCTGCTAGCAGAATGGGCACAATATTGTGCAGCAATATTGAGCCATTTCCTGGCATTTTGAAACATGGATACAAAAGGACAATATTCCACATTCATAAACTGGAGGGGTTTTTTAAAAGAATTGAATATAAACCACAGATGAACTGAATATGGCCCTCCAGGTACTGTTGGACTCCTAAATTCTCATCTCAGTTGATAGAAGTTGGAGTGTAGAAGGTTGCACATGTTTGGCTACAGACAGATTATGTGGAGACACAGGAGACTGTTTTATTGGTTATGTATGGAAGTCTTGAAAGTCCAACTTCTGTCTTCTTTACCCATATTTTAGTGCCAGGTTTAAAACTCAGCTGACTAACTCAAGCATGTGATGCTTGGGGAGATCATGGCTTTGTTTCCAATCCTTCAGTTTACTAGTTATTGTTTTATTTCACTTATTAAACAACCGGAAGGAACTGGTATTCTTCTTCATCGTGGTCCTCTGTGAATGCACACAAAGGGTTAATACCAGCGCCAGCGTTGGGCCTCTCGGAACATTCTCTAGCTGCAAGAGAAAAGTAACAATGTTTAGGACTACCCCTACTGCGCACGCCCAGCCTAACCGTCCCTCAGTTCCATTTTTCCGCCTAGCGGTTTGGAGCCTTTCATTCTTAGCTGCGTTCTATTTGCGACCTGATTTTATTCCTTGGATTTTGACCTCGCTTAGCTCACGGACTACCCTAGCGCTTTCTCCCTTCAACTAGACGACTCGGTTTATTCTATTCTCCTGGCTTTTACTCGGACTGCTTACGGACTGCTTTGCCTTCTCCCTTAAACTAGTCGACGTCGGTTTCTTACCGCCCTATGTCCCCTTCCGGGCCATTCAGCAGGTGTGTGGTGTGCGATCGCAAAATTCCCCACCAGGACGGCCACGATACTTGTTTGTATTGTTTGGGGGAATCGCACAACTCCAAGACTTGCCCACACTGCAAAGCTTTTACTAAAGCCGCTCTTAAGGCTCGCCAGCAGCGCCTTAAACTTCATCTGTGGGAGTCAACGTTGTCTTCCACGGCGCCCTCGGAGGGGGAAATGGCTTCCACTTCTCGAGCAGCTCCTGTACAATCGGTCGTCTCCAAAGTTTCGAAAATGTCGAAAAAATCCGCGGCGTCGAAATCGGCCGCTCCTACTTCGAATCCCGAGCCCCCGGCCCCTGCTCCGCCGAAAGCTAAACCGTCGAAGACATCTAAAGCCAAGGCAGCCGCCAAGCTTAAGGTGACATCCCTTCGACTTTCTCCGAGCTCGGGCTCGATACCGTCACCGATTCTCGAGGGGTTGTCGAGACGCTTCGAGGCTTCGTCCGACGCACCCGCTCCTCCTCCGGTTCGACGCACTGAAGCTGTGCCACCATCGGGAATGTCTTCCCCGACACCGAGCCAGTTAGTAGGAGTCACTACTGGTCTCACTTCTGCCCCACATAGCCCATCTCCTGCGGGCCAGGGGTCGTCTCCCGTGTCGATCTCGTCCGTACACTCGGGCTCGAGATCTCCTCGAGACAAGGTGCCTCGCTCACCCGTGCGTTCGAGGTCGAAATCCCCTCGAGGCAAACGTCCCCGCACGGAGAAGCATCGCTCCCCGAGTCGGTCCCCTTCCTCCGGCCGCTCGAGGTCGAAGTCTCCTCGATGGAAACGGTCGAAGAAGAGGCATCGGGCTTCGACCCAGTCCGACTCTTCCCATCGTTCGGACTCAAAATCTTCTAAGCACAAACGCTCTAGGAAGAAGCGCCGCTCCCATCGGCGTCGTAGTAAACATCGACGTCGATCCTCTTCTTCCTGTTCGGTGGACTCCGACCGTCCCAAGCGTCGTAAGCACCATCGGCGTCGACGTGAGCGCTCGAGGTCTCCTTCCTCGTCTTCGACGTCCGCATCTCGAGACCGGTACCATAAGAAGATCCGGTACATATACCTGTCTTCTTCCTCGGAGTCGACCCGCCCTCGACGTCGACGCCGAGTTATCCGAGTCGGAGAAAAGCCTCCTTCGCTACCTGTTGCCCCTGCACCGCAACCGGTGCCTTCCACCTCGGCGTCGACTGCGGTCCCGACTCGACCTCCGACAGCGTCGGTCGGCATCGAGAGACCCCCTCCAAAAAAGAAGAGGGATGTCTTCTCCTCAGATCCAGATGAGGTGTCCACGGAGCACTCTTCTGACTCTGATCATGAACAACCCCCACCCCTGCCACCGCACGAGTTGCCTCAGGGAGATGTGGTGGTTTCAGATACTGGTGATCCTCACGCATCTTCTCCATCTGAGGACTTTTCTTCCTACTCACAGATGATGTCCAGACTTGCTAAAACACTAAAATTGGACTTGAATCTTCCTTCGCCTCCGGGTGAGGACTTGTTCTTCGGAGACATCAAGAAGGACAGTACCGCTCCCCCTAGTATAGCCTTTGTGCCTGTAGTTATGGAGGCCATTAAGGAATTCTGGGCTCAGCCTGCGAATACCCCTAATGTCCCTCGTCGCACGGAACACTTCTACAGGATTCATGGGGCTGACACCCACTTTTTGCTCAAACATCCGATTCCGAACTCACTCATTGTTGAAACAAGCTGTTCAAGGCCATCTGCCAAAGCTCACGTTACCCCCGTTGACAAAGAGGGTAAGAAACTGGAAATCATCGGCAGGAAAATCTACTCCCTTGTCACCTTGTTACTTCGAGTCATAAATTACCAGACTGTTCTAGGGGCTTATCACAAACAGTTATGGCTTAAACTTTTGCCAGGACTAAAAATGATACCTGAAGACACCCGGCAAGCTTTCCTAAACTCATACGAGGAAGCTCAGACGGTATCCAAGCATGAGCGTCTCTCCATCAGACATGCAGCAGAGATCTCTGCCAGAGTTCTTATGTCTGCCATCACCATCCGGCGCCACGCTTGGCTCCGTTCTGCAGACATAATGGATGACATCAAATCAAAGGTTGAGAGCCTCGCCTTTGATGCTACCGGTCTGTTCAACGAAAAGACCGACTCCCATTTAGAAGACCTTCACAAGGCCAAGAGGACTGCCAAGTCCTACTCTGTTCAAACTCAGTCTAGACAGCGAAGACCCCAATGGCGTAAATCTTACGGTCAATATCAACCTTCTCAACAGTACCGTCCTTATAAGCACCTACCTCAGCAGCGCTCTGGCCAGTCCTCTTCTTCTGTCCAGGGCTACCAGGGATACCGGCCTCGTCCGTCTCATCGCCGCCAATCCTTTAAGCCACCTGGAAGAAAACAAAAACAGTATCTTTGACTTTCGGCCCCCCATTTTTACCCATTCACCACCTACCACCCGTCTTCAACCGTTTCTTCACAACTGGTCTGCCATCACAACCGACACTTGGGCTCTAAGAATTATTCAGCGTGGTTACCAGCTGGAGTTTATAAGATCTCCTCCGCTAGGTTTCATAAATCATTCTCCATTCGACTCCTCTATAGAGGAAGAAATATCATCTCTCTTGCAAAAAGATGCCATCTATACAGTACCACCCCGCGACATACAACGCGGGTTTTACTCCCGCTACTTTGCTGTCTCAAAAAGAGGAGGAGGCATAAGGCCCATCCTCGATCTAAGACTCCTAAACACTTACCTGCGACCCAGACGGTTTCGAATGCTCACCTTAGAGTCCATCATGCACCTACTGAAGAAAAACAACTGGTTCGTCCTTATAGATCTAAAGGACGCATACTTCCACGTCACTATCCACCCCGACCACCGCAAGTTTCTTCGGTTCATCTTTCAGGGCACAATCTACGAATTCCAGGCCCTGCCATTCGGCCTGTCCACAGCTCCCCGGACCTTCACCAAGGTCATGGCCCCAGTGGCAGCTTACCTTCGTCTCAGGGGCATCCACGTTTATCGTTACCTGGACGATTGGCTCGTAGTCTCCACCTCACGAAGACAATCCCTGAAAGACACAAAGTTCATCCTGTATCTCCTCTCCAATCTCGGTCTCACTGTCAACAAACAGAAGTCTCAGCTCGTTCCCTCCAAGACAGTACAATACATAGGGGTTTGCTTAGATGCTGTAAAGGGTCGGGCATTTCTTCCCCCAGAGAGGATACACAAGATTCAACGAGCCATCAGAAAATTTCACCCTCGTGCTCGGGTGACAGCCCATCACGCCCAACACCTCCTCGGCCTGATGTCCTCTACAACACCGGCGCTCGCTCACGCTCACCTCAAGCTACGGTCGCTCCAGTCATGGTTCCTCACTCTTTTCGACCCTATGATGGACAGCCAGAGGAAGCGTCTCCGGGTCACCCCGGAGCTCGCCAGGCAGCTCCAGTGGTGGATGTACACACCCCACCTCACGGTTGGTCGGCCTTTTCGTCCACTCCGTCTCACCGCTCAAGTCACAACGGACGCCAGTCCATCCGGCTGGGGGGCGCACTGCGGCCATCACACCATTCATGCCCTATGGACCCCACAGGAAACCATGCTCCACATCAATCACCTGGAGCTACTTGCAGTTATCAAAGCGTTCAGGTCCTTCCTTCCTCTGCTACAGGGCCGCGGAGTTCAGCTGGTGACGGACAACACTACCACGATGCACTATGTCAACAAGCAGGGAGGAACTCGCTCTCACTCACTCCTGTACCTCTCCATCCTCCTCTGGGAGTGGTGTTACCGTCATCATATCTACCCGGTAGCCATCCATGTAGCCACAGAGGACAACACAATTGCGGACACTCTGAGCAGGCTTCAACATCAGACACACGAATGGGAATTGAACCCTCTGGTCTTCCACGACCTTTGCAACTGGTGGGGGTCTCCAGTGCTGGACATGTTTGCATCCCCTCACAATGCGAAATGCCTCAGGTACGCGTCTCGAGCCGGTCTCGGCCTACATTCTCTCGGCGACGCATTCATGATTCCATGGAACCAGGGTCTCTTATACATGTTTCCACCGATTCCGTTGATACAGAGGTCCCTAATCAAGCTCCAACGTTCGATGACTCCGGCCATTTTCATTGCACCCTTTTGGCCTCGCCAAGTGTGGTTCCCCACTCTAGTCAGCATGGCTGTGGACTCCATGACCCTTCCACTGTGGCCGGACCTGCTGACCCAGGAAGCAGGCAAAGTCCTTCACCCCGACCTCGACACGCTCCATCTGACGGCATGGAGGATCGTCCCGAAATCCAAGAGGTCTTGACTAATGCCGTCAAGCCCTCCACGTCTCGCTTGTATACCTACAAGTGGAAAAGTTTTTTGAAATTTACCCAGCAGAGGGATCTTGTTCCCTCCCCTGTATCTCTTTCCACGCTCCTACAGTATCTCCGTTACCTGTTTGATTTTCACCTTTCTATATCTACTATCAAGGTGTACCTTGCTGCGGTTGTCTTCTTCCAACCCAGGGCTTCTCCCTCTTCCCGGCTCTTCTCTCACCCTACCGTCAGGATGTTCTTGAGGGGTCTCTCTACCTCCGACCTCCCGTTCGTCCACCACTCCCACAGTGGTCCCTTCACTTGGTTCTACATGCTCTTTCCAGGCCTCCATTTGAACCCATGGCTACCTGTGACCTGAAGATGCTTTCTTTAAAGACGCTGTTCCTGGTGGCTATCACGTCTGCTCGCCGGGCTAGTGAGTTAGCAGCTCTCCGTTATGACCAACCATTCCTTCAATTCTTTAAGGACAAAGTTATGCTTTATCTGGACGTCTCTTTTCTCCCGAAGGTGGTCTCCGACTTCCATGTAAATCAACCACTAATTCTACCAACCTTGTTTCCGTCTCCGGCTACTGATGTTGAACGCATGCTCCACATGCTCGATGTTCGACGATCCCTGGCCTTTTATGTCTCTAGGACCAAGGACTTTAGACAGGCCAACAGACTGTTTCTCTGTTATTTTGGTTCAAAGAAGGGCTGTCCGGCCTCGCCGTCGACGCTCTCTAGGTGGCTCGTATCTACCATCACCCTTGCCTACGAGCTCAACCACAGAGATCCTCCAGAAGGACTTAGGGCACACTCCACCAGGGCTGTAGCCTCATCAACTGCCTTACTCCGTGGCGTCGACCTGCCCGACATCTGCCGGTCCGCTACCTGGTCCAATGCCTCTACCTTCATAACCCACTACAGATTGGACATGAGGGCAAGAGAGGAAACGAGGTTCGGGAGGGCAGTGCTAACGTCAGCTCTTCAGTGACAGCCCACCATCCGGTTAGTAAGCGTGCTAATCACCCTTTGTGTGCATTCACAGAAGACCACGATGAAGAAAGAAAGGTTACTTACCTGTAACGATGGTTCTTCAAGTGGTCATTCTGTGAATTCACACAATCCCGCCCGGCCTCCCCTCTATCTGTCTGTCACTGGCATCTCTATGACTCGGGTACCTGTGGCGGACAAATGGAACTGAGGGACGGTTAGGCTGGGCGTGCGCAGTAGGGGTAGTCCTAAACATTGTTACTTTTCTCTTGCAGCTAGAGAATGTTCCGAGAGGCCCAACGCTGGCGCTGGTATTAACCCTTTGTGTGAATTCACAGAATGACCACTTGAAGAACCATCGTTACAGGTAAGTAACCTTTCTTTTCTGCAGTAAAGGTGTCTTCTTATCTAAGAAACTTCTGCATAATATTGCCCCTGCCAGTTACAGAGATCCGAACAGCCAGTAAGTTGTATTCTTGAAGGCTTTCACGGCCGGGATCCAATGGTTGTTGTGGGTTTTCCAGGCTGTTTGGCCGTGTTCTTAAGGTTTTTCTTCCTAACATTTTGCCAGTGTCTGTGGCCGGCATCTTCAGAGGACAAGAGTCAGAACTCTGCTCTGTTGAGCACAGAGACTGGGGAAACATTAGGAAGAAAAACCTTAAGAACATGACCAAACAGCCCAGAAAACCCACAATAGCCAGCCAGTAAGTTGTTTCACATGTTGTACTTGGCTGATACAGTACTTGTTTCTAAGGCTTACCCCCCCCCAATTTTTTTTTAATTATTTTCCACATGCAGAAGAAGTCCATATAAAATAGTGTGCCTGTTTTGGGGCTTTACCAGCTCAGACAGCAGAGATGGGCATTTGAGACATAGGCCTGTGCTGGAACTGTTCTCCTTGGTACTCAGTTTTCTAAGTGGAAAAGTCCTTTGTATGGGACATTTTTTTGCAAGAGTTCTGACTGTTTGTCCACGTAACTCAGTAGGGTCAACTCTGACTGACAACGGCTTTGTGGGGTCTCAGGAAGAGACCTGGTATCTGAACCTTTTAACTGAAAACATATGCTCTATTAGCGAGCTCTTGTTGCTCCACTGAAGCATATGGAGGAACATTCAATCTCTCAAACCCTTGTCTGCAGCCTGAATTAATCAAGCTCAGACACAAGTGTATACCATGCCAGTGAGGCTTATGCTTGATCCTTGTGTCTTTCGTGGTCTGTTAATATTTTTCCACCCCCTGGTAAATATTCAAAGAAGGGGCAAATGATTTTCCTGCCCTGCTGTTCTTTGCTGATGGTGTGTATTTGAACTGAAAGGGGAAAACAAAAAAGACCAATTTGTGAGTAAACACCCTAGCTTTCTTTGTGCAGAATATTAAATGCAGGTTGTCTTCCCACCACCACCCAATACTGCTTAAAGGTGCTTATAATGGAGACAGGAGGGGGGCCAGACCCTGAGTTTTCTTTTGTAAGTCAGTATGCCACATTTTTGTTTCGTACTTGAGTATGTTATAGAAGGCCAATATTGACGTGTAACAGGTGGAGGTTTTAACATATAATCCATTTTTTAGCGTTGTGACGTACAGCAGACCGGCATTTCATGAGACATATTGACTCATCCACCCTGTGGATGAGTCAGTCCCTGATCCTTCTGGGCTTGGCCTGGTTTGTGCTGATATTTTTTGTTGCACCTTTGAATATATCATCCTTGAAGTAGGCCTCCCACATTCATTCATGAACACTGGCTACCTCTACAACGGAAAGGTTTTCCTGTGGGAAAGCAAGAAAGTAAGTGGATCTTAGTGGAAGTCAGAAATCATATTTTCTCTTTGATTAGTCTGCAGGAGAGCTGAAAGGCAAGAAACAACCTTTCTTGAGTCCACCTCATCACTAGAGATCTAGCACTTGACCTCTGATATTCCCTCTTTTTATCAGCCTGCCTTTAAGTGCTGTGTTAGGACACAGGGAATTTCAAATTTGCCTGTGAAGAGAAGCTTTAATTTATTTCTTTTAGGAACAAAGGGATCATTTAGGATTTTTTGTTTGATAATAAAAAATGTAAGGCATTCATTACACCAGCATGACAAAATGCAAAGTGTGTAATTCATGATTGACAATATTTAAATAATGCTACAATGCTAATTGATTATTTCTGATGGGGAGGGGTGTGGATTTTTAGTATGTCTTAAATGTTGCTTTTATTGCTGCCATTACTCTTTCTTTTAAACTGTAAGATATCTTCCCTTCTTTCTAGGGAAAATAGTTTTTAAAATATAATAAATCATAAACCATAATAAGGTGCTTATTTAGAGCAAGGGCAGTTTGAAGTTAAAATACTGTTGCTAGATTCTGTCATTATGTTGTAACCTCTTCACCTTTGATGGTCTGGTAAAAAGGTAAAGGTTCCCCTTGACATTTTTAGTCCAGTCGTGTCTGACTCTAGGGGGCGGTGCTCATCCCGTTTTCAAGCCATAGAGCCAGGGCTTGTCCGAAGACAGTTTCCATTGCCATGTGATGTGGCCAGCGTGACTAGGGAACGCCGTTTTACCTTCCCACCAAGGTGGTAGCTATTTATCTACTCGCATTTGCATGCTTTCGAACTTCTAGGTTGGCGAGGAGCTGGGACAAAGCAACGGCAGCTCACTCTGTTGCGTGGATTCGATCTTACGACTGCTGGTCTTCTGACCCTGCAGCACAGAGGCTTCTGCGGTTTAGCCCACAGCGCCACCACGTCCCTTGATGGTCTGGTAATGTTCTGTAAAGAGAGGGAGAGAGATAGGAAGGGGGGTGAGAAAGAAAGGGAAGGAAGAAAGGAGTAGAAATGAATAAAAAAGAGAGAAAGACCATGTGTTGAATAAACAGGAAAGAAAGAACTAATTGTGTTCCAGAATCAAAAGAATTGCTGTTCTTAATGTGGAGATAAAAAGGCATTTTGGCCTGTTCCAAACAGTTAAATTTCAACATTGTGGCCTTCTGATCTCAAAGTACTTTGTACAGTACCTTTAACCCAACTATCAGTTAAAGCAAAGTTTAAAAAAGTAATCTGGCATGATGAAGACTTAAAAATCAATAAAGACTACTTTTTGGTGGATCAGAAAGGAACATTGAAAAAGATAGTTATGGTTGGGATAAGAAAGAGAACCACCCTTTTTGACTATAGTACTTGAAATGATAGATAACATTGATTCTTGAAAAATAATTTCTCTTCTTACAAGACACCCCAAATGAGCAATTGCAAAGAAAAGACTTGGTTTAGAAAATTAAGTATCTCCTCCCACCCAATTTTATTTTTGAAATCTAGGTCTTGGCTAGTTGTATTACCTGTACTAAATTGGGTTAACATGATTGAAAAGGATATCATTTCTATTCAGGCCGCTCAAAGCTCTTTATTTTTAACACACATTTTACTAAAACACCTGGGAGAAGTCCACTTCTTCTTAAGGCTTCAATATCCCCACCCCTCTAATTAAGATCTGAGAATACTCCCTATACACGTGTCTGACTTAGCAGAGAAAGACCTCCAGAAAACAAAATGAAGCTGAGCTTTGCAATCTTAATATTACAGTGACTCTCTTCTTCTTCTTTTGCTAAAATTGTGAGTGGTAGGGTACGATGGACCACCATATGAGACTGGCTTAGATACATTGTGTGCTTACCTCATTCGGCACCGGTCTTTTATGTGGCTTGCTGTAGCAAACAGTAATGATTCCCTTATTTTGCTGCCCCCCCCAAAAAAACACACACAAAAGAAATGAAACAGACAAGCAAACAAACCTCTAGTGAAAGTAAATCGATTGATTGATTGATTGATTTGTGTCCCTGGTTGTAACTTACTATGATGATTAGATGTGTCATCTATATTTTTCTGTGAGATGGACACAAAAATCTTTTGTGTCTGATCAGAAATTTAGGTACCGTACACAGAAGAGTGATAAAAATTCAATGTCAATGGGTGGGGCAATTCAGAGGACTTGTTCACTGAGAGCTGCTCTATGCATGTTATAGTGAGTTGCCACTTGGTAGACGGTTGGTTGTGTTCATCTTTGATAGAAGACAAATACAGTTAAATTTGTTAACAATTAATATTGACAGCTGTAAAACAAATGGCTGGTACATTTGAAATGTGGCGTAATCTTGGTCCTAAACCAACTTACTTGGAAATTCAGATGTTCTCTAGCTTTCATGTAAATATGTTTAACATGGAGGAATCCTGTCCTCAGTTGCTGTCAGTTCAAAATAAATAAACACCTTGCTATGTAAATGGAAGCAAAGATGCCATAGTGGCTTTATAGAAATCACTGCTACCTTTACATTGTTCTGTTTGTTTTTATTCTTTTGTCTTTCCTCATATCTCAGGTTACTTTCAATGTAGATTGTCTTTGATATCAGGAAGGAAGCAAGTATATATATGGAAAAAAGAAAAGGGTTGTTTAGTGGCTTGGGTACAGTATATTTTAAGCAATATTTTTACAGGCTTTCGGATGTGTCTCAAGCTTTTCTCTTATCCTGTGGATCCCCGTTTTACAGGGCAAGCGATGAGAGAAGTCTCATAATGTCGTCTTTTGATTATGACTCATTGCAGATGATAGATGACCTAGTGAACTTCAAAATTCCTGTTTGCTCACAAGAAAAGAAAAATTCCCATACTCTTTTTTGTATTGTATTCTCTAAAATTCTCTCTCTCTCTCTCTCTCTCTCTCTCTCTCTCTCTCTCTCTCTCTCTCTCTCTCTCTGTGTGTGTGTGTGTGTGTGTGTGTGTGAGAGAGAGATTTCATGTGATAAGAGAAAAAAGCAAGGTGGCTTATGCCTTCTCTGTTAGCTGTTTATGAAATATATACCAATGTATTTTTCCTAACAAGTTTAATATTTCTTTCTCATAGGCTAAGCTCCTGCTGCATACTTAACATGGCATCAAAACTGCATCAAAAAGTAAGTTGCTGTTGGTGGGTGGGGGGACCAGCACATTTAGGTCCACACACAAAGTAATAATCCTGCAGAAGAATTCACATAACATAGTTGGCATCTTTCCCCAGTGTCCAGCAGTCAGTGTTAAGAATCCAGTTGACAAGATTGATGCTGCATTGTAAATCTCAGTAGCTCTGTCATGGTTGGTAACAGGCAGCAGTGGACCTTTCCGCATCACATATCTATCTTCCACAGAGCATAACCTAATTGAACACTGCTGTATTTGGGGGGTTAACTGAGCAGTTTCCTGCCCTTCTATGGTCAAATTAATATTCTTTTTTAAAAGTAACTAGCAAAAGAGAAATTGTCCAACTTTATAATTGAATTAATATTATGAATGGAAGGAATAAACGTAAAATAAATGATTTCTTCCAAGAATTTTGTAGAAAATTGTATTGTGTACAAAGTTTTAATTAAATATTACTAACAGTAATTTTTTATTTTTGCTGTACTTAAGTAAAGGGCATAGTAAATAAATATAAGTAGCTGATACCCCATATGAGAGGCAACATATTTTAGTATGTAGACTGTATTTATGCTTGTTTCTTTACAGGCTGACTTTGTAATTACCTTTCTGTTTACTTTTTTCTTCTGATTTTTCTTCTTGTGTGAGTCTGCTGAAAGCCGCATGATGTTTGTATCCAGAAGGTGTGAATAAGTTTTCACTTGGTTTATTTGGTCGCTTTGTACCTGCTTAGCATAAACTCAAGGTATAGCCCTCTCCCTCAAAAAAAAATAAAATGAAAATGAATTGATCTAGGCAACAGCGTTAATTGATTTTCTCCACTATCTTCTGTTTGTTTTGTTTATTACCTGTCAATCTCTTGGCAGTCATTAATAGTAGTTATGTGCCACCAAATCAATTCTGACTTATGGCAATCCTTTCCAGGGTTTTCTAACTATGGAGATACTCAGAAATGGTTTACCATTGCCTTCTTCTGGGGGGCACTCAGGGACTATGCAGTTAACCTAAGGCAACACAATCTGTGTCTTCTCCTGGGAGGCCCAGTATGGAATCAAACTCCTGACCTCTGGTACTGCAGCCAGGTATCCAACTCACTGAGTTATCCAACCAGCTTGAAAAACTTGGTGCACTGGAAGAAAATGAGGGGACTGTATGTGGGGTGTGGTTTTAAAATAATACGGAACGAAATCTAAGACTTTAAAACTTTCTGTAGGAAGAGATATGTGGGTTGATATTTAGAGAGCATTGCAAATGACAGTCTTTTATTCATTTGGGATAAGAAGTTGAAATAGTGAAAGATTTGACCTTGGCTCAATCATCAATCCAAACAGAGATTGCAGCCAAGAAATTAGAAGACTTAAGAATCAGAAAGGTGACAACAAAGGAATTAGAAAAGATAAGCAAGTGTAAAGATGTGTCACTGGACCTAGACCAAAATCATCAACACTCTAGTATTTTTGATCAGCATGTATGGGTGTGAAAGCTAGATAGTTAAGAAAGCTGACTGGAAAAGAAATTGATTTGTTTGATATGTGGTGCTGGGGGAGAGCTTTGTGGATACTGTACACTGTCAGAAAAGATGAATAAGTCGGTCTTAGATCAAATCAAGCCTGAACTATTTCTAGAGGCAAAAAAGTTGAAACTGGGGCAATCCTACTTTGGGTATATCATGAGAAGGCAGGAATGTCTGGAAAAGGTAATAATGTTGGAAAAGGTAGCAAGAATAGAGAAAGAACAAACATGAGATGTATAGACTCCCTAAATGAAGCCATAGGTTTGAGTTTACAAGAGCTGAGCAGGGCAGTTGAGGCCAGGACATTTAGGAGATCACTTATTCATAGGGTCTCAGTAAGTTGGAAACGACTCCCTGGCACACCATCACTACCACCACAACAAATGCACATCATGGATTTTTCACATTTTGTTTGTTTGTTTGTTTGTTTGTTTGTTTGTTTATTTATTTATTTATTTATTTATTTATTTATTTATTTATTTATTTATTTATTTATTTATTTATTTATTAAATTTATACCCTGCCCATCTAGACACATGTCTACTCTGGGTGGCTAACAATAACAATAGAATAAAAACAATATAATAAAATAAAAAGTAACAATAATATAGTTCAAGATGGGGGAAAAATAAAAAATAATCAAATAATGACAGAAGGGAAGGCCTGCCTAAAGAGCCAGGTCTTAAGTTGGCTCTTAAAAACACTGAGCGAGGGAGCCAGACAGATCTCTGGGGGCAGACTGTTCCAAGGTGAGGGGCCATTGCCAAGAAGGCCCGGTTTCTTGTTCTTTCTCTCCAGGCCTCCCTTGGTGTTAGGCTTCCCACAGAAAGCTTTGAAGATACAGTGGTGCCTCGCTTTACGATCGCTTCGTAAAACGACAAAATTGTATAACGGTGAACTTTTCCTATGGGGGAATTTTGCTTTGCGATGATCGGTTCCCTGCTTCGGGAACTGATTCTCGCAAAACGACGATTTTCCTACAGCTGATCTGCAGTTTCAAAATGTCCGCCAGGTAAAAAAAAAAGGCTGCCCGCTGTTTTCTGGGATGGATTCCTCGCTGCACGGGCAGCGAAAATGGCCACACTATGGAGCATCTTCACTGGATGGTGAGTTTCAAGCCCATAGGAATGCATTAATCGGGTTTTAATGTGTTTCTATGGGCTTTTTAATTTTGCTTTACAATGTTTTCATTCTACAGCGATTTCGCTGGAACAAATTAACATCGTAATGCGAGGCACCACTGTACTTAAATTGTTTTTGCCTATTTTAAAATACCTCATTGTGAGGTTCAGGCTTTGAGTCTCTTGTATCCACAATAAAATCCGGAGACCTTTTAAACTTTGAAACAGGGGAAAGGTTTATTGGAGTATTTAACAAAAAAAGCAGTGTCTATAAGATTGTTCCATAACTTGTCGCCTGCCGCCAACGGGTCTGACGGGTACTCAAGCATCATTAAGGAACGGATTGGTTTCACTCGTGTTCCAGGGGCCCGGCCATCCGGTTGCAGCATCGTCTTTCGGAGCTTCTCCGACTTCTCCTTCCAATAAGGGAATGGCCTCACCCTCGGTGGGATTGGTCCACCCGGCATCTCTTGCTGGTGAGAAGGCTGACCAGGGTCCTCCCGGTAGTCTCTCCTCCTCATCTCCTCTACCCTCCATGTCATCCTTTCCCTCTTCTCCCATTCGACCTTGCCCTTTTCCTCCCTCAATCTCCTCCAGCACTCCCGAGCTTTGGCTTCACCCCAATAAGATGATCTGGGTGGGATTTCCCTCCTTCGATGGTAATCCGCCTCCTCTTTAGGCACTCGCAGACGCTCCCATTCTCCAGTCCATGGGTCCTGCAACCAAGCCCATTCCCAACCTGGCGGTAACGGGTTTTCTCTCCCTTTTATCTCTGCCGTCCCTACCTCAGTCTCCACCCTCTTTTCCCTTCCTGTTCCCACCAAATCGTCCATGGTTTGAACAGCTACTGTTAACCCGCACAACTCCCTCTCCAGGCCCTGGGTGTCAATACCCTGTTCTGTTTTTCTGGGAGCTGAAGTGGGCGAGGTCTGTACCTTCCTTTCTGTTCTTTGTGGAAGGGATGGCACTCCAGCGAGATACCCCTTTCTCTCGCTCCCAGTCTCACACTCATTCCTCATAGTTTTCTTCACCTTTTTTTCAGAGCACCAAGACTAGGCAAAAAGAGGTGGAACTATACAGAGAGGGGGCAACTCAGTTACCAGTGATTCCCCTTCACTTCTGTGATACAAAGCAAACTGATTACAACTCTGAAGTTTACTTTAGATATGATGTTTACCAGATAAAGGGAAACTTGTTTTTGAAGAGTTTACCAAATGCTATAACCAAATGGATCGCTTGGTGTGACCGTATGATTGCACTTCTCTATCTGTTGTTAGTAGAGCTGGCAAGAGGAAGCTGTGAATGAAGCTAAACTGACACACTTGAAACTGGTCAACCTGGGCTGTCGCTCACCCCCAGTGTCCCCTGTTTGATTTCCCACTCATACAGGTTCACCTTCGGACACGACTTGTTATTTTCACCCTTTTACGCTGCCACCAGAGGATATTACCCTCACTGTACCAATTATGAATCTCAGACTATGGTTGCCAACTATAACAAGGTTTATTTATGGTTTGGTTGGTAAATCACAAAAATAAAATCATGGATGTTCTTTTATTATTCATTCAATAAACGCGGATTTGATTACAAATACACTTGCTGGCATTCATTCAGTTTAATCAAGGTCTCAATATTCTGACAGTCTATGTATTTCTTATTACTTTTAATTCTTTTGTATTCTCTAACACACCAACTTTCCAATCTCTTGTCTAAACACTTCACAATCTTCTCCCTAACTGACTCTCTGTCTTTCCCAGTTCTGTTGACTCCTCCCATCCTGTCCTCTCATAGGCTCCTGCACTAGAGCTCTACAGTGACTGACAGGAGTGACATGTGGGCTGTCCGCCACACTGGCCTTCACTGAAAAGGGAACATAGGGAACATAAAGTAAGGCAGAAAGCTTTCTCAAAACATAGGGTCTTCTCTCTCCCACACACCCTATCTGTGATACTGATGAGCATTTCACTCCTTTATTGAAGAAGTTAATAAGCATGAAGAGGTCTGGAGCTATCAATCCAAATGTTCATTGAACATTCTGTTAACAGAACACTGAGCATTCTCTTAATAGTTCTGATGTAGAGACCATGCTTCATTATCATCAGACTTGAAAATACAGTGGTGCCTTGATTTACGAACGCCCTGACCTACGAACAGTTTGACTTACAAACAGCTCTGGCTGCAAAATTTTGCTTTGACTTGCAGCCAGAGCTTTGACTTACAAACAGAAAAAGGCAGGGAAAAGGGGCGGGAAATTCAAATAGACTAACCATTGGTGGCAAAGAGCCAGGTGGATTTCAAGTCTTTACAGAGAGCCGCAGCCCCTCTCTTTCTCCCCTCTGTGTGTGTGTGTGTGAGGAAAAGCGCATGTTGGGTGCTTGGAGTCAGTCTTGAAAGAACTCAGGGAGGAGGGGAAGCCCCTCTGGGGTGGAGTGGGGGAAGCTCTTCCATGGCGACCCCCTTACTGGGTTCCCAAACAGACAACTACAACAAAGAGTTCCTCCAGCTGCCATGGGTGCTTTGCCTCAAGCACAGCTGTCCCCTCATTTCCGCCACTCATTTGGGAACTTCTCCCCCCCCAGCCCCCTTTCCCCGCAACGGCCACCTCCCTCACACCCCGGGCGTTCACCTTGGCGATCGCCTTCCGATACCTGGTGACCGCTTGCTCGATCAGGTTGGAAACTTTCAGGTTCCCATCGCCGCAAGGCACGGGCACCCGTGTATACACATCTAAACTTTGAGGAAAATTATGTTTTTTGTGTACTTGCTGAGAAAGTGGGACATTGATTCTTTGCAAATGCAAGTCCCGTGAAAAATGGTGCAGTTTTGTGTTCTCATAGTTCATATGTTCCCACATAAAAATGAGGTAGTGGAAGTTGAAAAATTGTATTACACCAGCATAAAAACTCAGTAGGATTTTGGTCATTATATAATATATTTTTCTTCCCTCTTTGATGTTAAAAAAAATGAGATGGCTAAGAGGCATAATTTAAAACAAAACAAAAATTTTGCAGTAAAGATGTTAACATCATCACACTAATCAGAGTCACTAAAACCATTGTAATAAGCATCCTAAAGCTTGGAACTCTGGTATGAAGAGATGTTCCTTCATACCCTTCAACATTCCCTCTAAGTCTCTGGAGCTCTGCATGGAGGCTCCGTCCCTTGCATGTGGAGTTCCAGCTGCAAACAGAAGCAAATGAGTGGATACACTTGCTTGGCTGTGCACTCTCACACATTAAGTACACATTAATTATAGGTTGATCAGGAAAGAATGTCGGTCTCCACTTCTCCCTCATGCTGTCAGATGTATGATTATGCTAAGCCTGTAGGGGGAAAAGGGAAGGCTAAGCAGAAAAGAAGATCTATCCTAAACATTCACTGATCTCTTGTCATGAAAGTGCATTTGCTTCCCTAACAATGAGCTCTAAAAATGTAAGCTCCCATGCAGCTTAGAGGGAACACTGATACCCTAGCTCAGTAGTCCTCAACCTTGGGCCTCCAGATGTTCTTGGACTTCAACTCCCAGAAATCCTGGCCAGCAGAGGTGATGGTGAAGGCTTCTGGGAGTTGCAGTTCAAGAACAACTGGAGGCCCAAGGTTGGGGACCACTGCCCTAGCTAACATCAGCAAGAATGGGAAGTAATAACTCGAGGGGGGGCCTGAATTCTAGAATCTGGCGTTAACATAGAAGCCACCCCATCTCTCATGATGGTGACGTGAGATTCCACAGGTTATAAACTTTTCAGAGGGCACACAATTGGGTGGAATTTCTTATGCCCTGGAAGACAGAAGCAACATTCAAAAAGAGGGATAAGTGCAAAGTTCGATACCTGGTGGGGGAGGGAACCAAACACAGCTACAAGTTAGCTCAGTAATATTACAAGGAGAAGGATCTTGGAGCGATTGTAGATCAAAAGCTAAATATGAGCCAACAGTGTGATGAGGCTGCAGAAAAAGGCCAATGCTATTTTCGAATGCATTAACAGAAGTACAGTCTCCAAATCCCGTGAAATACTAGTTCCCCTCTGTTCAACTGTGTTCTGGCGTCATCCTGAGTACTGTATCCAATTTTGGACAATGCATTTTAAGAAAGATGCTGACAAACTGGAACAAGGAGGGCAAGAAGGATAATTATGGAATTGAAAACCAATTGCCATGAGGAAACATGGAAAAAACTGGGCATGTTTAGCTTTAAGAGAAAAAAAAAAAGACTGAGGGGAGGTATGATAGCACTTTGCAAATGCTTGAAAGATTGTCATACAGAAGAGGGGCAGGTTCTGCTCTCAATCATCTCAAAGTGCAGGCCATATAATAATTGGCACAAGTTACAGGAAAACAGCTTTTGGTTGGATATCAGGAAAAAAAGTCCTAGCAATTAGAGCAGCATAACAACGGAAATACTTACCTTCAGGGGGTTGTGATGTGGTAAGTACTCTGATGCAAGAAGCATTCAAGAAAAAATTAGACAACTGTATGTTAAATATACTTTGATTTGGATTCCTGTATTGAGCAGGGGGTTGGACTCAATAACCTTATAGGACCACTCCAACCTCAATATTCTATGATTTTATTAAACATGTAACTTTTTAGGTTACATGCAAATTTATCAAATTGTAACTGACTTTAGCAATCTCTCTATATACTCTCATTTCCTTTCTCAACACTAATTGAAACCCTCTCCCTCTCCCTCAAACCATATCTGTCTGAAACACGTATTTCAATATTATTATACCCTATCCTATGACTAAAGATACGACCTTTCAAAGAGAGCAGGAAATCTTCTAGAAGAAATAGAATCCCAAATCTGACCTCTATTGTGTGAGGGATAAGTTTCAGGTTGCTCACATTTGTCCAGCCTCTTATCAAACCATGGCAGCTCTGAAAGGTGTCAACTGCTTCCTCATTGATTTAAGTGACATGGTACAGTAGAGCTGGATGTCATCAGCATGTGACCAGTACCTCACTTCATAGCTTCACATGATCTTTTGCATGATTTTTATATAGATATTGAATACAGGGTGTGGGGGGGGCACAGCAGGACTAAATGGGTTTTGATAAACAAAAGCCCACAGTGCTAATAAGGATGATAGAATTGTAGCAGTATAATGCTGTCAGTGCACAACTGAGCTGTGTGAGCCAGAAGGGTATTATGGCCGAGGATGTCAAAAACTGCGGAGGTGTCCATGAGAACAAATAGGGTATGAGTAACGCATCAAAGTGACTACCGCAGTCTTAGGCCTACATCCCAGCTGCAAGACTGATCAAAACAATTCCTTAAATCATTGTTATCTAGAGGAGACCACCTTCTCAGTCACTGTAGTCAACAGTGGCAAATTTGAGACTGGCCTGTAGTTGGCTAAGCCCCTTAAGTTGATAATAGTTTTCTTTAAGAAATGTTTTGCTGCTCTTTTCTTTATGATGGCAAAGGCAACCTATTCTCCATAAGCAGGCACTCGACACCCTCTTCACAGCCATTGGCCTCCTCTCCCTCAGGTTTAATCAACCCAGAATGACAAGAGGTGAATAAACAGGTAGTAACCTCAACTGCTTCAAATACCTTGCCCACATTGTCACGATCTCAACTCTCTTAGGGATGTTGGTCCAGGTAGCTATATTAGTACTGCGTGATTATAGAGCAGATATATCTTACTTTCATGGCCATTATGTACTCTGTGTATACTTGAGGAAATTTATACAGTATTTATTATTTGTGTATATATATAACATAAGTATACTGAGGTAGAGATTTATATGATATTTATTTCAGCATAAATTCATATAAGAATTGTTCACAACATTTGTCTGAAATACCAGTTACTATAAAACTATTTGTTTGACTTGATCTTGAAAATGACTATGGAAATAGTCCTATTTGTTTACAAGCAGACACTAGTGCTTCCTGCGGCTTACTTTAAAGGGCAGTGTTTTTAATAGTGTTACTCATATTGCTGGGTGATTTTTTTCCTATTATTATTCTCTAGCCCTGACTCCTCAGGTATAGCTATTTTAGTATTATGGAGGATGATGGATGATGCAGGAAAGTTTCTTTTGAAGCACTTCTGATATTGTGCAATGCACTTGGGGGTCAGCTACACTTGACTGATGCATGATTTATCTGATGTTCCTGCCACTTTCTGAGATAAAGCTGCTGTTTTATCAAAAATGCCAGCAAGTGTGACTTAGAATTTATATGCCTTTCCCCCCTGCCCCCCAAATAATTGCTCTGATTATTTTCCGGTGTGGCAATAAAATGATAAAGGTAATTGCACACAAATGTGAAATAGCACCAAAATACAATAAAATTAGCCTGAATTAACTTGACTTGTCAATGAAGTATTTATGAAATGTATTCTTGCAATAAGGGAGACCAATATTATAGCTGGGAGGTGAGTTATTGCCTTAATGTAATACAGTCTGAAATTTAAAAAAGAGACTGTTACAGTTGAGGGTGATTGTGCTTTTGAAATTAAGTTGAAGTGATTCTTATAATTGGCAGCAATAATGCATTGCAAAGGTAATATCTTTTATTGTGTTATGCCTAGTTGCATTATCTCCTAGTTTGTTCTGACTTGAGCTCTTCAAAGAACATAATAAACAAGTTGTTGAATTTTTTTGTGGATTTTGATAACAGAGTATTGTGTGAAATATTATGCAGTTTTGATAATAAATCTTGCCATTCTGATTCCTACCTAAAACAGTTTTTTCAGCTTCTGTGAAATCTCTCTGTCTGTAGGTGTGGATGTGTGTTGAGATTAATTTTTATTAGGTTGATCATTTCAGAGTTCATATATATGACAGCTAAAGACAGAACTTTACAAAGATGGACTGACTCCGTTTTCAGTGACTCCCATGCAATTCCATGGAACAACAAAAAAAACCCTCTTAAGATGTCACTGTAAGGAGCACAGCTGGCACATATGTGCAGACAGAGTAAGTGTGTACATTATGTAGCTCTGTCCCAAGAGTCTACAGCAAACTGGGACTTGTTAAAAAGGGAACAGTCTTGAACTTGGTGCTTGCCATCGTGGCCACACTGGCAGGGGCTTATTTAGGATCATTCTCCTGTCTGTGCATGTGTGGACATGTGGTGCCTTTACGATTGCCCTGCATTATGATGAAACCGCATTACGATGATCTTTTTGCGATCGCAATTGCGATCACAAAACGATGGTCTGAATGGGGTTTTTTCAGTTTGCGATGATCAGTCCCCTGCTTCGGGAATTGATTCTTCACAAAATAACGATTTTCCTCCAGCTGATCGGTGGTTTCAAAATGGCCACCGGGTAAATAAAATGGCTCCCTGCTGTTTTCTGGGACGGATTCCTCGCTGCACAGACACTGAAAATGACTGCCCTATGGAGGATCTTCGCTGCACGATGAGTTTCCAGCCCATTGGAACACATTAAACGGGTTTTAATGCGTTTCAGTGGGTGTTTTATTTTCGCATTACGACGTTTTCGTTCTACAGCGATTTCGCTGGAATGAATTAATGTCGTAATGCGAGGCACCACTGTAGATAGATAGATTTATGTATTTATATGGGTATTAAAGTTGAATTGATACAGTATTGTGTTTACCATTGTATGATGCTGCTTTTCTTTGTTACTAAGTTTGGAACAGGGGAAAGAGTCTAATGCCATTTTAGTTCTATGGCTTTAACTTCTGATTATGTGGTATCCTAAATTTTTTAAAATGAATTTTAAGAAGTTGACTTCATAAAAATGAAATGCTGCCATTAAGGCACAATAGATGGGACATGGGTACTAGTGATGCCTTCCTTTTTAAAAAGCTGGCAACGTATTTTGTTTATTTTGGTCATGTTTTATTTCAATTAATCACTCATTCTGCCCTCAAATGGGAAGTCTGTAGTGAGCACTGAACCATGGAATGTGGCTGTCATGCTGGAGTGTACCAACCAATATTTTTCCTTAAGAGGAGGAATTATTGCTGTTTCCATTTTATTTTGACTTGGAGCATGTGCACGTATCTGACGTTTAAGCGACAAATATGACAGCCACAGCACTTTCTAGGGTTGCTGGTTTTCTAGTTCTGGTGACACATTGTATGGGATAAAAAGAGGTTGTCTTGATACTTGTGACTGATGCTGATGAAGCTTTCCAGAGTAACAGGAATAGAGGGAAAGCAACCAAGCTGTCAAGCAAATTCTCATACTCTGCAGTTATTACCCAAGACAAACCTCAGTAATTATGTTAATTGTGTTGGTGGTGGTGGTTAAAAGTCAGGTATGTTTGTCCTTACTCTCAGGATGTCTGCTTAATAAATGGCTTTCTACACAGTTTTCCTGTTCTCAAATACATGATTCACCAAATTACACAGAAACATGGCAGGTTGAATCCAGAGTAACTTGTATGTTAGTAAAAAGCATATGCAGTAGCATTACAGTGGACTCTCGACTTACGGAATTAATCCATTTTGGAATGGTGGCCTCAGGTCGAAAAGTCCGTAGGTCGAGGGTCCATTTCCCATACAAATGCATTGAAAACCATTTAATCCGTTCCAGCCAAAGAAAAAAAAATCCCGGGCTTCCAAACCTGCACCCGCTGCCCTCTGCCTTCTGTCCCTGCTGCCCTCTGCCTCCCATCCCCACGGGAACAGGAGGCAGAGGGCAGTGGGTGCAGCTTTGGAAGCCCGGGAAGCCAAAAGCCGTCCCAACCTCCATGCCTGCTGCCAGCTTTTGGCTTGCTGGGCTTCCAAAGCTGTACCCGCTGCCCTCTTGTCTTCTGTCCCTGGTGCCCTCTGCCTCCTGTCCCCACCCCAACTATGGATGTTGATCTGTGACTGTGACAGATGCCTGCCGAATGGCTATGGGAAGAAGGAAGGAAGACAGAATTTATTGATCTTATATTGGTTGTGTAAAATTATAGGACTGATTCTTTTAGTAGTAGTCAATGAAAATGTGTTTTGATGTTAAATGGGTGGGTAATTAGATTGCATGGATGGGATCTATAGTGTCAAGAGTGGATAACTACTAGTTGAATTCTTCCAAAACAGGAACCTTTACTGAATTTCAGTACTTTACATTCACAAAAGATCAATTCAGGATCTAGTCTGTTGTGTTTCTTCTATTTTATATATACAGTAAAATAAAATGGCAGATATGAAAGTCAGATCTGCCATTTTATTTTATTTTTGCAAAAATCCTGTTCTAATTTTTCCCACCTTTTGGAATTTAATATTATGAGTGGTAACATTAACAAAATGCCATTCAAGTCATGCTCTGTATTTGGCAATGTTTGGTTAAAAGGAGAACTGGAAGTGTCCTATTCAAGAAAGGAGCATATTCAATTAAAAACATCAGAAATATACATCAGCATTCCACATTACTTCCAGCTCTGTCTTATTTCAGAAATGAACTGGTGTAGTCCATTATTCCTGTGCTTTGGGCACTAATAAAGGCATCACTCCATTATATTTTCTCTTGTGTATATATAAAGGTATGGAGATGTCTTTCTTTCTGTATAAGTATGAGTTGGTGTCTTTGGGGAACTGACATCATTCCAATCACATGTTTTGTCTTCTCTTATGGACTCCCATAAGAAATCTATATTCAGGTATTGCTCCTTAACAGCTGGGAAGGGATCACTAATCTCTCTCTCTCTTTCTCTCATATAACCAAGTATATAGGGATTTAATCTCTTGAGCTGAGTCAACAGATAAAGATTATATTCAGGATATTTCAACTTTAATTAGTTTCTTCTCTTCTTGATATCCCTTAAAATCCATGATGGGATTTCAGCATGTTGGGCATTGCCTGCTGTGTTGGTTCTTTGGGCAAACTATGCTACTGAAAGATTTCCTTGATTCTTTGTGGAATTGGGAGGAGAAAGTCCCAGGTCTAGGTCATTTGTGAGCCACAAACCCACTGGTGAGTATTAGGGTAAATGTTTAATGTCATAGATGTTTTCCAAGTACCAATGTTTGTATATAGATATGTAGAAATGGACCTACTCCAGCACACACTGCAGGTAATATACTGGATATCATACAGAACATAGAAGTGGCAGGCATGGCCCAGAGACCTAAGTTGGACAGATGAGGCAGGTGGCTTGCAGAAGGAATGGGAGAGAAAAGGTATTTCATAAAACAAGGTAGTTAGACTAGAAATCACTTGGTCAACATGGGCTTTGGAAAAAGAATTTCAAAATGGGAAGGAATTTTGATACTTGGAGATTTGCACAGTATTCAGGACATAAGAGAACAAAATCACATGAGTAGTAGTGAGCAGGAGGATCAAAGTGTGTTGATGGCAAATAAGTGTGATTTCCTTTTTCCCCCCAAAATGGGAGGGAGGTTGATTCTTTTTTTCTGACTGGTAAGTGGTGTTAGACTTTAGAATAGTCAAGAGTATGTTGCCTTTTTCCATCTCAGTGGCGTTACTGAGGTAACCATTTTATTTTCTTCAATATACAAAATTTTATGCCAAAGAAAACAAAGGAGTGACCTTAGCAGCACCCGTGAGGTGAAAATAGGAAGAGGGGCATTGCACTCATTCTGTGCTCCTAGTTGAAGGGCTTCCATTTGCCTCTGGAGAGAGGTACTGTGCTATATTTGACTATTGTGCTGGAAACAACACCTGGCTTCAGTTTTAATACTGGATGGGAAGAATAGTGATAGACTTTTTCCCAGTTAAGTGTCTTTGCAAAATTCAGAAAATACTTGGCACTTTTCCAGTTGCACTAAACTGCCCACAAACTCGGATTGCTAGATTTCTTTCATTCTGAAGAAAAGGCAAGCATGCCTTGGAAATTATACCTAAAGTTTATGACTTCTCATTTCAGAGTGTACCGTTAGCAATATGAAGTGGCTAACTGCCAACTAACTAGTGCACTTCTTTCAAATAATACATTGATGCTAAAAGAAAAATAATATTAAGACTAAAGCGGTCGATGAAGAAAAAAACGTCATTGGACTTCTCTTTTGACTTCTAAAGGATGTTAGAAAGAGCTGAAGGTGAAACTGAAATGTACTCCACTTGGTTCGTTGTTGGGATCGTTTCTCTTTGCCCTCAGAAAAAAGTTTCCCTTCCAGGTACATGACTCACAAACTCAATTAGTCTAGACTTTGTGCTTTCATTATGATATAATTAATAGTTGATTCGAAAAGATCTATAGAAGGGGTAACTAGGTAAAGTCTTGGAAAAAACTCATTAGCATAATCTATTTCTTCTGTTTTAATCAGATGTTTTAAAAGTTATTGTGCTCATTAGCAGGTTACATTCCTTTTTTTAATGGATAATTATCAAAGACTTCTTCATACTGTGATAGCAACTTTTTCTTCTTTTTCAAAAGGCCTTTTGAATTTAAGTGTTGGAACACCTTTTCATTTCTTTTCAGAAATAAGTGAGAAGATCACACTAATTTAGACGTACAAACCTTTATAGAAATCTGGAACACTTGAGGCTAGCTTTACTGTATTAAGTTTGTGTTTCATTCCTCAGTTAGAAATATAGAATAAAACCTACATTTTATAATTTTTAAAAACAGTGATAAAAATGTAGACATTACAGAGCAATATTCTTTACAACTTATGTATGACCAAGACCTTATGAACGCTGCATATCCCCTTTCTCCCAAAATAAATTCTGCACTGGGGAACCAAAAAAGCTGAATTCTACAGCCTGTTAAAATTGTGCATTTTTTTGTTATTTTAATTACAGTGGGGTGTTGACTTGAGAACTTAATCCGTATTGGAAGGCGGTTCTCAAGTCAAAAAGTCTGTAAGTCAAGTCTCCATTGACCTACAGTGCATTGAAAACCAATTAATCCCGTAACAGGCCGTTTTTGTTCCATTTTGGGTTTTTTCTGGTCTGTAAGTCAAATCTCAGTCTGCAAGTCAAACCTAAATTTTGCGGCCAGAGAAGTCTGTAACTCAAAAAGTCTGTAAGTCAAGCCGTCTGTAAGTCAAGGGTCCACTGTACCTAAATTCTCTCTCCCCTCCCCCCCCAAAAATGCTATTTTCAAGATTTCTTCTGCTCAGTTCTTGGAGAGAGAAATAAAAAAATTGTATAGCTGTTGAATAAAATCTCTGTTTGTGAGTGATTCTTTGTTTTCCCATGCTTACACAGATACTTCAGCATGAACACAGCCCTTGAAATGACAATTTCAAAATGGCTTTCATGCTTGGTGTGTAGTCCTAGAATTTGATCTGCTGCTGCTAAATGATTGCCACGATCTACTACTGCTAAATGATTGTCATGCACTCACTGATTTTGGTGTCAGTTGTTTGGAAGATTAAAACCAAGTGGCTGTATTGAGTTCTAGCCCCAACTAGAGTAACCCAATTGAAATGAACTGATTAGTGCTACAAATTGATTTGATGGTTTATCCTTTGTTCTTCCCTGTCAGGTTGAACTTTTAGTTGTCATCGTAGTTAGAAGCCATCTTGATGTTTGGATTTAGTTACAGAAAGCAAGGGAAAAGTTCATTTTGCTGCATTCTAAACTTTGTGACTGAAGTGAAAGGAAGAAGATACCTGTCCACCTCAATGGAATATTGACCATTACCATGCATACCTTTTTTAAATTACAAAAATTAAGTACTGTAGGTGTGCTGAGATTTATTTCTGCTGTGGATGTTTTATGGTTTGTGTGTGGTGAGTATGAATGAAATATTCAGGGTTTTTTGTCTTGACCTGATGAAGGCATTGCAGCATCATTGGTATCAAAATGCCGTTGAACAAATACTGATGCGTCTGGGACACATTTTCTCCAGAAATTTGTTTTTTGTAGAAATTTTGGCTTATGCAGATAATGCTAGGGGACTGATGGTTCTGACACTTTCCAAGTGTAGGAAGGCATTGATAAACAAATGGCCTCAGTCCAGTTGAAAATCCAAACTAGAGTAGACCCATTGAGTAAGTGAAAATTGCATGAGTGTGGATTCACCATTCAGCAATTGATTAAATGGATCTATCAAATGGATTTAGGCCATTCATTTTAGGCCTTAGGCAAGTGTGAGCTGCATCATGAACTACAGTGGAAGAAGCAGCTTGTACTTTATGCAGAATGCAAAGAAGTAGCTTCAAGTACATGGTAGATCCAGACTATTAAATACAATGGTGCCTCGCTTGACAAGGATAATCTGTTCCAGCAAAATCGTTGTAGAAAGAAATCCTCGTCAAGTGAAAATTAAAAACCCATTGAAACACATTAAAAACTGGTTAATGCATTCCAATGGGCTAAATACCTAATCGTCCAGCGAAGATCCTCCATAGGGCGGCCATTTTCCGGTGCCTGTAGAGCGAAAAAGCAGTCCTGAAAACAGCGGGGAGCCATTTTGCACAACGGGCAACCATCTTGAAACCCGATGATCAGCTGTTTTCTGATCGTTGTAAGGTGAAAAATCGGTTCCCGAAGCAGGGAACCAATCGTCGTAAAGCGAATTTTTCCTATTAAAACATTGTTTTGCGATCGCAAAAGCGATCGCAAAAACCTCATTGTCAAGCAATTTCCTTGTCTAACAAGGTAATCGTCAAGCGGGTCACCACCATACTTAGAAACACAAGAGTAGGTCGTTGTATAGTGTGCCCCTACTGAGTCAAAGATATTGGGAGGCCACATGCTACATCAGATGATGCTCCCAAACCGGAATTAAGGTCATTCCAATGCAGATTATCTTCTCTGCTTCTACAGATTTGGAACAAAATGTTCATAGTTCTTCTGTCCCCGGGAAACCAAATTAAGGATCACAATTAGTTTGAATCTTGGCCCATTTCCTACAGCTGGAAGTGGTGGGGTTTTTCAAAACTCCAGTTTCAGATAAAATGCTCTCATGTGTATCAAGCAATAGTTGAGTCAGGCCGTTGTCATTTCATGTGATTTTTCAATGCATTTTGTTTTTCATGACTTCACTTATTTATATTGCTCATTTCCTAGATTTGTGGGTGATACTTTGTGAACTTTGTCTTTGAGGTTAAAAGATCACTCTGCTCACAAATGTTGGATCAGAAGATGTTGTTTTTCTTATTCTTCTATTGAAGACCTGTTGAGAGTGCATTTCAAATGTTTTTAAAAATGCAGCTCTCATTTAAAAAACAAACTTTTTTCTTCCTTTTTTTTTCTTTGCCACACCCATGCATAAACACTTGCACACGAGCAAGGACGGGGGCTACCCAAAATGAAATAGGAGCATTCCACCATCTGATATATTTGAAATCCTGCAAATACAAGGGATTGAAGGAGTGAACAGCTGTGAATATGAAGTGTTTTCTAGCACCACATATTTCCTGTGCATTTTTGAAATGCTGATATTTTGACTGTGCTATAGAGGAGAGGAGAGACCTAAGACCTAAAACCATTAAATTGAAAATGAACTTTTCCTCTCTTTTTAAGGCCTAGTCAATTATAATAACATATCATTTTGAAGTATTTGCTGTAACATAAAGGCTTATAAATGCAAAATTAAATACTGACAGTATTTAATCATATGGAAAGTATATTTTAGTACTAGAAATATTGGCTGCACTTGGACTGAATTACTGTAGAAAGAGTAAAAGGTGGAGATTTTATGTATAAGTTATCAAACCCAAAGCTGGCTCGTGGTTTTGAAATACCTAATTTAGGACATGAAATGTACGGTTGGAATTGGAAACCTTGCCTATTGTCTGAACCTTGGATTTTAATTTCAATGTAACATTTGCATTTTTGCATTATCACTCTCACTCAGTCAGGCAGAGAGCCTCAGCCCTGGAAGGGGCACAGTGCCATCAAAATACAAGTTTCTTCAAAGTCACAGAAACAAGCCAGGAAAATGAAGCTCTGTAAGGAACAGAAAGTCATAAATCGTCCTAATATGATAAACTGATAAACCTTCTGAAAGAAACACCTTTTTGATACCCATTCATTATTAATGACAGAGAAGACTTAATTCTGTTGGCTAACATTGGTGCTCCAGTTGTATTTCAGCATCATCACCTTGAAGCTGGCCCGGAAATGACCATGTAACCAGTGCAAGGTGGCCAGAAATAGTGGGGATATGATGGTATTTATTTACTTCACTCAGTAATCTAGACGCCATATTCTGGACCGGCTGAAGTTTCCGTAACAGACTCATGGCAACCTAATGTAGAGAGCATTATAATAGTCTAATCTTGAGACTACCATTGCATGGACCAGTGTGGTGAGGGACCCAGTGTAAAGGACGCAGCTGAGCAAGCTGCCTTGTGAAAAAAGGCAGAACGGACCATAGACGCCACCTCGGACTCCGTTGATAGCACTGGGTCCAGAAGTATGCCCAGACTGCAAACCTCACCCTTAGCGGAGAATGTAGCCCCCCCCCAAAGTAGAGGGAGGCCCCAAACCACTAATACCAGGGGCACTCACTCACAGGACTTCCAACTTGTCCAGGTTCAGCATTGTCCCTCATTCATCCCAGCACAGCATCCAGGGACGCTCAAGGGATGGGATGGCATCCTCTGCAGAAGGGTGGAAGGAGATGACAATATGGTTGCAGATGACAATATGGTTGTCATCTGCATATTGGTGACAGGAAGTTCCAAAACTCCTGATGATCTCCCCCAGCGGCCTGATACAGATATTGAACAACAATGAGGAGATGATCAACCCCTGAGGGACTCCACGATTAAGAGTCCAAGGAGTGGACACCATCTACTGAAGCTGCAGTCTCTGAGAATGGTCTGCTAGGAAATAGTGGAGTCAGGACAAAACCAGGCCACTAATCCCCAACCAAGAGAGCCTGTGGTTGACGGCATTTATTTATTTATTTAATTTCTCTACCGCCCATCAAGCCATTCTGGGCAGTTTACACAGTATAATAAAACAAAATATAAACACAAAACAATACAATAACAGGACAATAATATAAATAGTACAGTATAAATAAATGAAAATAATACAATATTGTATTGTATTGAAGGCTGCTGAGAGGTCGAGGAGGACGAGCAGGGACACGCTAAAAGGCACTAGCAGCCCATCACTGCTGTTCATTCAGCTTCTTCCTCTCCAGCTCTTACCGAATACTGTATCAGGAATTAAAATTTTCATTTACTCATTGCACCTCTTTATCTGCATACGGAGATATGGACATACACAGAGTAGGATCAAGCAGTGTTCACGAGGCAGCTGCATCTTACAGAAGTGGGGCCATTCTTGTTACAGCAGTTGGAAGGGCTGGAAATGAAGACATAAATGTTCACCTCACTGACAAACACAACACAAACTTCAAATGTTTGAACAAAAGCCTTAAGGCTTCCTTCCCTTAGTTGCAGTCTTACTTGTGAGGACATTGGTGTCTGCCATGTAGTGACTGAAATATTACTACAGGCTAGGGGCATAACTTAATTTTTTAAAGTTATTAAATATGACTGAGCTAGAAAGATAAGAAAGAGGCAAACATAAAACAGTGTATATATTCCTGTTAGTGTGTTTCCCAGTTTTGTATGAATATATATTTTGGATACTTGAATATCTTTTAAGCAAGCTTAAGTGTACATCTTGTTATTCACAGAATCATAGTAGTGTTGGAAGGGCCCTTGGAGGTCTCTTAGTCCAACCCCCTGCCCAAGGCAGGAGACCTCATACCATCTCAGACAAATGGCTGTCAAATCATTTCTTGAAAACCTCCAGTGATGGGGCACCCACAACATTGGGAGGCAAGCTGTTCCATTGCTTAATGATTCTCACCATCAGGAAATTCCTCCTTATTTCCAGGTTGGATCTCTCTCTGTCGAGTTTCCACTCATTGGTTTGTGTCCTGCCGTCAGGCGCAATGGAGAATAAATCGGTGCCCTCTTCCCTGTGTCAACCCTTCAGATATTGGAAGACTGCTATCATGTCTCCCCTCAGCCTTCTCTTCATTAAGCTAAACATACCTAGTTCTTCTAGTCGATCTTCATAGGATTTGGCCTCCAGTCCCCTTATCATCTTTGTTGCTCTTCTCTGCACCCCTTCCAGGGTCTCAGCATCTTTTTCGTGTTGTGGTGACCAGAACTGACACAGCACTCCAAGTGCAGCCTCACCAGCACAGTATAGAGTGGTTACTATCACATCCCATGATCTTGATGCTGTCCCCCTGTTGATGCAGCCTAGGACTGTGTTTGCTTTCTTGGCAGGTGCAGCACACTGCTGACTCATCCTTAGGTGGCGGTCCACCTAGACACCTAAATCCCTCTCACAGGTACTACTGTTGAGTCAGGTACCACCTATCCTGTACCTGTGCATCTGGTTTCTCCTGCCTAAGTGCAGGACCTTACTTTTCCCACCACTGAACTGCATCTTATTGGATAGGGCCCAAAGTTCAAGTCTGTATAGATCCTTCTGAATATTGAGTCTCTCTTCCAAAGTATTAGCAGTTCCCTCCAGCTTTGTGTCATCAGCAAATTTGATGAGTGCTCCTTCAATCCTCTAATCCAGGTCATTTATGAAGATGTTGAAGAGCACTGGGCCCAAGACAGAACCTTGAGGGACGCCATTTCCCTCCATGTAGATTTGGTTTCATTGAGGACCACACATCGAGTGCGGTTGGTCAGCCGGCTGCAAATCCATCTGGTCATTGTGCTGTCTATCCCACTTTGTTCTATCTTACACAGAAGTAGGTTGTGGTCTACCTTATCAAATGCCTTACTGAAGTCTAAGTATACCATATCCACTGTGTCTCCTTGGTCACTTTATCAAAGAAGGGAATAAGATTTGTTTGGCATGACCTGTTCTTAACAAACCCAAGCTGGCTTCTCATAATCACTTTGTTATTTTCTAGGTGCTCACAAATCTGCTGCTTGATGATTTTTTCCAGGATTTTCCCAGGTACTGCATTGATGTCACTCTGATTGGTCTGTAGTTTCTGGATCCACTTTTCTCCCCTTTTTGAAGATTGGAATTTTGAAGATTGGATTCCAATCCTCTGGCAGTTTACCCGTACTCCAGGACCTCTCCAAGATTTTATTCAGTGGTTCCAAGATCACATCTGCCAGTTCTTTTAGTGTCCTGGGATGTAAACCATGCAGTCCAGGAGACTTGAACTCATTCAAAGCAGCTAGGTGTTCTTTTACCACGTCCTTAACTATTTTGACCTGCTTCCCTCTCCTGTCTCCCAAAGTGCTGCTTTTGACAGGGTTGACCAGTTTTTTGTTTTGCATAAAAACAGATCCAAAAAAAGAATTAAGCAGTTCCGCTTTCTTCCTGTTGCCTGTCACCTTCTTCTCATGCCTGGCTGATAAAGGTATTGTTGTACCTTTATGTCTGTTGTTCTTTACAGACAGGTTTTAATTGAAATTAATTAATCAGTTTATATATATGTGTGTGTGTTAAAGTGCAAAAGGGTTAAAATGATACCTTATATTCCTGTGGCATTTTTGAGTGAAATTTTAAGATGCAATCATTTATTGGATATACACATCTGATGCAATAGATGAATAACTGTATATGTTCAGTGGCAGATGGATATGTAATTGTATTAGCATTTGATAGGTGTTTAAAAGAACAAAATGCATAATTACACAAAGTTGTAAACCTTTAAAGGATGGTTGATTATGAATCAAGCTAACTTAGAAATAATTATCAACCATGTTTCCATTTCCCCAGGAACAAGTCCCACTCATTTCAGTCATTCTGAGCCCCTTTCACTCCGCATTAAGCCACAAGAAATAAAGATATTACCAGAAACAACTAAATGAAGAGTGTGACAGGTAATTGCAAAATCTCTTACTCTTGGCAATTTTTCAAGTCTTATCATGACTAGACTTCTCCTTGTATAGATTCCAGTCTCATTATCCTTTTTAATGTTATTCAGCTTTATTCAGCTTTTTTTCTGTTGTTCCATACAGAAAATGTTCAAATTCTGTGCATGTTAATGCCCTTTCTGATGAATGTTTTGCCATTCTCCAGAGGAACTGTAACAATCCTTCATAGTTTGGTGTTCTTTTTGCCCTTTCTAGATGAATCTTGTGCAGGAAAGATACCGTTCACTGCAGGAATTTTACTTGTTCTGGAGAACTTGGCATTTCTTTGAGACAAAACGATCATGCAACTAATGAGAAATCCCATGTGATTTCTTATATGAGATTTCTTGGTGGTGGAGGAACTTGTGTAAAGAAATCTTGCCGCGAGGAGGAAGGAGTCTTCCCTCCCCTCCATTTCGCATCCCATCCCAAAGTGAGAGATTGCAAGATAGGCTTCTTCATCTAAGAGTATAACTATACTAGAAAACCAAATGGGAACTGTTCAGCTTTGCTGCAATTTGATTCACAGCGTATATTATGTTTAAAATCAGAATCAGTATTCACAAAGAGGCTGAAGATTGATTCAGGAGTTCACCCATCATACTGGATGTGACACGAGTCGCATTCCAACTCAAACCCCGCTTTTTTCCTTTCTCTAGTCCCACCTCTGCTGATCCTTCTTCCCTCTGCTCTCACTTCTGCTGATCTTTTTATGGCCCACTATGAAGCTGCTTTCTCATTTAAAGCTTCTAAATACTACATTTTCCAAACATGGAAAGGTACTTAATAGTCTAAGAATACAGACCATCATAAATTTGAATGTTATTTTGCAAAGTACATAATAATTCATACATCAGAATGATTCCATAACAGAGATAACCACCTTCTCCTTACCATTTGTTTCTCTTTTCCCTTACTTTCAAGTCAGAAATTACTTAATTCCTAGCCGCATACGGTTTTGTACTATTGGCATGATAAACATTTTGAGTCCATTTTCAGACCTGCCAGTTAAGTAATTAACAGCACTAAGCTTTTGCTTCATAACAAAAAGGCCTTCCCACATGATAAGCTTATTGTGTTTGACAGGATTGAGGACTAGCACCCAATCCCACACATTCAAATCACTGTGTTTTGCTTTTCCATATCCCTCCACCCTGGCCCTGAACATCACACCATAGCTGTCAATGTCAGTCACCTACGGACATGCGCCTGTTTTTACAAGAATGTGTCACAACTAACCACATGGGAGAAAGCCTGTTTGAATCATTCCAACCTGCAAAAGTATAAGCCCCACAGCAGCAAGGGAGGGGGAAGCTGTTTGGAGAGCAAAACCAGCTTTTGCATCATGTGGTCAGTAAAAAGCACTTTGAATTCACCAATTTTGTAAGCAGAGCAAATCCTAGGTAATTTGATCTGTAGTCTCACCCTAAAAGAAGTAGAATGCAATGACTGCTTGTGTCTGTGAATATATCATGATCTCTTCCACTCACCCAAAAATCAGAAAAAGATTTTCAAGAAATGAAGAATTCTTGTGGGCTAATGAGTATTTCAGTAGGTTAAGGAAAAGTAGTTCCCAGACAGGGAAATGAACAATGGAATAGTGGGTCTTTCTTGGTGATATAATAACATTAAAAAGGAAGATTCTGATTGGCTAGTACAAAATCTATATCCTTTTTAGGACCATGCATGGAATCATTCCTTCCTCTGTCTTATAAGCAAATCTTTACTTATATTTATAGTGGCATGTGGAAATAATTTCTAATTGATATGGAGTCATTGCAGTGCAGTCATTTCTGTTTCTTTCTTGCAACAGGTTGCAAATTTGCTAAATAATGGCAAGACTAGCCTGACTTTAGTGTACTACAGAGAGTAAAATTCTGGGACAGTGTGACACATTTTAAGCTGATGCTTGCCAAGACATAACAGTTTAAAAAATGACATTTGTGCTCAACACCATACTGCCACAGTCCTTACTGCCTCGTGACAAACTGTCACTCTGCAGTACTGTGTCTCGTTGGTAGCTGTAAAATTATCTTATTTTATGTTGCAGGAGCTAGTATACAGTTGACAGTGCTCAGGAGAAAGACGAATCCGTGCCTCATGTGTATGATGGTGGCTGGAAAGTGTCAATTCATGAATTCTGTAAAATGAGGGTGCCAGACAGGTTGCATGCTTTTTCACTTTTTTGTGAAGTAGTTGGTGGAGTCATGGTAGTTTTTATGATAAAAGCATCTGCTACCTACCTTCCCCAAATCCCAATACATAACTTCATTTTTTGCAAAAAGAAAAGAAAAAAATGAAGAGGACAAAAACATTGTCGCACCTTAAAGGTTAACTGCTATATTTTAATGTGAGCTTTTGTGGACAAGTCCACTTCCTCAGATATTTCTCAGACTTTTTCTCATACAGTGGTGCCTCGCTTGACAAGGATAATCCGTTCCAGCAAAATCGCTGTAGAACGAAATCGTCGTCAGGCGAAAGTAAAAATCCCATTGAAATGCATTGAAAACCGGTTCAATGCATTCCAATGGGCGAAATACCTCAGCGTCCAGCGAAGATCCTCAATAGCGTGGCCATTTTCCGGTGCCTGCAATGCGAGGAATCCGTCCTAAAATACAGCGGGGAGCCATTTTGCACAGCGGGTGGCTATTTTGAAGACGTGACGATCAGCTGTTTTGATAGTTGTTAAGCGAAAAATCGGTTCCCGAAGCAGGGAACCAATCATCGTAAAGCAGTCTTTCCCTATTAAAACATTGTTTTGCAATCGCAAAAGCGTTCACAAAAACTTTATCGTTAAGTGATTTCCTCATCTAACAAGGTAATCATCAAGCAGGGCACCATTGTATTTGAGGACAACGGAAACGGTCTTCGGACAAGCGCTAGCTCTACAGCTTGAAAATGGGATGAGCACCGCCCCCTAGAGTCAGACACGACTGGACTAAAAATGTCAAGGGGAGCCTTTACCTGTACCTTTTTAACAGAGTCTAGCTATACAAGCATTATTAACAAAGTCATAAAATCCTTGCAATTGATCAACAGGCTTCAACTTTGGACATAGATATAATAGATGGTCTTGCACTGATTTCAGTTATTCAGCTTCACATTTTCATCTGTAAAATGATAGGAAACAGTGATTGAGTTTATACATTTTTGTGAGACTAAGTAACAAATATAGCAAAATTACTTGCTTGTATCCAGATTCTCAGAATTTCTGAGCTAGCATGTTTATTGGTCATGATGGCTGTGGTATTTTTGGACTTGTAGTATAAATGTGGCTTTTTCAAGATCTTTAAATATACCATTGAAGTTACAGGTGGGACCTGGTTCCCAATCTACCTTGTAAATATACAAAGGGATTAACAGTGTTTTCCTGTGGTATTACAAAATATTCTAATTTCTCAATGAGCATAGTTAACTGGACAAAGCATGAAGAAGAAACATTATTCTTCATGTTTTGTGAAGAAAGGGGAAAATTTCATTTTTTGCTACAACAAATGTTTTTCACACAAACTTAATGACATTGGAAATAGATGTGTCAACAGGCTGTGGGCTTGAAATTCGACTTCAGTAGTATGGGCAAGAAGAACTTAAAGAACTGGTGTCTTATTGCTAGGATAGCTGAAGAGAGATAGCAAGCAAAATCTTGAGTGTTAGGTAAGTGGTGGGCACAGAGAACTCAAGAAAGAAAAATGAGTAGAAAAGACACGTTTTATAAAAGGACTGAGGAAAAGTTTATACAGGTCGTAGCCTAAAACAGATTACTTTGGGGAGAAAGCGAGAAGGGCTAGATAAGTGTTATTCTCTTTTATGCTTGTGATGATTGAAGGAGATGGCACAGAGCTGGCAGTCGGTTTAAAATCAGGTACCTAGGGCAAAGGTGAGTTATAGAGGCGTGAAAGAGGGATTTGGGGATAAACCTCACAAAAGGCCATGGGGACAGTATTTTTGTTAGGGTAAGAAAATTTTGGGAGCTGGAAGGCTAGTTACCTAACATAACAGTCTCCCAGTTGAAAGATGAGGCTGTTATTAAATCTTTAGAATTGCATTGAAAGGAGATCCCTTCCAGGCATGATTTTTCCCATCTCCACAGCAGTATTGTGGTAAAAGCTGCACTTGCTGAAAGGCCTCCTGATGTATAACAGTGTTTAAAAATAAGACCGTTTTGCTTAAAAGAACAATAGGTTCTTCTTTGTGGTCCCTGTGATCACATATATGAGGTTCATTTTGCGCCTATGCAAACATCCTCAGAATCTTCTAGAGCAGGGGTCTACAAACTTTTTAGCATCATATATTTTCCACATTTTTGAGGGCTGAAGGAAACTCGCCGGCATGCCCGCAACACCCACATGCATGCACATATGGGCTGAAGGGAATGGACCTAAGCTTGCAAACCTCAGCCTGCGACATTTGCTGGGCTGGATTAGAAGGCAAGGGTGGGCCGCATGTGGCCCGCAGGCCACAGTTTGGAGATCCCTGTTCTAGAGCTTAAAGAAGTGTTAGTACAAACCATGTTTATGATACACACACTCCACCGTGAGGGCAGACCTCAGTTCCATTTTTTGCCACCACTGAGAGAACACTTCAGGAATTATTCTTAGAGCCTACGGCCACAAGTTTTTTCCCCTCCAAACCATCTGTATATAGGGTTTTTAAAAAACTCCCTCTCACTGCCTTCTCTTCTTTTCATTGTTCCTATTTTTTTTTAAAAAAAATGTTTATTACTTGTTACTTAGTTGTTGTCACACCAGTTAACAGCCATTCTTGTCTTTTATGGCCCCAATGAGCCAGTTCAAAAGATGCATTAGCTGCAATAATAAATTTTCCCTCATGATGGACATTCAGACTGTTTCTATTGCCTCATAGAGGGGCATCAACCACAAAACTTTCAATTCTCTAAAAAGAGGTACGAAGGTAGGCATCAGAAACCGTCAATCATTCCTGAAATTTTAACCTGTAGGAAAACTCCCTGCTGAGTGTCAGTACCATTGCTAGGAGATTTTGGTCCCTATAATTTTAGTCTGTAAAACTCTACTGAAGAAACATTTTCTTTTGGGGGCTCTCCAGGCTGACTCAGCCTCCACTAAGACTGGTAAGAAGGCAGCTGCTCAGATAGACCCTAGCTAGACATGGGGACGAATTGAAAAACAGAACACAATATTCGTCTAAAATAGCTGATTCATTAAATATTCGTACCTTGATATTCGTGGGTTCCAGAGACCCCCATGAATAAGAAGGGATGAATATTTTCCCATTTTTATTCATCCTCCATATGAAGGGGGGGGGGAGACATCCTGTGGCTTTTCCATTCTGCCTACTGGTCCGCCATTCAGCTGATCAGCAGGCTGATAGGCAACCACCACCCCCGCTGCCACCCACCCACCCAGCCTACCCACTTCCTCTCCCTACCTTAGCCCTCCCGCCCCTGCCAACACCCCCTTACCATAATCATTGCCACTGCTGCTGAGGTCTGCATAAGGCCTCCACAGTCATGGCCTGTAGAAAGGGAAACTGACTGCCCTTTGCAAAGATGGAGGCTGTGGCTTCATTTAGGTTAGGGAAGCTGCAGCTGCCATCTTTGCAAAGGGCAGCCAGTTTCCCTGTCTGTGGGCTGTGGCTGCGGAGGCCTGATGGAGACCTCAGCAGCAGCAGTGACGATTACGGTAAGGGGGTGGCGGGGTGGTGGTGGCAGCGGCATGGCAGTGGGGGGGTGACAGCTGTGGGGCGGTGGCAGCGGGGGGTCAGATGCGTGTATTTTTATTACCCCCCACAAAATCGACAAATTTTTCATTCGTTGGTTCATGGGGGCAATTTCGTGCTTTGTGAGTAGTCAACTTTTGACGACTAATGAAGCAGGGAGACTCGCCAAAATGGTGAGCCGTCTGCATCTCTAACCCTAGCCCGCAAACTCTCACTCTGAACCTTGAAACTGAGGACAAACCATCCTCCTCCAAGTCTTTGAAACCAGCACCATAGTTGTAGAAAAATGAAAAAGAAACCTATATTTCTAGAACAGAGGATTTCTGTAAATCCAATAGACTCTTTGTTAGTCATCAAGGGCCAAAGAAGGGTCACCAACTCACACCTCAGTCTGAGTGGATGTTTAGCACAGTGACTTTATGCTACTGATTAGGAAAGAAGCCACTTCCTAATTCGCCGAAATGACACTCTGTTAGAGCAGTTGCATCCATGGCATTTCTTGGAGGAGCTCAGCTGAGGGAAATTTGCAAGGTAGCAACCTGGCCAAAGTCTTCGACATTTGTCAAGCTGTATGTTCAGGCTAAGCCTGATGCTGCATTTGGCAGAGCGGTCATCTCTGTATTTGCACAGCATCCTGTCAGCTCATGAGCTTGCCAATCACCCATATGTGTGATTTCACAGAGATCATGAGGAAGGAGGAAAGGTTGCTTACCTGTAACTGTAATTCTTCAAGTTGCCATCTGTGAATCCACATGATCCACCTATCTTCCCCTCAGTCTGTAACACAACTATTGTTTCTGAATCAGTGGAGGGACTGAGGACTGTCTTTGGAGTGAGGAATACATGTCTTAACACATTTTCAGGTTCTAGAAGATTCTAATGATGTTACTGTAGAGGTAGAACAAGGTCCATATGTGTGAATTCAGCAATGACCACTCAAAGAATTACAGTTACAAGTAAACAACCTGTGCGAAGGGGTGGGTGGGCAGGCATGCATGCACTCCTGTGCATGCGTGAAGGGGTGGAGGGGTGGAGGAGCACTTGCACTGGTCGGCGCATGCTCCCCCACTGCTTCGTACATGTGCCTTTTTTTAAATTTTTTAATTTTATTTTCAAAACTATTGGGTAATGGGGAAGGAATACAAAAGGCAAAGGGCAGTGGGGGGATGGAAAAAGGGTTTTGAGAATAAGAAAACATCAAATGCATAATCATTCAATCTTTCATATCAAGTATATAGACATCTAATCTATTCATGTTCCAATAAAGGTTCATCTTTCTTCTTCTTTTTCTTCTTCTTCTGACTATTTTGTCTATGTGTTAACCTCTTTAGCTTTCAACTTATACGTGTAATGCAGCTTAAATCTATGTTATTCCCACAGCATCAGAACACCAAGGCCAGTTGTGAAATATATCCCCTCTTTCACCCTCCTTTTTTCTTGAGAATACACTCAGCAAACCCAAAATAATATAAATTCTGCTCTCCCCTCCCCTTTCCTCCCTGTGATTGTTTTGTTTCTGCGACTCTTTTTTCTTCCATATTTTAAAAGGGGAAACAATATCATTCAAAGTTTGCTTTTCAACCTCAATTTCCTTATCTGCTATCGCTACATCACTTACTGGGTGGCCCTCCATCCCTTGTATATTATCTGATATCTTCATCAATACAGCCGGTTCTGAGATCTCTTTTTGGTGTAATTTAACCTCCGCTACCTTCCCTCCCCTAGAGCCTCCAATCACGTCTTCCATCTGGTCAATATAATAATTTACCTGCATGAATTTTTGCAACAGTGACATCTGAAAAGAGGTTTTCCAGTCTAGCCACCGATCTGTAATTTTCTCAGGGGGAGGTTCCATTTTCTGTTTCCACTATTTTCACTTAAAATTCCCTCTCCCCTTTACCCCAATACACATCCAATATTTCTAATATTTCACCTTGCAACTATACCATATTAGCAATAAGATAGCAGGTACATTCAAGTAAGAGATGGAATCTAAAACAAATCTCTCAAGTGTCTTTATAGTCCAGTCCTTTTACACGTCGCTGATATCTTCAGACCGGTTGCTTCTTCTTTTCCCTTCTTTTCTCTTCTCCAAGTTTGTTTTAACCTTCACCCGGCAAGACTCTATTATTAGAATGTCATTTGTCAAGATCCCAGTTCATTTCAAACCACATAGCCCCCAGTTCACAGCTCACAGTCCGTTTCTTCCTTTTACTTCCGGAGACTTCCTTCTCCTCCCCCGAAAAGGGAGGTCCAGCAATCAAAGTTCCGGCAAATATATTATCCACGGAAAGAAGAGTCCCACACAGTCTAAAAATATATATCCAAGGAGGAAAAGGGGTCCAAAGTGAACAGCTTGCAACAGAATTTATTTTTTCAAAGCCTGTCAGTTGATTCTTCAAGAGTTATTTTTCCTCCTTTAATGGAGACACGAGCTATTTCTGCCTGGCTGTTCCTTTAGAGATGACTCGACCTTCAGCTTGGTAAGCTGGTATGCTAGGAATGCCGCTCCTTATCTCATTTGGTCATAAATTTGCACACAATCACTTGTTCTTTATTTAATGAGGTTTTTCATAGAACAAGGGCTTCCACTTACTTTGATGTATACTTTCACCGTGCTTCTGTTTTCTTATTCTCAGCGAACGGAGCTGTCTTTGGCTAGTTGCCAAAAATGGCGCCCGTCTTCGTCTGTGCTGATGTGAATTTCCAGAAGAAAGAAAAATCGAGTTGCTGCCCAATCTTCTAACTTCTGTGGCTCACCAGCTGCTGCAGAAGTGTCTCTCCTGACTCTTCCTTGGCCCCTCCGTTTCTGGGAGGGTCCCAGACCGAAGTGGTTCTAGCTTTCCCCGGGAGCTATTCCCGAGAGCTGCTAGCTTCACCAAGACGAAGCTCCTCCTCTGCTTTGTACATGTGCCTGAGAATGTTCCACCCGCTTGAGCATGGGGGGTGCCCCGCCTTCCTCAGAGGCTCAGCCGGTCTGTGGTCCCAGAAAGGTTGGGGCAGGCCCACCACCCCCGTGCCCCTCTGCGCCCCCCCACTGCAAAGCACTGCTTTCAGAAGTCTCCCGGGTGCTTTCCCACTGCTGAACAAGCCCCGGGAGGCTTCTGAAAGCAGCGCTTTGCCACGGGTGTGTGTGTGGCGGGCCCACCCACCCCCCTGGCAAAGTGCCACTTTCAGCGGCTTCCTCGGGTGCATTTCCACTGCCTGTTTACCTGCTGGGAAAGCCCGGAGAAACCTCTGACACCCTGCGCTGATCAGCTGTGAGGAGGGGGAGGGGTGTCATGAGTGCAGCCGAAGATCCAGAACCTGAAGGGTTAACTGTAGCTGAGGAGAATGCTGAGCAATTAGAAATACAAACACCTGAATCAACTTGAGATTCTCCTCCCCCAGTAGACAGGCTGAGGGCCAGACTTCGGGGAAGATTTATGACAAAAAGGTCAGAGGATCGCTTGAAGGCTGCCCGCAGAAACATCCGATCAACTAGCCCTGAGTTCTGACAGGATGAAAAGGCTTCCAGCAGTTCAAGGACTGTTTTACCATATAAACAGCTCTCAGACGGGTGAAAGTCCGTGGAAGCAACAAGTCAAAGCTCTGGCTTGCATCCACACTTCTGACAACCTTGAACCTTGTTCTCTGGACCCTTGGCTTGGACTCTGACCCTGGACTATGTTGTGTGTTTTGGCTTTGGACTCTGACCCTGGACTACGTTGTGTGCGTTGGCTTTGGTATTTGGATATCGGCTTTGCATTCTTTGAATTTCTGACATAGGACTGGCTTATTGGATTCTGCTGTTGTAACCCCTGGGAACGTGACAAGGGGGTGGGTGGGAGTGAAGAAGAGCCTCCTGGGGCTTGGTCTTGCGAAACAGGGCCATAGGAAAAATCGCCTTGTGAGGCAGCAAAACCCTTGCCGGACCCATTCATCTAGTGAGTTTTTCGTCTGGCGAGGCAATCGTACTTGTACATGGCAACACTCTGTGATGCACTTTGTTGTTTTTGTTCTTTAATCATTAAGTCGTGTCCGACCCCATGGACCAGAGCACGCCAGGCCCTCCTGTCTTCCACTGCCTCCTGGAGTTGGGTCAAATTCATGTTGGTACCTTCGATGACAATGTCCAGCCATCTCATCCTCTGTTGTCCCCTTCTCCTCTTGCTTTCACACTTTCCTAACATCAGGGTCTTTTCCAGGGAATCTTCTCTCCTCATCAGATGGCCAAAGTATTGGCGCTTCAGGATCTGTCTTTCCAGTGAGCACTTGCATTATGAAAAAAACCCTATGTTTTGTTGTAGAACAAATGATTCGTATGCGGAGTGGAATAGCAGAGAAGAAAGAATATTTTTGGCAGGGGCTAAGGCTCAAAATGTTTGAGAAACCAAAATCAAGATGGAGGTAGAGCAAATGCTATCAGGCACCCTTCTATGATAGTTTAAAATGGAATTTAAAATTCATGCTGTGCAAAATATAGTAACATCAGTTGTCATCCTCTTATCACAAAAATTCTGTAAGGAAGAACTGAGAGTGATTTGAGATTTTAGCCTAGTTGTCTGAAATCAAGAAGATCTCTTCTATTTTTTCCAACCTGAGGACTTCCAGATGTGACCTCTGGATGATGCCATATCATGATGCTTCCCCTCAGGTTTGTGTGTGACATCATTGGCTCTAGACAAGTCTGATTTTCAGTAGACTAAATTGAATTGTGATGCTGACAAGAATTAATGCCAATTTTTTTTAATATAAGTATGCAGTGCAAGAGGTTTGATTTATGACTACCACAGAGCAGGCTTTACTGCTTCTGCTGTTAGCATAGAGAAATCCTCATATTTAAATCATTATTATTTAAATACCTATTCAGGTTAAAAGGGAGGATGAAACAAAATTCATTTCATTTTTTCAATTGATCTGCAAATAGCCATGAAAATCAATTTCTTTTCTGTGCCCAATTAAAATCAACCATTTCCGTAGCTTCCGGTAAATTCAGTCAGAATTAGGCTTGATCTTAAAGGCTTCATGTGATGAGGATCACCCTTTTTGTCAGGCAACGGATTGGCATTTGAATGCAGTTTCCACCAGACCTTGGGCATGTCACACTGGCTTTGTAATTTCTGCTGTGTGTGAAGCCAAGAGAAATGCCCTTAAGGGTATGCCACACTTCCATTTAATCATTTCAGTGTTCAAAATATTGGCTGTTGTGTAATTGCTGTGAAATCCAGTTATGCAAACCTCTAGTTTCTTTCCAAGGTAGAAATCTTTACTACTGGAATGGAAGCCAGGATTGTGAAGATTTATTCCACAGTTTCTGAAATCTTTGCACAGTTTAATAAACTGGAGGGTATTGGAGGGTATTGTTAGAAGTTTACAGCCAACTGGGCAACTCCCCTTTGGATCATCCATTGGGTGTGTTTAATTGGCATATTTATTAGAAGCACATGCTTGTTCTTTGGAGCCTTGTCATGTTCGTTTGAGTGGGGATACTAGTCTTCCTGCCGTTGTGAGATTTGCCCTGTGAAAATGAGTCCTGTATTTCTTTTGCATTTTTCTTGCTTTTGGGAGTCTTGCATTTTGTGATACCTTGCTGATATTGTAAAATATGGGGCTCAGGAATAGTTCTATTTGTCTTGGCTTCTCCTAAGTTATCTTGATGATTATATATCTTTTTTTTATGCCATTTTACCATGCAATCAATTTTGCTGTGTAATTAATTTTGCTAGGCTGCTAATTATGTTATTACCCTGCTGCCAAGTATAAATTGTTTTAAAGAAAAAAACGATGCTGATGTTTGCTACAGCATCGGCTGTGATGGACCTCAACTTGTGTTCAGACGAAGCTTGGGAGTGGATAAGTGGGAGGCCCGCATTTACTAGCTATATATGGAGGAAGGTTGATAAAGATATGGCAGGGGATGGAGAAGACATAGTTGGCCTTTTCCTTCTTTGAATTCTCCACCTGGCTTTTGTTCCCAGAAAGATGTGTTGGCATCCCATAGACACTTTCGTTAGAAATAAGGTACAAACAAACTATAGTCTATGTACTATCAAAGGTGGAAATGCTTTTGTGACATATACTATGAAGAACTAAGTCCATTAGACATGTTTTTTTGGTGGCCCTATCTGTTCCCAATTGCTTTCTAATTAGTACTTATACAGGAAAAGCATGGGAGGGGGGCAATTGAGGCAGAACAAATTGCTTTGATCCATGAATCTATATTTGTTCCAATCAAAAGATTCTGTCCCTTTTGAATGCATGTAGTTGGTACCGGCTAAAACAAAAAAAGCATAGAATTCATTAGAGAATTGCTGCCTGAATATTATCACACTGAAAGTTCTAAATGAAGCCACCTGGGCAGAAGCAGTTCAAGATTCAGTGGCTACTATAGCTTTGTATTAAACACCAGTGCATCCAGAGCCCCTATGCTATTAGTGAAATCCTGTTGTTTAACATAGTAAATTGCATTAGAGTAGGCCCAGTGGGAATTTGATGACGAAGTCCTTGGTAAGTTCCGATTATTCAAATGGCCCTACTTTTCTTGTGAGTTACTACCCTCAAATAAGTAGCAGCTAAAGTAGGCCCATTTGAATCAACAGAATTTGTGGAGTAACTGTCTCACTGAGTTAGTGGGCCTACTCTAGTGTAACTTGCTACATTAAGCGACAGGATATTAGCCTTTATTTGTTTTGTGCTGCATAAAATCATCAACAACATCTACATTTCATTTCATTTAGTATAATACTTCCATGGACTCCTGTTCATGTGATCAGGTGCTATTCCTGCAGTCATTAAAAGCTTACAGCAAATAACTCCTGATAATATTTAAGGTGCCAGAATAATCTTTGGTGATATTTTTAGAGGACCTCTTTGCTTTCCAGTTTCTCAAAAGTAACCAAAATGTCATTGATCAAAAATAACACCTCAAATGTTTAAGAGTTGCAAGCTATGTATGCCTGATGTTAACACATTCATTCTTCTCCAGTTCTCATCATTGGCTCAAACAACAACTAAGCACAAGGTAGCACTTCAGTAATGTGATATTCCTCCTTTGCTTCAAATCCCTGTAACTAAAGGGGTAGCTTTTATAAATTACTATTGTGGCGATGGGCGGGGTATACATTTAATAAATAAATTAATCTTAGAACTGTGTCTTTGGATAATTGGGTCCAGTTCCTGTCAAGTGGGCACAGTGGGGAATCAAACTCCCAACCTCTGGCTCAATAGTCAGATGCCTACACCACTGAGATATCCAGTTTATAGCAGATGTAGTATGGTAGTAGATAAGGTAGCCTTTTCTTCTGTTTTCCCTTTTATTTCTTCCTTTCCATGAACCGTAGTTCCTGGTTAAGTTTGGGCTTTAGCCCCCCCAGTAATTTACACAGAGGACTAGTTATGATGGCTTATCCTTGAAGTCTAATGTACTGTAGGTGCCCTTAAGTCATTTTTCAACTATCTACCGTAATACCGAGATTGGTGTGCATTTACAATATGAAGACAGTTCATAGAGCTTATAAATACAGTGGTGCCTCGCTTAATGAACGCACCATTTAACGACGAATCCACATAGCGATGCATTTTTTGCGATCACTAATGCGATCGCATTGCGATGTTTGGATAGGCTAAAAATCGCATTGCGATGATTGGTAAGCGTTTCGCTTACCGATCTTCGCATTGTGATGTTTAGAAAATAGCTGATTAGCGGTTCCAAAATGGCCACCGGGTGCAGAAAATGGCCACCCACAGCGTTTTCGCCCCCTGCCCTCACTTACCGGGCAGCGAAAATGGCGGCCGGATGGGGGAATCTTCGCTTACCTGTGAGTTTTCCCCCAACAGGAACACATTAAACAGAGTTTAATGCGTTCCTGTGGGTTTTCCCCCCCGCATAGTGACAAATCCGGATAGCAACGGATTAACGTCGCTATGCGGGGCACCACTGTATAATCCTTAGGCATGCTCTTTAGAATTCAAACATCTCCTTGCTTCACAATAGAGCTAACTGCATTCTAACTTGAACTACCCTTCAAAATGGAGGCTATAATACAGTGTCCTCTGGAGTTTGATTTTGTTGGTTTAGATTATTGGCACATTTTGGTCTTAAAGGCAACAAGAGTATTGAACACTCCTCATTTTGGTTTCTGTTACAAGGAAAAAGCATTTGAATTTGCCATTTGCAGCTCAGATGGTGATGCATCCACTTTTGATTGTAATGGACTGTCTAGATCCATTGTAATCCTACTTCAGGAGTGACTTGTGTTGGAATCCTCTGCTCACTTCTAATGATGAGCTATGCTGGCTGACAAAGATCTGCTGGACCTTTTCTTGTTGCTTTTCATATCATTGATAGTTTTCTTTTAGGCTGTTTTTTTCCCATTCTGATGATTGTGTCACATTAGTAATGGAGTGCATCACAGAGAATAAACTGAAAATTAGTCTGGATAGAACAGAGATGTTGACCTTGACCTTGATATGACTGTTCTAAATGAGGCTTCATCTTAAAGCGAAGGCCTTCAAGTTGGGAACATACCTCACTTAATTTATTAAGCTCCTGCCTTTACTTGCGCATTAATTTTTGAAGAAATTATATTTGTAGTGAATGAGTAATTGTTTATTCTTACAGCTTAATTACAAAGCATATGCTACTTTGAGTGGCTCACAGCAGACCAGCAACATGTAAATTAAAAGATAAGTAAATATGAGTGCATTGTTTCTTAATCATTCTGATGGTACAAAAGACATATTCCTGTTGAATCTTTTTCCTGTTTGGAACAAGGATTAACTATAGTTTTTTAAAATACAGAATCTGTTTGAGGATTGTGTGTGTGTGTGTGTGTGTGTGTGTGTGTGTGTGTGCATATGTGTGTGTGTGTGTAACTTGTGATTGTCTTTTTAACAGACATCTTCTGAAGATGTGGAAACTCAGTGTAAGAAGCTCTGTGTGGTGCTGGGCAGTCCTATAGGAAGAATCGAGATATCAGGATGTGAGACAGGAGTACATGGAATACATCTTCAAGGAGATGCTGTACTGCAGAATGGGTAAGTCTGTGCTCCAATGCATACTTTTGTGTAGATATGCAAGAGGGAAATCAACATTGTTCTCTTAAGTTTGCAACACTATTTGTTTCTCTTATATCTAATGAAGAAATGACAGTTTGTCTACATTGGAAGAACCTAATTAGAACAATTATAATTTATCCTTATATTTCTTCCTGCCTCTTAACCTTTTCATCTTTTGCCTCTTTGGGCCTTGTGGGTTCACAAAAGTGCTGCTAGTGTAGATGTGCGCTGAGCATAATAAATGCTTCAGGTTTTCCATTCTATTTTGTTTTTGCCCAGTGGAATTGAGTAGCTACCTGTTAAAACTGAGATGGCTGCTTTTCATAGGAGTGCTGGCAGCATATCAAAATCTACTCTTGAAAATGGACCATTTCTAGAATCCATCCTGTTATCCTAGCTTCAAAAGCCAAAGTTGCACCTTCCTTCCAAGAATTCCTGCATGGTCCCATTAAACATTATCGTCACCATGTACCAGCCATCTCCTTCTACTGAATTAGGTAGTAATATATAATATTTTTAATGCTCATGCTGAATAGAAGAGGAAGGCCATGGTGATCTTTTTTGGTTGTTGGTGGGAGCAACTTGGGGATCTGAGGGTAGGGCAGAGTTGTGACCACAGTGAAAGGGTCAGTCATAGAAATAGACATGTGAGATTCAGGGAAAGGAAGAACAGGAAACAAAACTCATTGGTAACGGAATTATTAGCGTCAGGGAAAGCTGTTTGTGTTCACATTTTAGTGTATACACAAGTTCAGTGCTGCATTTATGCCCAGAAAATGTGGCCACTGTGCCTGTGACTTTTTTCCAAGAACATACTTCTGTCTTTTCCCTTTTCTGAGAAACTCTCTGCCATTCCTTTCTAGCTATAGCATGTAACAAGACAAAAGCTTCTGTCTTCCTAAACGCAACAAAGATTGTGACTGTACCTGTTTTTCTCTATTATCTTTTGCACAAGGCCCAAAAAAGAAACAGGTTGGTATAATTTCCAGCTACTTCTCTTCTAGTAATTGTTTTGATGAAAAGGAAATTAAAAAGAAACAAGCAACCTGACTGATTCACGCTAGAGGTTATCACGTTATTAAATCACAGTCAAGTGTACAAGTTTTAATTGGTTGACTAAATCTGCATAAATTTATAAATGTTTTATAACCATGACAGTGGAGAGAAAAACATTATTCCTATTTTCTGTGTTGCACAGAATGTAATGCGTTTTCTAAGGTTCTGACTATTCTCTACCTGGAAAACCCCTGAAAGGGATCTCCACAAGTCAGAATTGACTTGATGGAACACAATTATTATAATGTATTTGCTGGCGTATAAGACTTCTTTTTTGCCCTGAAAAACATGCCTCCAAGTGGGGGGGGGGGATTGTCTTATACGCCAGGTGCACTTCAGTTGGGATAGACATAGCTGCCCATAGTGGCCTTCCAATGCTCGCCCGGTGCCCGTAGTAGCCTCCCGATGCCTGCCCACCTCACTCTACATACTGTCCAGTATTGCATGGTATCCAGCGCGGCCACGGCGAGCATCAGCAGTGAGATGGGGTGCCAGCCTTTTTGACATGACCGGCCTGTTCTGCTCAGCGGGAAGCAGCAGCGCTCCGCCCCGCCCCTTGTCTATGCAGAGCTCACACATGCACACTTGCACACTAGTGCCAGTCACAGGGTGATGCAGGGGTGGGCCGAAGGCACTGCGGTTGCGCTGCGGCTGTACAATGGTGACAATGAATAGCACCTTTTATTTGGTGTGTGGAAGGTGTGTGGAAGAGGGTGTAGTCTTATACGGTGAGTTGTCTTTTACACCAGCAAAAATGGTATTTACAAATGTGATAGAAGTAAGAATTTCCCTCTGTGTCAGAGGGACATGTCGTGAAAAATGACTGGCAACTCAGAAATGTGTATGTGTTTTTAAATTTTTTACTTTTTTTAAAAATTGTCCACCTTTGGCAGAGTACATCAACTTTGTCAGACAACAGATGCTGAGAAATGTGTGGGGACAAGTAATGGTAGCTGCCTCCTTACTGTTCCTTTTCAGTCTGTGTTCCCCGCCATTCCTCTGTTGGGAGGACAGACCTGCTTGTGCCACTTGGCCTGCCCTAGTGCCCAGAAGTGCAGGACTGCTGTTTGTAGGTGCTGTGTCCCATCACCAACTTTGCCAGTCCAGTCAGTGGAAATGGGGAGGGGGACACTTCATCTTTCACTATAGATAGCAAAATGAATTGGCTCTGCCTTAACTTGGGATCTTCTTGTAATGGTTCAGAATATTTTAAGTTGATGAATAGATGTATCAATTAAACATTATAGTGAGGTGTTATGTACAGCTTTTCATAATCTTTTGGACCAAGAATATGTATAGGTACAACAGGCATTTTATTATTAGTCCTTTTTTTCTTCCCAATAGATAATTCTTCTAATCTTTTAAGAAAAGCACATGACTGTATCCACCTAATAGGGAAGATTGAAAAAACCGGGGTAGTTGTAGATGCCTGGCATGAAAAATAACATTCATGCTCTTTCTGTGATTGATAGAAAATAATTGTTCATTATTTCTGAGAGAGCAGATTCAGATAATAATGAAACAGTGAGTTGCTCCCTTTGTCTTGTTTTAACAATGGCCAATAAACACTGGCCAGAATCTTATTGTCATTTTATTGCAGAATAAGTGGAATAGCATAGTTCATGGCAGCAAATTACATCTAATTAACAACGTGCTGGTTACATGATGTTTTTTCTAGTATTAAAAGAGTCTTAAACTGGATCTGCTGTTGATGTAAAGCTGACAAAAGTTTGGGGACATACCTAGAATCTTGTGAGCAGGTGCTCATATTGTTCCTTTCTGTTGACTGAACTGAGCGTTTTCAGTAAACACAAGTTTAATTGAAGAAACTATAAAAGTATCTTTGTAATTTCAATGAGTTGAGCCAACTTCAGCCATGCCAATCAATACATCTGTATATAAAATCTGAAAATTACTCCTGAAGAAGGTAGATTTATTTATGTGAACAATTTCCCACACACAAACACAAAGCTGTTTGAAATCAAGTAGTTGTGTTTTGAATGTATTTGAAACTCTTTGTATTACATTGCTGGTCCTCCTTGTATCTTTTCAGTGTGTTTCCTTTTTCAGTTAGTCTGGTCCAGCTACATTTGCTTTGTTTGGATGATTCTAGAAATTCAGAGTCTAGGTTGAACATCTTAGAGTTTATGTGATAAACTTCATCAGCATCACAGTGGCCTTAGAGCACCATCATTGCTACCAGTGTCTCCAGGGAATTGCAACAGGTTGATGAAATTCACTTTCTTCCAGCTCTAGGAAATATTATATCAGGCATCAGTTCTTTAAGACAGACTTTCCTTACATGGAACAGTAGATGAGGAGCATTAGGGCAGTTGTTCAAATGTTTAATTGCAGGAGTGGGAAATGTACGGTTTCTCAGATTTTGTTGGACCGAGGAATCCATTATCATCCCTGTCCTTTAGTGACGTTGGATGGGGCAAATTGGGAATTGCAGTTCACTGACATTTGGAGTTCTACCATTTCTCCGTCTCTGTTCCACTGGGTAGATTTGGCTGGGCTTCTTCCACTGTACTGAGCCCTTGATAAGATGGTGTTCCTTGTGTGGTAGGGCATGTTAAAAACTTATTGCAGACTAAGAAGAAAGTGGAACTGAACCAGTCTTCTAACTTTTTACTAGCTTCAACCAGTTCCAAGTTTCTTCAAAATATATTTTGATTTTGTAGCTGTACTCACTGACATGGGAGCAGTTTCCAATCAGATTTTAAGTTATTAGCAAAAATTGAGACACTGCAGTCTATAGTAAAACCACTGCATTAATATTTTAAAACAGTCAATTTCAAACCATAATTTGCCTTCTTACAACACATGATCTTCAGAACAACCCCAGAGTTGTAGCTCTGAAAATTGTGTGTTTCTCTGTCCCTATAAATTGCTTTTCTTTTCACCAAATCAGTAAGTAACACAGCAGAAGCTTCTGTGTGTGTTGTGTGTTTTAATGACCAAAGGATTATAAGTCTTGCAATGCCTGCTCCTAATAGAATCTATGTTATTACTTTTAAATCTTCTTATCCTGTGCCTTCTTCCAGAAAGTCATATTGTCTTCCCTAGCTGGTTGGAGTAGATGAAGCATTTAGAAAGCTCTCACTCCAAGTCTCCTTGTTTGTGGCACAAGGGAGTCTTCAGCACTCGTGAATGAACATCAACTAAACCTCCTACAAGTGGAGCAAACATTGATTTTCTTCTGAAGATGTCTTTATGCACATAGTGAAAGAGGTGGGAACAATGAGCACGTGAAGTGTTCACAGAAAATATTTGGCTTTTTCTTTAATCTGGAGTTTAATTAACAGAGAGGCAATGCTGAAGACATGTAGTCTTCAAGCTTTTCAGACCAGGGCTTAATTTAAAGTTTGATTATAGAACTCTGGATTTATTTAAAAAGTGATCGCGGATATACTAATAATGAAGTCTATTCTCCAAATCCCAAAAGCAAAGTCCACATACTAGTTACTGGGAGAATCCCATTGTTTACAGAAATTAGGGAGGGGGGACCTTACAGGAAACAGGTTCTAAAGTATGTTGAACTCCAGAAATAGCCTAATACAGTGGTCCCCGATCTTTTTAACACTGTGGACCAGTTGGGGGAGGATGGGATCTGTGTGTGGGGAAGGTGGAGCAACCTCCCCGCACTCGTGAGCATGTGTAAAGGTGCGGGGGTGCTTGTGTGGGCACACACACACTTGTGTGCATGTGCAAAGGGGTGGAGGTGCTCAGGGTGCACACACTCACGCATGTGCACAAAGGGGGCACTCACAGGGCATGCGTGCACTCATGCGCATGCACAAAGGGGCTGTGCAGGGAGGAGTGCATGGGGGGGTGGGAGATCTGTCTCTGTGGCCCAATCTGGCCCAGGCAAGAGTTGGGGACCCCTGGCCTAATACCCATTAGTGCAAAAGGCTAATTGACTGTTGCATGGGACAGAAAATAGAGAGGAGAGGAACTGCTGGAAACCTGAATAGGAGAACTTGACAACACAATGTTTTATGTTCTTATTTTGTTATTTTATTGTTTCTGTCTAGTTGTTGTACACCACCCAAAGTGGCCTTCACTGCCGGATGGGCATCTCTCTCTCTCTCTCTCTCTCTCTCTCTCTCTCTCTCTCTCTCTGTGTGTGTGTGTGTGTGTGTGTGTGTGTGTGTGTGTGTGTGTGAATGAATGAATGAATGAATATATGTATAAGTTGTCTATTTCTACTCGTTCTCTTTTTCTTCCACATGTTTTCTTCCCAGTATCATCAAGAAAAAACATGGAAAAAATGAAATAAATCAACAAGACAAAAAGAAAAAGAAAAGAAAAGAAAAGAAGTGATGCTGCTGAGTGGGTCCTCCTGTCATGTAGACCAGTAGTAGGATTGACTGGTATAAACAAACTGGTTTATATTTCTACCAAGCAGTGAAGGTTTCTAGATAATGGTTTGGGGCAGTCTTTATCTTCAGCCAGACTTACTGTTCTGTTCCAGTCGGATGGGACAAACTGGTGTATGTCATCCTGAGTTCTTGACAAAATGGAGGGGTGCCTGTGAGGTAAATATTAAGATATAACTGTAACGTTGGAATATTACATTATGTTGCACTACTCTATAAATATTGCAAGACATTTTGCTGCTTGAAAAAAATCACCTGTGTAAAATGCCAAACAAGAGCTTGTTTGTTGTTTAGAATTCTCTGTCTGCATATTGTGTCCTCTTAGAACAATAAACTCACTGAAGCAGGATATGAATTGTAAGGTGGCTTCTCTACCGTTTCCAAGATTCTGAAAAGGGGACATAGTCTGGGGAAACAGTGTATAAAGGAGATTACCTTCTATGGATTATGTAAGCAGTATTAATCTTTGACAGCTAGCCTATTTTTTTCTGATTTCAGGTTTTCTTGTGTCCTTCATAGCATGCATCTTGGGGGGGGGGGAAACATGAAGCCTTTGTAAGGTAATTAGTGAAAATGGAAGAATATGTAGCAGTTCTGCATCATTTTCTGAAACTATATTCATAAGATGTACTAGTGTCTGTCTTTTACATTTGGAATTTGTTTATATATTAAAATTTAGTTTCTAAGTGGCAAATAGGTAGGCAGTGGCCTCCTACTTTTCTGAAAATGCAACTGAATACCAAAAGTACGTGTTTAGGAGAAATATTACTTCCCTCTGCTAGAAATATCCAAACATCAATCTCTATTTCAGCAGATTCAATGGATATGGCAGGAAGAGTTATTATATACTATGATCCTCCTTTTATTAAAAATAAACTGGGCTAGGTTTTCTCCTGATGGTTTTTCAGGTGATAAGTATAAGATTGTTTATACTTATAGCTGGATGATCTAACTGGAGGAAAACAACAACAACTTTTTGCTGGAGGGGACAGCTTTTTTTGAAAACCTCATCATAATTCTAAAAATTGAGGGGGAAAGTTTCTTAATCTTTTTAAAGCCTTCCAAGCATGGCAAATTTAGTCTCTCAGACTGTGTATAATCTTCCCAGTTTGGTTCACCCCTTTCGTGTTAATTTTCTCATAGGTCATTTTAGATGTGCACTTCATAAATTATATTTTCATCAGGTTCATCTCTTTTTCAATCCACAATAATTTATGATATAACTGTTTAAATATTACATCTGTCAAGACATAGGGTCTGGGGAGAGGTCAAGTATAGTATTAACCCAAATCATTCTGTGGAGCATCTACACCAGTGTCCTATAAACAACTGATAGATGTGCCTTGTGCCCTTTCACACTGACAAGATGACCCTCCCTGAAGCCTGTTAGGGTATTCAGATGACACTGCGATGCATGAAGAGCCATACTTTTTCTCCAAAGAGTTTCCTGTGTCAAGAGGAGCTGGTTCATTAGCCTTTGTCTCAGCTAGCCTTCCCAGCTTGGTGCTCTGCAGATATATGAGATTGCAGTTGCCACTATTCCCATGTTGCACAAATTGCCAGGGCTGTTGACACAATAGCTCCTAAGCCTCCCCTCTCATGAAGTAGAGCCAAACTGGGCCCCTGGTTTACTGGGGAACTGGTAGTGATGAAATGAATGGAAGGGAGACTAGAGTGATGATGGCGGAAAATCTGGAGTGAATCCGACCAAACATGGGGTAGAGCCCATTGGAAGGCCTATTCCATGGTAGCAGTGGTGGCAAAGAAGCCACTGAGTCTGCAGAGTCACCCAGAGTTGTTTTTCAGAGTGGTCAACAGCTTGTTACATCATGGTCCACAGGAAGAGAGTACTAACCGCTCAGTTGCTTGCTGTGCAAAATTTGCAGGCAAAATTGCTCAGATCTGCTCTCACTTGGATGCTGTAGTTAATACAGGTTCTGTAGATGTAATTATGGCTCCTGCTTGTCCTGTGTTGATGGATAAGTTTCAGTTTTTGCAGCTTGATTATTTTGACAGGGCCCTTTGGAGAAGTGATGACTACCATCTGTCTGTTAGACTCTTGCCCATTCTAGCTTATAAAAGCTGCCAGGGAGGCACTAGCCAAGTGGGTCCAAGGGGTAGTGAATGCCTCCTGGTAGGATCCCAGCTTGCTTAAAGGAGGCAGTAGTAAGACCATTACTGAGAAAAAAACCACCTTCCTTGGACTCCACAATATTGAATAATTACTGGCCAGTCTCTAATATTCCATTCTTGGGCAAGGTGTTGGAGCAGGTTGTGGCTTCTCAGTGTAGCGTTCGCCCCTCGTGCCCCTTGCTTGACCGTCAAGACTCAGAGCACACAAAGGCAAACAATTCCCTCTTTTGCACTGCTGCCACCAGGTGATCACTAAATCACCATTCCTTCAGGAAGATAAAGATTCAGGTCCACACTTCAAAGTCATTTCAATATAACTTTTGTTTATTGATTACAGACATTGATAGTGATTCATGAATATCTTCTTTAGGTAAATTTATTATTAACAACAATCTTCTATTAGATAATACACTCCTAACTCTAATCACATCTCAGATTTCTCCACACTCCACACTCTGTCCCCTTCTCCACTCTTTCACTCTACTCATACTCTGACTCTTACTCTCTCAGGCTCCACCGCTTATAACTTCTCTCTTGGCTCTGCCTCTCCGCAGTATGAATATGCATGAACAATTAACATACCAGAACGTGAACCATTGACATAATAAAGGGGAACGCTACACTCAGTTCCAGGGATCCCTGGATAAGACAGATTATTTAGACCCACTTCAATCTGGCTTCAGGCCTGGTTATGGGACAGATACTGTGTTCATTGCTTTGATGGACAAGTTATGCTGTTGCTGGATAGGGGGGACTGTGTCGCCGTTGGTTCTGCTGGACTTCTCAGCTGCTTTCAATGCCATTGATGATGGTATCCTTCTGGGCCATCTCTCCAGGATGGGACTTGGAGCCACTTTTTTTCAGTGGCTACAGTCCTTCATGGAGGGGAGAAATCAAAGGGTGCTGCCGGTGGACTCTTGTTCAACACCCTTCCCATTGGCCTGTGGAGTCCCTCTGGGTTTGGTTTTGTCCCTTATGCTATTTAGTATCTACATGAAACCTCTGTGAGAGGTTTTCTAGAGTTTTGGGGTTCTATATCACCTTGCTGATGGCACCTACCTCGTATCTCTCCTTTCCATCTAAATCCAAGGAAGCTGTCTCAGTTCTAAATCAGTGTCTGGTGTCAGTAATGGACTCAGTGAGGGCAAATAAGTTACATCTCAGTTGGATTACTGTAACACACTCTACATGAGTGTGCCTTTGGAAAGTGTTTAGAAACTCCGAAAGGTCCAAAATGCTGCTGCCAAGTTGTTAACTGGGGCTGTTTACAGGGAACGTAGAACTCCCCTGTTACAACAACTCCATTGGCTGCCGATCTGTTTCTGGGCACCATTCAAAGTGCTAGTTTTAACTTGTAAAGCCCTAAACCAGTGGTCCCCAACCTTGGGCCTCCAGATGTTCTTGAACTACAACTCCCAGAAGCTTTCACCACCACCTCTGCTGGCCAGGATTTCTGGGAGTTGAAGTCCAAGAACATCTGGAGGCCCAAGGTTGGGGACCACTGTCCTAAACAGCCTGGGTTCAAGCTATTGAAAAGACCGCATTTCCCTCTATGAGCCTGCCTTGTGCTGGGTCCCACCACCTTCACAGGTGTGCTTGGTGGGGACATGGAAAGGGGCCTTCTCTGTCGCTGCTCCCAGACTCTGGAACTCCCGCCCACAGGAAGCAAGTTGGCCACATCTTTGCTGTCCTTCTGCAAGCAGACAAAGACCTTTCTCTTCAGGCAGACTTAATGACTGGTAGTCTGAGAGGGATTTTAAATGGCTTGTTCTCTGTTGTCTAAATGTGTTTTAATATTGATCTTAGTTACGATTTTAATACAGTGGTGCCTCGATTGTGACAATTCGTTCCAGCGAAATCGCTGTTGAACGAAAACATCACAATGTGAAATAAAAAAGCCCATAGAAATGCATTAAAACGTGATTAATGCGTTCCTATGGGCTTAAAACTCACCGTTCAGTGAAGATCCTCCATAGTGTGGCCATTTCTGGTGCCTCTTAAGTGAGGAATCTGTCCCAGAAAACAGCGGGCAGCCATGTTTTTTTCCCGGTGGCCATTTTGAAACCACCCATCAGCTGTGCGAAAATGGTGGCTTTGCGATGATCGGTTCCCTAAGCAGGGAACCGATCATCGCAAACCGAAATTCCCCCATAGGGAACATCGCAAAGCGACCGCTGTTGCAATCGCAAAAAGTTCATCGCTATGCGATTTCATTGCTAAACAGAGCGCTCGCTAAGCAAGGCACCACTGTATAATATTTGTCTGATCTTTTTCTATATTTATATACTTACTGTTTTTAAGTTTTAAATATTGTTTTAATTATGTAAGCTGCCTTGTGTGCTTTTGGGGATAAAGACAGGATATAAATATTTTAAATAAATAACAAATTAAAAAAACATGCTTTGGATTATTTGTATTGTACAGTAGTACCAATTCATTCGGAGGCCAGTAGGAGAGGGGAGATGGATTTAGATATTGCAGGCAATTTTGTCCCCTATTCCAAGAAAGAATGGAGAGTGGTCTTTATACCGTTTAGTCACAGTATACAAAAGCAACAAGTGATTTCATGCTGCTTTCTTGCTCTTACTCTGATGTATTCCAGGATCTGTTGTTGGAATTTGTTTGGTAAACAGCAATATATCTTTTTTTAGTTTACAACATTAAATTCTTCTGAATACCTAGGGGAGAGGATCTCTTGAATGTGTAGGAACTGCTACCTTTTTAGGAGAAGGCAGCTGAGCTTCTCCTCTAAAGACAATGGCTGAGTTTTGTATTACAGAGAATAAAGAAACAATTTGCAAAACTTTCCAAAAGTGGCAAGAAAGTAGGAGTGTTTATCCACTCAATGCCAGGTGCAATCCCTCCTGCACAGAGATAGCCAGGCCACAGTTTCCCATGCTGTGATAACCTCCAGAATACGCTACTGAATTGAACAGGCTGCCTTTGAAGACTGTTTCAACCCTGTAGTCTAACACTGGCACTGTGCAGATTGTTGCACAGTCTTGTTGTTTCAATGACACTTCTCATAATCTTTAGTTCTCTTCTGAGTTCAATTCAAAGAACTGGTATTTATCTTTAAAGTTGTGCACAGAGTAAGGTCTGTGTACTCATGCTGCTTTGATGTGAACCAGGGACCATATTCATGTTATCTTCAGAATCCCTCTTAGTCCATGTAATTTCAAAGTTTGTGTAGGTAGAACTCAGGGGTGACGGAGAAACTTTATAGCAGGATTGACGAACCTCAGTATGTAGGGCTGCATATGATCTTCTTGAGGTCCCAGTCTGGGCCTCTGCACTCCCCAAAGTGACCATTATTATTTATTTATTATTATTTATTTGATTTATACCCCACCTATCTGGACTACCAGACCACTCCATGCTTCCTTACCTATGACACCACTGTTTGGTAGTGTCTCAGCTTTTTAATGGGGCAGTAAAAGGTTTAATCTAAAATATACTGCTATTTTTGTTTCCACTTTTCTGATTTTGACTTGACTGCTACTGGAAAATAGGCTCCAAGAACATCTCTGTTTTGAATTTAGTTCTGGTGCCATAGGGTGCCATAGTGGCTTCTGATTGGAGCAGAGGAATATCACCCTGAAATTCTCTCTCTCTCTCTCTCTCTCTCTCTCTCTGTGTTTGTGTGTGTGTGTGTGTGTGTGAGTGAGTGAGTGAGTGAGTGAGTGAGTGAGTGAGAGAGAGAGAGAGAGAGAGAGAGAGAGAGAGAGAGAGAATGCTCAGTCTATAATGCCCAGTCTCAGGCTTAAAGAGGTTTATCTTGGTATTGACACCCTGACATTGTAACACTGTCTAACATCAGCTCTTGTTTGTTTCTTTTGCCAGGTGGAGATGTTTAGTATTCAAGGACTTTTAACAACGTGGCTGAATTTTATGTCTTGTTTTTTAGTTGTTTCATTTTTTGATATTGCTTTTTTCCCTCCTGTGATTTTGCATCCTGCTGTGATTTTATGTCTTCTGTTGTTCTTTTTTTAATTGTTTCCTTTTTGGTATTGGTTTTTTACTATACTTTCCTAATATTTTAGTGGTACTGAAGGGCAGCATATACAATCCTTTTATGAATAAATATCATCAGTTGAATTGCCACATCAATAAGTTGTAGGAGAACAGCAAATTATCCTATGGCACATTAAGAAACAACACATTTGTTATGGAGTGGATTTTTATAAACAATTTTTGTTTATGCTATATTGTAGTTAGAGTGGTATGAATTGGGAGTGTTCCAAATGTTTTTACAAGGGTCCACAAACTGAGTGGTTGTTATTTTTGGGTTTTTTAGTTAGGGATGGCACCCCCTGAATCCTCTTCTGTTTAAAATGGTTTCTGAGTTTAGCTATAATCTGACACATCAAAATTTATGGCCAACTAAGAACCTAAACCTGGAGTTCTGGGAAGGCCATTTGGCTATGTTTGAAAATGTAAATGTTTTGGAAGGGAAATGGAAAGGGATGACATGTGTTTTTTTTTTAATAAGGACTGGTCCTTATATGATCATTTAATTGACTCCTTAATTGATGTATCACTTGAAATGGAAGAGTTAATAATTTATAAGGGGTGCATAATTATGCATGTAGTATTTCTTTCATAGAAGACTTATAAAATTTAACTTTTTCATTAATGTATGTAAAAATATTAAAAGCTTTTGTATATTGCATTAAAAACTTATGTCGGCTACCCTGCATTTTCCTATTTATTAAAACTTTTCAAGCAGTAAAAACATTTTACTTGTTAATGAGGGGAAGTGGGGAAATTAATGAAAGAGTTTGGATCCTCCAAGATGTCTCCTTTTAACCATGCACAAGCAGCTTGCTTTCCCCCCACTGTACGTAGTTTAATTTCTGTGTTAGGGTTCAGTAAGCAAATGCAAATAGATGTAATGATTTGCATCAGTAGATTATGTCTCAGTTTAATATCCTCGGATATTTTGGTCAAGGACTTTTTTCTTTGTTAGGTTGGCAATGTTTTCCTGCAATAAAAATGCATAATTGCAACATTTATGCTCAAAGTCCCATACATATATCACTTTCCAGAATCACAGTGTTGCATTGCAATATTCCTTGCCATGAACAGAAGCTCCTGTTACATGGTCAAAATTTTCTGTTTTTTAAGTAAGGTACTGGCCATGTAACATTTCCTTTGGTAGCCCTTCTTTCTATACACACTCTCTGAGTTCTGGCATCTGCATCAGACATGGGTGAGTTTTTCCATCAAACATATCCTAGAGAAATCTGGTTCTATTCCTAGTAGATCCCAGGTGGAACCATCAAACGGTACTTAATTTGCATGTTGATTGCCCAGGAAGTGATGTTTCTTTTACTTTCTGAAGCAGGAGTGAGACTCTTCCTTGTCATTTTCTAGGTATAATCTGTCTAAAGGGGATACTCTCTATGAATAGAATGGCTACCTTGGGGCCTTCAGCTTTTCATTTGAAAATAGAACCCTTCCTAGCTGGAGGATCTGCAGTCAATGAAAAGGCTACCATGCATATATCTGCTGGAGAAATCTGTAGACAGTAGGTTTATTCATGAGTAAGGAGTCCAGTTGTTATACATGGAAAGCTGGGTTATGTAGATAGTTTGAAGTGGGGGTTCTTTGCCATCTTCCTTTGTTTGTTGATGGGGGAAGGCTTGGTCTGGACATTCAGTATTTCAAGGGTGTGACATCTATATCTACACTGCAGTTGGTTGTAAAAACAATTGCTTTTAATACTTGGTTGCTAGAGGTGGTACAACTCCGAGAACCAGCCTTGTGTGGTGGTTAGATTGTTGGACTAGGTTTTACAAGATTAAAATCCCCATTTGGTCAGGAAACTCACTAGGTGATGCTGACTCCCAGCCCAAAGTCTCACATCCTTGTTGTGAGTTAAATGTGGAAGAGAGAAGTGTTTACACATCTTTCTGCTCCGTGGAGGAAAGACAGGATGAAACGGTAATAATTAAATAAATATACCCTAAATATTTACTATGTATCTTCTCTGAAAGTATTCCAAGCCTTTATTTAGTGTTCTGATTCTTAGCTAGTGGTAGGATCTTTCCTTCCAATTTTAAAAGTGTGCTGATAGAAAAGAATTATTTTGCTGCAGTGATGATTTTGCCAGACACAGTTGGATTGATGAGTTATTGTTGGAAAAGGCGAATTTTGTGGCTGAGCCCTCTATACATTAGTACTGTTTTTACCCTGTGTCTTTTGTATCTATATCATCCTCAATTTATTCTACTCTCTATAGTGAGTTGTTAGAGCAACAATACCAGAGGGCAGGCTTGTTTTTATGGACCTATTAAGCTGTGGACTTTGGTTGTCTTCTCACTGGAAAGGATTTAGTTTTCCAATTACTCTGTGTTGTTGCCAAAAGTCAAGGACTGTGACGGTAGCGATGATGTCATCTGCCCGTCACTGCTGTAGCTAGAGTTTATCTGCCTATAGCAGGACGGGACGTGGGACTTCAGAGGGTGGAGCTATGGTATTTAAGGGGGGAGTGAATGAGGTGTGAGTCAGATAGGGTCTACGATAGGGTTTAGATAGGGCTTGGATAGGGTCTGGTAGGAACTTAGGGAGTTAGGGCTTGTATATGTTATAAAGTACTGTGTTAGTGAAGGTCTGAGAGAGAGTGTGTATGAGGGGATACTTTATTATTACTGATTGCCTTTCTATTTTAGTTGATAAAATGATTTACCATTCCTTCTGTTGTTCTCAATAAAATACAAGTTTTTATTTTTAAAATCATACATTTGTCTGAAGAATCTTATGAAGGAGTGGTTGGTGGCAGCGTGAATTGTGTGTGTGTGAGAGTGACGTGGCAGCTCCTTTGTGACGTGTGAGGAGGCTGTCACAAGGACAAGATTATTTCTTCTTTCATAATTTTAGAAATGAGATAAAGAAGACCCTGGCAAGATGCATAAGATAGTACTTATATAATTTGTATACAAATTTGTGTACAAATGTTGTAGGATTTTTTTCATGGGGTGTTAATTCTATTATTTGTGTGTAGAAAAGGGGGAAAGGGCAGACTGGCCTAGGAAATCATTCATCTCCATTAATACTTTGTAATTCGTTATTTTTATTTAATGACTCACCGCTATGAGTTTCATATCCAGAATCCTTATTAAATTGCAGTACGTGTAAAGTTAGATTTTTAATTAGCCAAATACAGTATGAGCATCAGTGACAACAGTACAAAAACTGATTGACAATTCTGGCAGGTTTATTAGCAGTACAATCAATGGGGAAAATTCAGCTTGATGACTGCCAAGTACAAAGAGATCGCTAATTAAAAACAGTGCACAATTTATAGTTTGTAGCATGTTGATATATTTTGAAATGATGTTGATGTTCAACCCAGTAATACTGAATTTATGGCAGGAATTTTGTACAAGATCCATCCAGAAATGGACTGCAATTGAATTTCTTTTAAATTGCCAAAGCACATAATAATTATCTAAATATCTTCATAATATCTCTGCTCAAGGATTGTTGATTATACCATGAAGTTACTTTTTAAAAATATTATTACATGACATAGCTATGAGCATATCATGTGAAGTAGCCCATGGTGAATGAAGTTTGTTAGATAAATCTAGATACAAACAAATTGAAACAACTTTGGTCTCTTGGTTCAAGACCTATAGCAAGCTTTTTATTAGTGACATTTTTAAAATACAACCTTGAATATTTGTCCCTCATGAGTGAATTCCACAAATCGAACATAACTGGAAAGATTCCATTTGGAGTATGTTATACATTTGTTTGGGACAGCACTCTCAATAGTGTTTCTGAAGGTATGTGTTCATATAGAATACAATATTTCTGCAAATAGCAAACAGTATAATTTCAGATTTTCTGAAGGGTGAGGCATGTTGTCTTGACTAATTTCCACACAGATTTAAAAAGTATCCTCTCTGTTTGAATATATGTAAACTAGCAGAAACACATAACATGGTTTCCTTTCACCATGATGATCATCACATGGAACAACTTGGATAGACTGTGTCAACATAATCTTCCACACACACAAGAGTACTAATATGGAGAAAATTATTATGCAATGAGAAAAACTTCTGTAAGATATTTGTTTTTCTTGGACCTTCTTAAAAGTGCTGATAATTTAGATAACCATGTTTATTCATGGCAAGGAAAGTCTTTCTTAGTACCTCTATAACCTATTTGCAGTAAAATCATATTTTCTTCTCTTTTTTAAAACTTCTTTTTCAAGGGGAAATTGATTCTTCCATTTGGAATATAGACAGAAAAAGGTACAATTTATTTATTTTATTGGATTTCTACCCCACCCATCTAGACCAAAGGTCTACTCTGGGCGGCAAAGTTGTGCCACTCTTTTCCATCTATCTAATTCATTGTTTGAGGATTTCTGTTTTCATTCCATGATATAAACCCATCAGGAGAAAACACTGTGATTTCTCCTTGTTCAGTTTCAAAGGGTGGTATCCTGTATAGATTATTGCATGTGTTAAGAGCAGTCACAATGGTGAGTGCCGCATATTAAAAAGGCATGGTTGCATGCCTGCTCCCATGGTCATGTGCCAGGATGGCCTCTTTACATTGTGGTTGCTGCTTCCTTGATTATTCTTGCATGTACAAGAGTTTGAACAGGACTTAATGGCCAGATGCGTTTGTGACTATTCAGTTGTGTTTCTTAGTTGGTTCTGCTGTTGCTGAAGTAATATGCAAAAGGCTTCATCATCTGCATGTACTACACAAAATAATTTATGTAAGTTAAAAGAAACTGAAAAACAATAAGCTGGTTAAATGTACACTGATTATAAGGTATATAAACATGACCTCAACTTTTTGATAATATTATGTACCTTCCTATATAGTCACTTGTTATTTTCTTGAGTACGTTCTCAATCCAGTGGACTTTTCTCCTTTCACTCTGACTTCCTGTATGAGAACAGTGCCTGGAGGAGATACTGATTTGCATGTTTTAACATCTTTGCAATAATCTCATTTCAGTTGAGCCATCTTGTCTGCTTGTCTGTTGAGCCTGGTCTCTCTTCCTCTTAGGTTTGTTGCTAGTTGCAATTTCTGTTGGTCATGGTTGGGCTCCTCTATCAGCTAGTTGCAATTTTTGTTAGTCACATGTTAGTTCTCTATGTGCTAGGAAATATTGCTTGTAACTCTTGAAGTTGTTCAGCCGCTCTGTGTTTATGCAGATGTCCTCTGGGTTTTAAGATTTATCTCTGTGCAAAACGGAGGATACGTTTGAGAATCTGACAGTGTGTCTCTCAGAAATGTGTTTGCTTGTCTCCCTTGAAATAGCCCTTTCTAATAGTAGGCAACAAATGGCAATGACAAACTGAAAAACTACATCTATTGTGAAATAAAATAAAATCTCAACTGTTCCAAATTTTTTCCTCCTTTACTGTAATATAACAAGTGAAAAACATGCAACATAATAAAGGAAAAGGACATAGTCTTAATCAGTCCTGATACTGCATTGGATAATGTAAAGAATTTTATCATTTTTTCCCCATTTCATTTCTAATTTTGAGAAGTAATAAAGAGTCCAGAAGGTACTGAGATTTCAGTTGTTTTGCTGGTGTTCCATTGGGATTACTACCTGTGAAACAGAAGTTGTAGAAGTGTCTGCAGCTGTTTGGGAAGGCGCCTGGTTGCATTGCTGTGCATGAAACAGTCATCTCCAAATTACTGTGGCTGTTTCCATTATTTCTGTTGCATGGATAGTGGTCTTTATGAATCAGTCATGTTGTTAAAATCATTTATTCTTGGGATCTTCATCGCTTGGAAAAAGTAGTATTGCTATTCTACGTCAAATAATAGTAAACAAAGATCAGCATCTCAAATGGAGCATGAACAAACGGTACCTAATAAAGATAAGATTTTCAGTTCACTTGGATTGCTAATCTAATAGTTATTCTAAAAGTCCTTTATTTACATATACTTTACAGACGCCTACATGTGACTCACCTGGGAGAAAAGGCCTACACTGGAAAGCTTTGAGAGTTAGGCCTAGTTCCACCTAGCTTCCTGTTGAGCACCAGAGGAAGAACAGGAAGCTTGGGTTGAAATCTTCTGAAACAGCTTCTTTACTTTGCCATTCCTGTTCTCAGGATTCCGTTGATTCATATTTTTTGCATACAGATTGTTCCATTTGTCCTGTGTAGAATGGAGAAGGGCACTGTTGGCAGAAGCTGATATAAATTTCTCAGAAATATACATTTATGGCATAGTTCAACAGTAATAATATTTTGCTATAGCCACCTTTGAGGAAAAATGATTTACATTTTAACCGAAAAATTGGGGAGGGGGTCAGGGGAGTGTAAGCAAAGAATGCAGGTGACCTTCGTTTTCCTGGACTGTCTAATTGCAGTTGTTAAAATGCCTCCTTTAATGTAACTATGAATTAGAGGTTGTTTTGTACCACACAGATATACTAAAAGTCTTCCAACAAATAATAAAGATTAAAATGCTTTTACACACAGAGGGATTAACTGTTTCATTAGCACTTCCAAAATTAGGAAGTTATTATACCAGTATGGTTTTAAACATGACAGAAGGATTAATGTTGTCCTAATTTGTCTTTTGAAAGGACACAGAGTTTTAGTAGAATGCCTTTTCTTTTCAAATGGACAAATGCAGGTACTATTTCTTGGGTAGACTGCATAGAGGTCTGATGTGCTATAAGATTTACTGTGCATTACCTTAGCCATCATTCCCATATGTATTAATTTTAACTCCACTAATAAGAAACTGAACAAAAGTGGAATTATGAGTTCAGTAGTATTCTATGAAAGGTCAGTTGTTAAAAAGGCAGAGTGTGACATTCTGTGAAAAAGGTGCCTTCATTAATCATCCTGATAGAAGAGCATAGGATATTCTTGACCAGTACCGGTGAACCTTACAATATAGTGTTTCGTAGTGTTTAATACTTTGTATTAAAATACACATAAGCGGAGGGTTATTTGGAAGAATGTAGAATATAATTTTTCTTCTGTATTATAGCACAGATATTTTAAATGGCAATTTTGGATTCACTAAATTAACCTAAAACATACTTTATAAATTTTATCACTATCATGTAATATAACTATTATGAAAGTTAGTTTATTTTAGTAATATTAGGTTACAGGTGGCAGATTATAGTCTATTAATTGCTCAGACAAAATAACATCCACTGTTTTTGTGAATAGTCCTGCTTAAAGCAATGTTGCTGTGAAATCATAAGCAATTAATTCTTTATGAAACTACCATTGCAGCCCTCTAATTTACTTGCCTACTGTGAAATATGACTAGTTTGCTTGTGCTTGGGTTTTGAACCAATAGCAATTTTAAAGTTCAATACAAATTATATAAATTATTAAGTACAATTCTAGTGGCACATTAATCAGTTGAACATCTTTATTGTGACTGTTTCTGACAGATTATGTTCACCACGATGCCCATTAAAGCACAGTATTGTACCAAGAATGTCTTTGCCTAAGTAACAATCACATTTAATTCAGAAAAACAAACTGGGGTTGGGGGAAGAGATCTCACCATCAAGCTTTGCTTCTGAGCATTATCAATTGTACAGTGTTACAAGGAAACAGTACAAATTGCAAAGTCGGCAGTAGTTGTGATTATTTTTCCTTAATGTCATAATTTTGCATAATGGCTGTTGTGCTACATTGACTAGGTCCATGGGTTGCTTAACATAAGTGATTGCACTTGTTTATGATTATAAACTTCTTCCAGTAGAAATACTGTATGAAATGCATATAAATGATTAGTTTAAGATTTCTACTTCATTAGCCACATTATACACATTAGAGTCATTGTCTAAGAGTTAGTAATATTTGTAATGAGCTGTATAATATGTGCCTTTCAACAAAATTTGAAAACAGATGGAGTATTTTTGCAACAGTTTGTCATGGAAAATGAACCCTAGCAAAATATTTAACAATGGTTTGAGACTCAAAATCATGATGTCATATTCTGCCATAAAGCCTCTTACAGTAAGCAGAAAACATCAGAAATGTTCTGTTCTGTTCTGTGACTAACATCCAGGTGAATCGCAGAGATACCTCCTAGGGGAAGTCTGTGACAGCTTAGAAGGATTCTCTTTGAGTTTCTTTGAAAGTGGAAGGAGATTATCGGGAACCACATGATTATGTAGATGTTTACCATGCAGCACCTCTTACTACATTGACATTGACCATTTGAGCAATTTCATACAAGGCATTTAGGGTAATATGGCTTTGTTGTGTTAACTGATTTTTTTATATATACCAAACATTGCCTTCAAGTTGTTTGCAAGCTGAAATGAAATTGGGCTTGTCTTGTAATGACCTCTAATAAAAAGAATCTATTTCTTTCCATATTTTGAATCATGGTAAGTTAGAATGAAGGTAGACAGAATACGGCTACTGTGGTGCACTTTGACAGCAGAGCTACAGTGCGAGTTGTGATTTTTGAGCTGTTGCAGGGGAAGGGAAGGAGTGCAATATCTCCAGCATCAAGCCTCGCATTTGTTTTAGTACCGAAAGGGAAAGGGCTGTTGTAAGACCTGGGCAGAGATAACACTGCAGTTCAAAGTACGGAATAAAGCAAGGTAGAAGCTGGAGGGGATGTAGAGAGAGGTCAGTTCTCATTTGTGCTTTGGAACCATATTTTCTTTTAAAAAAAAAATCAACAATGGAGCCACTCTAGGGAACCTCCAAATGCATTAGGGAGAGGAGAAGAATTGAGCACTTGTTTTTTTCCCCCTTCACATAGCTGCCCCCCATTCCCACTTATGTGAACAGAACATGGCAGACTGCAAACCAAAAGAGCAAAAATGTGTAGAACATCCATTATAGTCCTGATTTCAGCTTAAACTGGAAACACAGCTATTTGACAATGCTAGGAGTGCTTGCCCTTTGGTGCCCTGCAGTCGCTCAGTCCACTATTGTCACTTTCCCAGAGCTAGTTAGAGACATCCATCCTGTCCACCTACTTAATAGTCACTTACGTTGTTCCCTCCTTATTGTTGATGTTTCCAACCAAGGTATGAGCTGAGCTTCAATGCATTTTTATATATCTGTATTGGTTTAAAATGATGTTATGATTATTAAATTTCTTTATTAAACTTCACTAGCTTAAACATGATAATTAAATTTTAAGCTTTACAAAGTTTTCCCATTATTTTTTCTGGAAAAAATGTGGAGTTGTTCCTTTTTTTAAAAAAAGAAGATTAAATCTCTTTTAATCCTACCTAGAGCAGATCAGTGCTCAAGTTGGTTGTGACTAACAAGTCATGTTCATTTCAGTTCATGTCTTCCAATCAGAGCTAATGCATATAACTGAGGATCCTCATATATGAGGAGTATTAAGTTAGAGATAATTAATCATTGTAGCTTATAGGGCAAAAATTAGACGTAAAAGGGAGATGTCAGGAAGAAGCCAGTAAATTAGTCATTCTGTGAAGGGTCTTGGGTAAACCCAGAAAAAGGAATGTATTAATCGATGATCATCAAGTTAAATAAGTTTAATAAAGAAATTTAATGAGGACAAGTTATCTACAGTGAGAAATACACTGAATTTTTCAGTTTCTGACAAAATATAATTTGTCCTCAAGATTTCGACTAAGACACATTCCTTTTGAAGTCACCAATAAATGACCCAAAATCTTTGGATTGGTGACTTGTGTGATTTTATTTTTTTCAAAAGTGGGCTATTTTATGGTATTTACAAATGGTTTAGAGATTGCCTAGGCAAGAATCCTGTTGCTTATACATGCTAGCAGTAAGTCCGCAGATATAAATCTCACCTGCCAAGTGTCACCAGTTAAGAAGCCGGTGCTTGTTTCTGTTATTACCAAGCAGTTGAATGATTTGACATGCAATAAGAAGTGCAAGCTTCATTGTCTTAACTAGCTGCAATTCGGTGCTGGATTTAAGTCAGTGGGTATAACTAATGCTGCACTCCCACAGTTAATTTGAGAGCTGAGTGCAGAACTAACGTTACTAATAGTTGAGTACATGGAAGTTTAGTATCATATTGGCAGACTCAGCAAACAGGTAGTGAAAGACTGCCAGGGAAAAAAACTGTTATGTGAAACAAATGTTATCTGGAACAAATGTAGAAAGGTATTAAGACCAGCTGGGTCAGGAGTGTGATGTGATTAGATTAAAACATGGCTTGAATCTTGACAAATTGAAAACTGCTTCCCCCCATAGATTTGGCAGAAGAGATCAGGATTAAAAATAAGGTACAGGTGGATATGGACTACTTGCATAATATACAGTTTTCTTCAAAGCACACAGTTGTAAACATAGACTGCACATTTGAACCTTATTTGGCTGATTTCGTATACCTTAAATAAACTATTGTATTTTAGATAATGCACTTGACATGTTTGGATAGCAAATATTACAAAATTTCATTCAGTTAAAGGCATTCTTTTTGCAGCCTGCAATGAGTAGATTGTAACTATCACATGTATCCAGTATCTGGATTTTCCAAACTTAATGATTTGGGATAGGAGCTGTGTTTTTTGTTTTTGGTTGGTTGGTTGGTTTGTCTTTGATTTTTGCTATCAGCTAAAATATCTATCAAGTGAGGTTGTTTCCTGCCTATTGGTAGTCCAGAAAGAGAGACAAACGTTTATAAAGCAATACTTAATGTTCTGCTCATTTGAATAAGTCTCTTAAATTTTAATGTACATCAAAATATGAGTGTTTTTTTTAAGTCATCATGCTATTTTCCTTCTAATGAGCTGTTGCTGTGAATTAATTCAATTACTTATTTGGTGGTCATTCATACATATACACATGATATAATCTGAGTTTTAAAGAAAGAATTAATAGTCATCAAGCAAATTGGGATAGCAGAATCGGACATGCTTTCTAAGATGGGTGTCTGTAAACCTTAATATAGGAAAAGGCAGTACGAGCCTTTGTTGTCTTGGCTTGTGTTTCAGATTGATGTACATTAATGTAAATGAAATTAAGTTGGTTATTTCCAAGTACTCTGTCCTTATTGCTGACCAAGGCTATGGCTAAGAAGATCTAGTTGCTGTCATCCTATAATGTTGTCAATATGTTCCTTTATATTTTTGATACTTTTACTGGTAAATACCCTGTTTCCCCCAAAATAAAACCTAATCTGAAAATAAGCCCTAGTATGATTTTTCAAGATGCTCGTAATATAAGTCCTACCCCAAAAATAAGCTCCAGTTAAGTGAGACCCCACCCTCTACTGTGCAGTAACCAGAAGAAGATGACATAACTATTTGATTAAATGTAGATTGTGGTACATGAAAAAAACAAAACATCCCCTGAAAATAAGCCCTAATGTGTTTTTTTTGGGGGGGGGAGCAGAAATTAATATAAGACCCTGTCTTATTTTCAGGGGAACATGGTATAACAGTATTGCTAAGTATATGCCTAAGTAAGTCCTCTTGTTGCTCTTCTTGTTTTGTTGAGTTTGATATTTGAGGGTGAGGCAAAGTTACCGTTTTGGGAAGCAAATATTTATCTTTCTTCCAGTGTCTTGTATATTTTCATTTTGCCTCACTGATTTGCATTGTCAGGAAATAATGTATACTTTGGAGGAATGTTCATAGACATGATTGTGTCCCCTAAACTGCAAAAACGTTATCTTGACATCTATAAAGCCAGATCTGAGGTAAAAACAGAAGTTGCCTACTTTAAACCCAGGCAAATGTGGATTGCTGTTGAACAAATAAAAAAGGAAAATACATTGGAGTCTGGATACAGTATGTTTGTAGTAATAAAAGCAGTAGTACAGATTTACTGGTGTAGAAGTTTTAACTGTAATACTGTGGAATGGTAGGTTATTTTGTGTTCAAGAGCTACATTTATCACAAAAATGATGATATACAAATCACTTCCATATCACAAAATGTTCTTGGTCAAAATTGGCTTGAGGCAAGTGATATCTTCGAGTAAACAGTATATGAAGACCATATCTTAAAATGATAGATCACCTAATTTTGTTCTGACAGAGGTTTTTGCCGCAACAAACATCTGTCACTGAAATACCAATTCAGAGATACGGAAGCCAAATTGTAGAGGTTTTCTAGTATTTGTCATTCCTTTAGTTAAGAACATTACTGATAGTTCTATATCTAAGACTGTGGACAGTCTCCATTAAAAAAACAACCCAAGAGAATTCTTAAGTGATACATCTTTTAGTGTTAATTAACTATTTTTAAATTAAATAACTTGTTTCTGATTTATTTTGCACGTAATTGTATGCTGTTTCAGTGTAGATGCAGTTATAAATTGATACTACTTTACTAGCATTCTAAATTGTGTTCTAATTGACTACATTTATTCTTTATTTGTAAAGGGGAAGCAAGTTTAGGAATAACGTACAGAACAATCAGAATTAAACTCTGCATTGTATAGCTTTTGTAGGCTGTTGTCAGAATATTTCCTCAGGATGTAGCCTGCATTATCACAGGTTCTCATATTTGTTGCTTGTGAATGTATAGCTTATATAGGTATCCAATATTCTCTAGGTATTTGAAGAAAAGAATGGGATTTGTCAACATCTTCTGCATTTCCAAGATGCATTGCTGCTGAAAACAGAAGGCTACAAATTTGTGTTTTTGCTAGAAGCTTTTGCCAAACATAATTTTACAAAGTTTAGTGTACGCCTAGCTAAAAAAGAGATAGCTTACATTGAAGAGAGCTAACATAATTCATTGTTTAAAATGCAAAGAAATTGAACTTTCAAGACTGCAACTGAGGTAGTACCTTTTATTGGGCCAGATTTTGTTCAAAAATGGTGGAAGAACAAATGTAATGTTCTAGGGACATAATGTTATGTTCGTTTAAGTGCAAAAATTCAAAGTAATAATGAAAAAATACATAATGCAACTTGGTTGGCTATTTGTTTTTATGTGTGTAATCTGTATTTCAGTTCACCATGGCCCCAAAGGCAGATCACAAATTAATACATTTCTGTCACTGATAGTCTATGTTCTATGCATTATTAACCCAGTAGAATTTTAGTTTGTCTTATATTTTAAAAGAGATAGGAAAGTTGATTTATATAATACCTATATTAGATTTTTAAAAAAAAAAATCGCTTGAGGGATTACATTGTTATTCAGTCAAAAAAGGTAGCAAAATATTTTAGGAAAGTGTATGGTTAGAAAATACAAAGAAGAAGGACATAGATTTTAATTGCCATTGTCTTAACAGAACTTTCATTATGCACATGATAATGATGGAGTAGATTAGTCATCATGATAGTTGAAGATAAATTTGGGAAGTGCTGTAGATAAAAGAATGGTTGTATGCCAGAATTTGTGGCATGAGTATTTGAGAGTTTTAAGATTGAGCCAGTGCAACCACACCCCTTTTTTACCAGGATTTTACTATTCTTCTTTGGCATGAGCTGTTGTCTCCTTTGGAATGAACAGCCTCGCTGTAGTCAGTGTTGTTTCATTATAAATCTATTTTAATTTTCAGGCAGGTAGGGCACCCTGTTTGAAGAGGACAAGAAATTGTAGGGTTGTTGTTGGAGTGGGGCAGAGTCCTCATATGTCGATGTCTGTTTTATTTTTAAAGGAGTGTTTCTGAAGCAGTAGGCTTGTACCCCTTGGGGGGACTTGTAACTTAACCATGCTTGATCCTTTCCATCCTACTTTGTTCGATCTGTGTCGCAGTTATTCCAGCTTCCTTCTCCATCAATAATCATTAGTGTGCTTGCCTGTCCATTTGGATAGCCACACAAGTGCATAAATGAAGCAGGCCAGAGGCAGGAGTCACCATTAGAATGCTGATGTTTGCTCAAGAAGATGATGATGTTGATTGCTCTCTGGATGCAGTGGAAAGCATTTCATGGTAGACTCTGCCATTCATTCACCAAGTGCCAGTTTTAGAGAGATATGGGAGAACAATTAATGGGTGATGGATTTGAGCAAAGTCTGTCCTGAGCCAGCTGCTGGAAATGGAGGCTAGCGTAAAAGAGAGTTTGATTGTCTCAACTCTATGAACTGATCGGGCCAAAGTTGGAAAATCTTGATTTGATAAACCTCTGTTCCTCTCTAGAATATTGGGACCTTTTTGATGTAGTGCCAGTTTGTGCATGCCCCACAAAGTGTAAAAGACAAGTATGTATTAGACAATTGTATAGTAGAAAGCACTGGCAGGATAGCCCAGTTGTTTAGGTAGCTGCCTACAGAGTCAGATGTTGGGAGTTCGATTCCTCCAAGGAGAACAGTCTGCCTATGTAGCCGTGGGCATCCGGCACAGTTCCAGGATGACCCCAGAAGAAAGGAGTGGTAAACAACTTGTGTGTATTCTCCACTTAGAAAACCCAGGAATATATTTATAGTACAAAACAGAAAGCTAGAGTGAATTTTGAAGAAATGAGAGTACAGTATACTGTAGTCAAAGGTGCTGCTTCTGATGCTGAGAAATAGAACTGTAGGTATGAGGTAGAAAAATGATGAAAAGAAAAAGATTTAAGAGTGCAAGAGGGATCTGAAACCAGTTGTGTGGGATGGGTGAATTTGAACTATTTTTAATTGATTTGAATTAGTCCAGACCTTTTTGCTCCCAAAGTGCTTCACCAACCCCCCTGTGCTGCTGGGGGCTTTGACATGAAGTATCTTGGCAGTCCATTTTACGTCAAAAGAAAAACTGAAGATCAGAGCCCGAACAGGATGAAGTTGCAAGAAATTGGTTTAGGTATTTGACTATAGAGCCAGATATTGCTCTTTCCAAGCTTCAGAAGGGTCCTGGAAGGTCGCAATTTCATCCCTGCTGCCCCCACTGGGAGGTGGGGGCCTTCAAAGGGTCCTGGAAGGCACTCTCAGACCCTTTGGAGGTTTCCTCCACCCCCACTAGGGGTGAAATCACCAGCTTCCAGGATCCTTCTGAGGCTTGGCCCCATGGGGGTGGGTGGATGGGTGGGTGGAGCCTCCGAAGGGTCCTGGAAGGCACTCTCGGACCCTTCCAAGGCTCCCCCCACCATCCCCCCGCTTGGCCCTGGGGAGCGCTTTTTTACAGTATTCGCTCCATAAGACTCACCCCCCACACTTTTTGGGGGTGGAAAAGTGCGTCTTATAGAGCGAAAAATATGGTAAATGCTAAAATTCTTTAAAGTGTTTTATCCTTTGAAAGCCCAGAGAAGAGTTCTTGTAAGAATCAACTTGATGGCACACAATTAATATTATATAATGTAACTATATCATAATTATTAACAATGTGTTAATATTATGTAATATATTGTTATGTTATAGCTGTCTGGATAGCTCAATAGTTTGGGTATCTGGTTCAGTTCCTCATTGTGCCTCTAGTAAGAAGAGCCAGCCTGTTTGGCGTTACGCAAGCTGCACAGTCCCAGAGTATCCCCAGAAGAAGGGAATGGCAAACCACGTCTGTGTAGTCCCTACCTGGAAAATCCTGGAAAGGGTCTTTGTAAGTTGGAATTGACTTGACGGGATAGAATTGTTAATTTAATTATATTATATTTTGGCTACATCTCCTTTTGTTTGAATTTTTAGTGAATGGTTATGCAGCTATGATTAAGTGAGAAATAGTGATGTTTGGGTGGAAATGATTTTGATTCTGTGTTGCCGTAGAAATGCTAGTTAGTTTATTTTTCGTTCATTCATTCAACTTTTATATTGCTCATCTAGCAGATTGCTACTCTGGGCACTGTACAACAAAACTAAAGCAAAAATTACAAAATCAAATTATAAAATATAATGATCAATTTGATGAGAGTTCTAGACCATATGGATTTAGGATGAAAGGTAAAAGACACAATATGCATTTGTAGAAAATGCTCTGTTTTCAAAATAATTGTAATCTTCTCGTGTTATTTTCATGTATATATGTCATCCTGTAAGCTGCCCAGAGTGGTAGAATATACCAGATGGGCGAGATATAAACAAACAAACAAACAAACAAACAAATAAAATAGGGAAGTTATTTTTATGTACTGCCTGATTAATGAGACTTGTTGATTGAAATTTCTGTTTTGTTTTGTTGAAGTCAGTGCTTTTAATATACATGACTTGTTTTTGACTGTATTTGAGCATCATTGAGTAGACCCGTTCTAGAGGGGCGGTGTGTGTGTGTGTGTGTGTGTGTGTGTGTGTGTGTAAAAATGATAATTTTTTTTATTTTACTTTTCCTTGATTGCTCAATCAGATCCTGGGTGTGAAGATATAATAAGAAAGAGTTGGAGATTTTAGATATTAGACCTGAGAAATTGTGTGTGTATTTTTAGAGGAAGAGATATTTCCTTGAGAATTTTAAAATATTTGAAATTGTCAAGGAAATTTTTTAAAATTGTCAAATATTTTGTGAAGTGCTCTCTGAACAGTTCAAAAGACTATACTATAACGTTTCCACTGTGAAGATATGAATTTAAATGTTAATTTACATTAAATATGAAGGGAAACTTCCTAACTGGAAGAGCAGGTCAGCGTTATGTGAAGTAAACTGCAGAACAAAACATTGTTCTACCATAACGTTCAAAGTGCATAAGGGACACTGAAATGGTACACAGAATCCTGTGCTACAAAATGCATCTTCAAGTTAGATCTAGTTTGGACACAACCTCAACTTAACAAACCATTGTTTCATGTGTCAAGCCAAAGTTTAGAGATAGCACGTGAAAAAGTAATGCAATTTACAGGTAACAAGTGGTAATAATCTTTTTCAAAGGAATGAGCACCCCTCCTAATGTTACTTTTAAAGCACAGTTAGTGTGGCTATCGTTAGAGTATTCATTAATATTAACCTTTAATTAATTGTTGTTGTGGGTTTTTCGGGCTCTTTGACCATGTTCTGAAGGTTGTTCTTCCTAACGTTTCACCAGTCTCTGTGGCCATGGGCATCTTCAGAGGACAGAAGTAGCTCTCCAGAGTCACCAGAGCACAGAGTGCTACTCCTGTCCTCCGAAAATGCCGGCCACAGAGACTGGTGAAACGTCAGGAAGTACAACGTTCAGAACACGGCCAAAGAGCCCGAAAAACCCACAACAACCATTAGATCCTGGCCGTGAAAGCCTTCACAAATACTTTAATTAATTATATTTATCTTTAATATTTACGTTAATATTTACCTTTAATTATACGACGTAGCTGGCAGAAGGGTTCAGTGTTTTAGGTAGCTGGCTGCAGAGCCACAGGTTGGAAGTCCAGTTCCCCACTGCCTCCTGTGAGTAGAGCCAACCTGTGTGGCCTTGGGCAGGCTGCACAGTCCCAGGGTGCTCCCCCAGGAGAAAGGAATGGCAAACCCTGTTTGAGTACTTTCTACCTGGAAAACCATGAAAAGGGGTTGCCATAGGTCAGAATTGACTTGACATTACATGATGTTTATTATTATTTATTATAAGAGGTGCAAGTACTGTTCTATTCTTAACTTGAAAATGTGGATACTGTGCCACTCAGAGCTATATCAGCCCCTTCTCTCTCTTTTTTTCCTGGTACCTATACAATCTAGGCAATGTGGGAGGCCCACAATTTTTGGGGTACCTAGAGTGTCCTGTCACTCTCTTAATGGAATGTTCTAGGCATTCAAGGAAATTGTGGGCAGCTGTATTGAAGTCATTGGAGAAGGAAGACACAACATGCTGCTCTCAATTTTGAAAACAGAACTTCTTTCTTTACTATATACAGTTAAAACTTATACAGAACATGTAATACAATGAAAATACAACAGGTTAATTTTTGAAATCCAGATAATGAGGATGTGGTGCTTATTGTGGGAGTCATATGCAAGGGAACAATTTTATTTATAGGAATAATTTTTCTACATCTTGTAGAGAACTACATGCTCTTTGGCTTATCAGCAGGCTTTGTTGCTGGTCTGTCTAAAAACACAGTTTCTGGTAGCATTCACATTGGGAAGGTGTGGTTTAATCTTGGCTTGTTAGTGTATGTTAGTGTTTCCCAGCTTTATGTAACCCAGGTGTTCTTGGACTGCAACTCCCAGAAACTGTGGCCAGCACAGCTGGTGGTGATGGCTTCTGGGAGTTGCAGTCCAAGAACACCCGGGTTACTCAAGGTTGGGAACCACTAGTATATGGGATAAGTAATGAAAAACTGGGGCATGGTCTCATTTCGAATAATAGTTTGAGTTGGAGCACTTCAAGGGAGCTAGATAAGGCTCACATTTGGAAGAAAACCACCTCAAATACTAATCTGCTCTGTATTTGACAAATCTGGACTAATGATTGTATGTGTAAAATGTTTAATGTAATTAATGGCCAAAGGTCAGTCTGAGGTTCATAAATGCTAGTTTAGGATTTTTTACTGAGAAGTCCAAAATGTGTTTCTTGATGCTGCCTTTGACTAGAATGAAATTATTTTCCTCTTTTTGATAACTTCTAAAAATATCTCACTTATAACCAGTTTTTTTTAATATGCACTGCTGCAGAGCTATCACATTTTTTATGATGTTTAATTTGAACCAGAAGAGATTGACTATTCATTGATTCTTGACCTGCCAGTACCAAGGAAAATAATTTAGTTAATAAGAATTTTCATGAGGTCTGAATTTAAATGCATGAAGATTCTGCCTTTACTATACAGTAATAGAAACTAATTTAAAAATTCTATAAGAGCCCGAGGGTTTGTGGCATCAAAACTAGAGAAAGTAGATCCACTTAAAGATGATAGCACTATCTTTTCAGTCATCTAGGGCATACATGTGTGGCTCTTTCTAAGAGTACAGATGTGTACACTTGTATATTAAAATAATATAGTTTGACTTATATTTGAAGGCTATAATTTATATTACTTCAGTTGGCGAAGATATATTGTTGAGTTCCTGAACAAAAACAGTTTTGAGTCAAGTGAGATGTAAACATCCCTCTCTCTGTGTGTGCATAAGTGTACACATATATGTGTGTGTTTGTGTGTGCATGTGTTAGACACAGCAGGGAGGGTTTCTCATGGTGTAATGCCATACAGTTCAGAAAGGGTTAAATGATTCATAAAAATGTATAGCTCCTGATATTAAAATAGAATATATATGTGTGTGTGTGTGTGTGTGTGTGTGTGTGTATACTTTTTTTACACACCTCAACTGTCAACATTTCTAATCAAATCATCTAGCCATGTTGCTTCTTAAATGATACAAGCAATATTTCCTGTAATAAATACCTCTAAGTCTAATGAGAGGCCCTTAGGCAACTTCAAATATATGAATTCATTATAATTGAACAACCTAATCTGTAGGGCAAGCCAGGCTGCTACCCAGCCTCTTAACTCCATTCGGCCTGGGTGTTCTATGAAAAATGTTATACATTTTGTTTACAATGTATTGTTGCTGTTTGAAGTATTGTATGTTCCTGTAGTACATAAGATTGGGACACATAATGGAGGAAAAATCAAGAAGGCAATCTTTCATTTTGTTCTGGTATGAAAAATTCAAAAGAGTGAAAACTCAGCCAGAGAAATTTTGCAAGGATATTATTTTCCAATGTTTCGATCAATTTGTCTGTCAACCATGCTGAGAGGTGGAAGGGGCCAGCAAAAGCAATTTAGCTTGTGAGGTCCAAAATAGAAATGTTTTAGGAAACCCTGTCACATGTCATTTCTGTGTATTAAGCTGCTGTGTGTTTTTGTGTATTAGCAATGTTAGGAAGAAACTTGATATCAATCATCTACGTCAGCTGTAAATATCTGTAAAGAGTCCCTGTGTATAGAAAAAGAAAACATTTAAGCCACTATAATGCATTTGGACCTTATGTTTTGGCTGCTGGTTTAGATTTTTAATCTTTACATTTTAGTTAGGGCTAGCTAATTTTACTTAAGTATGAGTACAGTTTTATCAGTGCACATTATTTGCCTCATCCATATTTTAAAAATGGTCTGTTTTTTTAAAAAAATTATATCCATTTGTATGATAGAAAGCTGTTAAATGTGAATTACTGTATTTGCAGCACTGAAGAGGGGAGGAGTTTCAATGCACTGAGCTTGCTGGATACAAGTTCCAACGTAGCCTACTGATAAATATTCATGCAGTTTGGTATCCAATAAGACAAAGATCTAATAAGTCTTGGTAGTGGTCAGTTTAGTTGTCAGAACTGAAAGGAATATGGTCTCAAGGAAGACCCGTGCTACTAATAGCTGCTGTTCCCTTTTTGTTTTCAAAGGGTCTGGTGCTCATTCTTTTTCCCAAGGACTAGATGATTTTGAATGTAATACCTTCTTACAAAGGATTAGTCTTGCTTAGACTGGTGGCGTTTTGGAAAAACTCCTAGTGGCTATGATGAATTTTTTTTAAAAAAAATCTGTTACTGGAAGTATAAAACTACTTCTATAATATATGATGTCTGCATCCATTTGGAACATTGTTCTGGTCAGGAGATGGGGATTGGACTTAGAAATGATCTCAGGCTATTAAGTAGATGTACTGGTGTAAGGGCCAAAAGAGTTCTCAAAGTCTGTTGCAGTAGAGGGAGCAGACGGCATGGTCAAGGCAAGCAAGCATCAAAGGCAACAAAGATTTCAGAATGCAATTCCTGTAGGCAGCCTTCAGTCTCGAGAGACTATGGCAACGTGCTCTGAATAGAGGCCATAGCTTTCCTTAAAACGAAGTGTTAAAAACAATCAGGGTTTTAAAAATCTTTTTAAAAGCTGTTTTGTTGTTTTGTTTAAATTAAATGTGGCCTTATGTACCATTTACTAAACAAAGAAGTCTAGATGTATGTAAGTAACTGGGTTGCAACTCCATATGACAGAATATTTCCAGAGTGGAAAATGTATGCATGGTGTGATGGAACATGATCTAGCCACTTTGCTGGAACTAAGGAAGTTTGGGTCGGGTCCCTATTTTCATGGAAGTCTGTCTGGGAATTCCAGATATCTCTTGTTGACTTCTGTGAAGGAAGAGAAGGTATAAGGTACCAAATTATCAAGCTGCATTTTTGTTTTATTTATCTAAAATATTTTGCCCCACCTTTCTCCTTAAAAAGAACTCAATACATCTTACACTCAATACATTAGAAAACAGCAAAGCTAAAAACATCCAGTATACAAATATTAAAAAGGACCAAACAAATGCTACACTTAAAAATGGTAAAAAAGCAACATTAAGTTATTCAGATTAAATGCACTGCAAAGTAAAACCTAGAAATGGACAGCTAGTATAAAAGTGTTGGCTTTCATCTGACAAAAATAACTCTTGGATTAAAATATTTCCTAAGTAGAAAAGTTTTAGTCACATTTTGTGGGTTATCACAGAACAAAGTAAGGCTAATTGCCTTAGAGAGAGAACAAAGGAGTTGACAGTGGATGTCCAAGCCAGCAGAGCCTACAGGCAATACCCTGAGAGCTCTTTTATTTACTTAGTATGATTACATAGTATGTTATGAGAGAAACAGATAGGATACTAGTTACCTAATCGTAAGTAGGATTGGCTAAAATAACCCTTTGATCTTATGCTCTACCTCTAAACGAAAGGACAGAAGAAGAGGTTACCCCTCCCTGCTGGCAGCTGCCGCTTCCTGCCAGGAATGTTTGCACGTCACTGGAACAGTATGCAGCTACAACCTTTAAGCAGAAATTTCCCACACATTCTTCTCCTTTAACCTGGTAAACTCTTGAGTTCAATACAGGTCCTAAACACTTCAATAACACTTTTCACATATTCTAAAAGGAGGGATTTAAAACCTTTTGTACAAGTGGGCTTGATGTTTCTGGGGCCCCACTAACATAGTATCTAAAATATACTTGCACACTTGCTCACCAAGCAAGTTGGTCCAATTAGAAGAGTTGTGTGTCTTTCTCCTGCATGGCAGCAACAAAATAAGGGCTGTTGTCACCCCAAGGCAACTGCCTTGTTAGTAAAACTGAGTGAAAATGTCACTTCTTAGAATTCACAGTTAATTCGAGAGAGTTAAACTGTACTATATAGCAGAATTGTATCACCAGCTCCTGAAGCCCCTTTGACTTTTTTCCTTGCAAAAAAAAAATGTGCCTGCAATAAGGATGCTCATAAACAGAGGATGAACTTTACTATCCAAAACTGTTACAGAGCATTTCTGTGGAATGAAATTTCTGGCTTGATATGCGTGATTTTTGTTTGTTTTGTTTTCAGAAAATATTGGTTTATTGAGAGATATGTTAGCCTCAATTGACATATTGACATTTCCAGGAAGGGTGGTTATTGTCTTGAGAAATACAATTGTACGCTGACAGATTCCTATCATTATTTGGAACTGTTGCTATGTGTTAGTGAGACAAGTGTAATAAATAATGAAAGCGAATCATATTGGGGAGAACAGCAGTGGAAAAAACAGTGGAGTACGCAGTGCTGACATGAGCTAACTTCTGCACAGCCATGACACCATGCAGTGTTAATGTCATGTGCTACAGTGAGGAAATTGACTTATGGTGTTATAACTTCTACTACAGGATGGTAATTAACTTGTGTCACCACTGTAACTGCATATCTGAATAATTAGCAGCAGAGAGGGTAGCTGGATTAACAATGAAGTCTTCACTTTGTGTCCTATTAAGTCCCCGGAGACTTTACACAAGCAGTTCTGTTAGATGGTACTGGTCATGCAGGAAGTGAAGGTGCATGTAGAATCATTCTTTTTATTGTTTCTCATACTTTAAATTCTCTTTCCAGAGCTTTGTGAGCTTTATTATTTGACAGCTGTGGGCATGTTTCTCACTGGACTACATCTGATTTGCAGTTTCATTGTTAGCTGGTGACAGCCAGGGTGGAAAGGCAGGAGTAAGCCTATTTCTGGGTGAATTGCATAACGGAAAGAGGCTCATCAGTTTCACTGTGGCATGACCCGATTTGGTTACATGTATGTCAACTTAGTAGAAAGCTCTAATTAACCTTCCACAGAAAAAGTGTAATTGCTTCAGCAACTATTAGTTCACTAACTGCGTGTTGCTACTGTTTCTACAGGCAAATAAGATTGTACTTAGATTGTAATATGCATATTATATAGATCCCTTTGATACCTCCTTTGTAACTTCATAGATCGCTTGCATGCATTATGACACACCCAGACTTAGAAGAAGCAGAGCAGTATAGTTGACTGTGAGATGGGACAGGAAGATTCCTTTTCACCAGTGAAGAGGAATCAATAAGGCTGTAGCCTTTTACAGACACCTGGAATTTGTTTATTTATTTATTATTTGAATTTATATCCTACACCATCTGGCAACCAGGCCACTCTGGGCAGCTAACAACAACATAAGGGGAAAAAATTAAAAGCACGATAAAAATAAATTTATACATAACAAATAAGGAAATTAAAGCGGATGGCAGTAAAGGTGGTAAAAGGGTGATGGAGAGGATGACAAAAAGAATGGTAAAAAGGGAGGGCAAGATCCTAGTGCTCCAGGAAAGCCTGGCGGAAGAGCCAGGTCTTCAATGCATTTTTGAATCCATCATTTAAAACTATGTCCAAAAAATGTTTCATGTTTAAAAAGAATGTCCAGTAAGTAAGTATCAGGATAGGGTGCCAGACTCCCCTCTGAGCCCTGACCAACATTTATTTATTAGAAAGCTCCATATGTACATTTGTATACATGAAGAGGCCTGTCCTGAGGTAAAGAATCCTGTTTCTGCATTGTTCCAATTGTGTAGATATGTCCAACTGTATGGATACAGTTCCCTTTGGATATTCTAATGCTTATGCTTTGTTGGATATATCCAACAAAGCATTTCCAATGTTCTTAACCACTGTATTAATTATTTCTGCGTTTACCTGTTCCTCTCAGTCCATGATGCTAAAAGTGGCCACACCAGGGAGGTCACAGAGTCGATGACAGTAAATCAGGCCTTTTCAGTGGTGGCTCCTAGTCTTGGAATAAGTTACCAACAGAAATACACCAGCCTCCCTCCTTGTGTTCATAAAATTGGTGAGAACAGAATTATTCAAAGCTGTCTTCGATAGTTGATTCTCCCAGATGCAATAAATGTACTGTAAATGTTAATTTAAAATATATTTACATGAATTTTAGACTTACATGGTTGAGTTGTCTTATTGTTGGGTGCATTTTGTTACATGGTGTTTTGTAGGGCTTGAATTTTAATCTCTAAACCACTCAGGGTAGTGCTTTTAATAATGGGGTGGTATATGAATTAAATTTAAATTGCATTGAATATGTGTATACACAGAATTATGTAAGGAATTATGTCTGTGTGAACTGACCATTACTGTTGGTAACTGTTGCCAGCTTTGCTGATCCCCTTCTAACATTAATACATTACTGAATTACATTTTTTTATTGTGCTGTTGCATAAATAGCATTTTGTTGGATGTGGGGACAAACAGCCCTCTTCATTCTTTTCCTAACACAGAGAAGACTAGAGTCACTTGGTGCATAGATTTTGGTTTCTAATCCTGTCAGACCCATCAGACATAAATGGCAGCTTCTATCTGTACGTGATCTACCAGAACCTATTTTATTTCTGATTTTGCCAGTCCTTTTAAAAATAAAAACGCATGGATAAGACAAGAACAGCAGGCTGTTATCTTAAATACCAATGAAATAATCAAAAACTAGAGAAGCAGTGCTGAGGACTGAAAGAACTAAAGCAGTTTTTAAAATTCAGGGAATGAGGAAAAGATTTTTTACCAGAAACAACATGCATGTGTCAGGTGACCGTTACTGGAGAGAGCATTCCAGGAATTTTCCATTACTGGAAAACCCCTCTTCTTTATAGCCATCACCTAGGGCCTAAAGTAAGATCTTGGCCAGTGACTGGTAGATCTACTCAGTGGGTAGATGTGGGAGACAATGGTCCTTAAAGTAATCTGGCCTAAAGTCATGTGTTGCTTTGAAAGTTAATCTAGTGCTTTGAATTAGCAAACACACAGATTTGGCAGTCAGTGCAGATGGCAAAATGTTAGCAAAATATGTTTACATTAGCCACTTCAAGTCAGCTAATGATATGCCTATTCTGATCCTGTTCTGGACGAACTGATCTTTCTGAACTCTTTTCAATGAGAACCTCATGTATAAGTCATTACACTAATCCAAACAAATGTTTGCAGAGTGTGACTAGCTGTTGTGAAACTGTCTCCTGGACTCAACTGTACATCCTCTCCCTGTTAGATAAAATAAGACACAAAGGGCAAGCATCAAATGTACCAAACATGGACCAGGTACTTTCAGGCCTGAACAATTCATCCCACACTAATGGACACATCTATTATTGGAATTTCACTAACTGTTATATGAGATATCATATCTAAGTCATGCAAGATCCAAATAACTTAAGCTTCAGATTTTCTCACGGACCTGTCACTGCATGCCTCTGAGGGTACAGCCAAACTGTAGACCAGATTGCAAAAAACAAAACAAAACCTTTATCTCTAGGAAAAGCTCTGCTAAAATGCACCAGGAGCCAACACAACATGTTCATTGTCAACACAACATGTTCAAAGACTTTTTATTCTTATGCATTCTGGCCATTATACCACTTACTTCATGATCCTAGGCATACAGGAATGTATGGTATGTCAGCCATTTGGGACATCCCTGTGTATTACAGTGTGATGAAGGCATGACTAGGGGCATTACTCATAACATAACAAGTTTGTCTGGATTCCATCAGAATCTGTTTACTTCTAAGAGTTTTAAAGGGCCCTCCAATCTTGCAGGAAATGATCTAACCAGAGGGTAATATGATAAATTCCTCACTTCCAGATTATCGTCTTCCTACATAGTTGAGAAGGTCACATGTAGAGTATCTTCATCACTTTGATTGGAGCGATAACATGTTGGGACAATGGAATATATGCTGTCTCACTAGGTACCTCAAAAATAGATTTGGGGCCACTTCTTTCCAAGCCCTCCGCTATAGATTACTTCAGCTACCACTGGCTGAAATTATGTTGTGTAGCACAACAGGAATGACAGCAACAGCAGCAACAAATCACAATTGATGAAAGGCTTCCTTTGGTGGTTTCAGGGTGCATACAACTTTGCACCATGACTAAAATCCTGTTGTTTAGCCCACTAATTGCACTAATGTTGGCCGCAAGAAACACTGAGGATATGTTGAGTTAACTTTATTTATTTTATTTATTTATTGCATTTATATGCCGCCCATCTAGACGTAGTCTACTCTGGGCGGTTCCCATTTATTCAAATGGGTGTACTCTAACTGCGATTACTTTTGCATAGTAAGTTGCAATTAGAGTGGGCCTTTTTGGATTGATGGAATTGGCTCAATAAATCCCCATTTATTCAGTGGGCCTATTCTAGTGTTGTTGTTGTTTTTCTAAGCAATGGGATTTCTGCTTGTGTTTTGGATGTCTCCGTTGGTGTTGCACTGAGTACACAAGAAAGCTTGTCAGAAAGTCTCCCTACATTCTCATCTATTTCTTGTTCATACCTATTGGGCCATCCTTTTCTTCCATAATTAAACCACAGATGAGAGATGTTTTGTTCTGGAATGAGCTAGTATTTGGCATCAATACTGATAGACAAGAAGGCATGCCAATAGGCAACAATGCTTTATTCATTTTGTGAAAAAACTACAAGTGGAAATACCTGTAAAGTATATGATTCCTCTTTCACTTAATTGACATGTTAACTGTTAAGCGCCATGCTTCCTCTCACCCATAAAAATATTAATAAAGACACTCTTTTCCTTCTCTGATAGTAGACTGCCAATAATACAACCCTCCCCTTCTTCATTCTTACATCAGCATAGCTAATGAAGAGGAGGGACCAGAAGATAAGTAGGAGCCTTCATCTAGATCTTTGCTATCCCCGTCATTTGCTGTTGTACAGCGAATCCTCACATACTCTTCTTGAAGAGAGCAATTCCCTTTTCCATGAACAACTGATTTTTTTTTTTCAGGTTCTAAAGGCAGAAGAACGGAGCAGAGAAGCTGGAAACGCTATCTCTTGATGTTTCCATTGCTCCTGGCACCTGGTCAAGCCATGTTTCTGGGAGGTTGCCTTTGTTTTGTAGCTATTACAGTCTTCCTTTGAAATAAAAGTATTTCCATACCAATTCAAAGAGAACAATAAAACAGTGGCCTAAATCCAACATGAGTTTAGAAGACTGAAAATCTTTGGTAATGTACTTGCATTGGACTGTGCCACTGTATAGGCAGTTGCACCAGAGGTCTTGTACTAGTACAAAAATAACATTGAGTACAGTGATGCCTCGCTAGACGATTACCTTGCAAAACGGTTAATTCGCAAGATGATGGGTTTTGTGATCGCTATAGAGCTTCGCAAAACGGTTTTCCCTTTGGGTGATTTTCGCTAGACGATGTTTCGGTCCATGCTTCGCAAGACTTTTTTTCCCCTGGGACCGTTTTTCGCAAGATGACGATTTTGACAGCTGGGTCCGCGTTTCGTGAAACGTTTTTTTAGGGACGGTTTTTCATAAGACAGCAATTTTGACAGCTGGGTCCGTGCTTCGCAAAACAGTTGCTCTATGGGTGATTTTCGCAAGACGACGATTTTTCCTCCATTGGAACGCATTAAATGGATTTCAGTGCATTCCAATGGGGAACCGCATTTCGCAAGACGATGTTTTCACAAGATAGCGATTTTTGCGGAACGAATTAACATCGTCTTGCGAGGCATCACTGCATATGCCAATAAATTCAACTATGCATTAAAATTTAAAATACACTTTTATAAATATGGGACTTGATTCCATAGTTTCCCCATGTCTTGTGGAAGGTGATTGGTTGGTCTCCAGTGTGCATTCTAGTCAGGCTTCTTGGGATCAGTTTTAGTTATTGAAGCCTGACAATGTGGACAAGACGCTTGAATTGGTCCATCCTGCTACATGTAAGCTTGCCTCTTTCCTCTCTTGTTTAAAAAGATCTAACAGAAATAGATTGATTGGGTGAGGTCCTCATTGTCTCTGGAGATGGTGCCTGTTCCTTTTGAAAAGATAGTGGTGTACCTACTCCTGAAGAGGACATTCCTGGATCCAGAAGTATGTGAGAACTATCACTCTATCAAAAAGATCCACTTTTCACTCATGTTAGTTGAACATGCCATAGCTGTGCAGCTTCAGCTGTTATTGGAGGAAATGTTATCTGGACTTACTTCAGTTTATTGTCCGCTTGGCCCATGACATACCTGGGAATATGGACAGATTGATTTCAGCTCTGTTAATTTTTTGGGATCTATCAGCAGCTCTTGATACCATTAATCATGATACCCCTTGAACTGGGGATAGGAATGGAAATAGGACGCACTGTGTAGGGCTGGTTGTACTCCAGACTGCAGGAACTGTTCAAGACATTGGCACTGGGGAATTTTTCTTCATCCCCATGGTGATTAAGCTCTAGGCTGCCAAAAGGATCCATTCAGTCTTGTGCGCTGTTCAATATTTATATGACACTGCTGGGAGGGGTCAGTCAAAACATGCTTATGGCACCTAGCTCTGTTTCTGCTTGTCGGTGAAGTTAGCTGGGATTATGCATGTGTTTGGAGATAGTAACAGCCTGGATAAGGGCCAGTAAACAGAAGGTGAATCCTAACAAGGTGACAGTTCTTTGGCTTTGTGCTTTCCATGTCCAGGAGTTCCCTCTCAAGGAGCAGGTACATAGCCTGGGGGTACTAATTGAGTCAACTTCATCACTTGAGCTTCAGGCGACTGCAGCAGCTCAGAGTGCATAGTTAGACTGCTAGCAGGAATATCTTTCAGTTCCTTCATGGCACCTGTTCTGAAAGAATTGTACTGGCTGCACATGTCCTTGAACAGCAAGACAAAAATGCCAGAGCTTTTGCAGTAGATAGCAAAACTCCTTCAATATCCATTTCTTTTCCCCATGCAGTGTCAAAATAACATGGTCTCCCCCACAAGCCTCCCTGCTTGAAGCAAAATGTCTGTTTTCTCAACATGTTCACAAGTTCCTGTTTACAAGCTTGCGGGGATTCTGACAACATATGTAAACCAAACAGCTATTACGTCTCCTCAGTCTAGCAGGCGACTCACTTTCTCTCCTCATTCACTTATTCTCAGCTTTAGCCCTTCCCCCTGTGTGAAACAGAAAACATAGCTGTAAACAATCAGCTACCAGCATACAAACAAATGTCCAAATAGTTCAGTCAGCCTAGAACCAGCAGACACAGTCTCACTCTTTTGCCTCTGTGGCATCCGCCCAGGTCATGAATATTGATATGCTATCTGCACGGAACAATGAGAGTGCTGGAGAGGCGGAGTCATGAGATATAAGAGTCTCTGCAGGAGGAAGGGAGATTGGAGATTAGAGAATTTAAGTTTGGAGTTGATAGTTTGGGAAGGCAGTAGAGAATAGAAAGAAAGGAAGGTTGTTTTAGATGAGAGTTAACAACACTGACTGAACTTTCATTTCTTGTAACAATAAACAATTTCTGCTTGGTTTTGAAAATGACGCATTGCCTGGACCTCTGTGATTAATAATAAACAATGTTGATGTAATCAACTGGCGGCAGCAACACGACACGTAGCTTGTGCCCTGTGATTGGTGAAACAACCAAGGAACAGGCGGGAATGTGACAGCCTCTTCCACCTATCCCACACAGAATGCACTCTTCATGCACTTCTGCTCTGAGTATAATTGTGAATGCAACTGTAGACCTGGCACCTACTAGTTCTTCCCCTGGCAAAGTCAGGTTAGCATCTAGATTAGGCATCCTTCAGTCTCAAGAAACTATGGTAATGTGCTCTGAATAGAGGACTTGGAACAGCATATAGTGTGGTTAGCATCTGTGGGTAATCCTAATAACTCATATATACATATACAGCACAAATTCTCTATATTAGGTGAAAAATCTTAATCAGTTCTTAGGAGATTTTGGTTTGCCTTGGCTGAAGTATTGGTCACTGAATAGAGACACGTTAATTTGCTTATAAAATAAAAAGAAAGCTTCTGTTTAGGAAAATTCTTGCTGTGATATGTGAGTAAATGGGCTGGGTCTGTTTGGCTCTTGAGCATTAATTATCATAGTAAGGGTCACCTCGCAACAGGCTGAGGTCTTGTTTTGCCAGAAGGAATTAGATAAATATTTGTTGTTTGTTGTAATTCTTCATCTGTTGAATACAAGTTTTCTGTTAATGTGAATAAATGTGATCTTATACTTAAATATCTTTACCCCCCTAGCATTTAAATAAAGCACACATACAATTTATTTTTAATATAGCACTGATCTTGGCTTATTATAATATACATTGCTATCTTCTCTCCTCAGTCATGCTGTCATGGGGGGAAAAGCAAACGGAATAGTATCACTTAACCCAGTCACATTTATTTTGCTGGAATTGACTAAGGGTAGATATTTCCCTTTCATTGACTGAATGTCTGAGTTTGAGCTTGAAATTTGCAGACCAAAGGAATTGTTATGTAAGGTTATGTAGCCTGCAGAGACTAGAGCAGTGGACTCAAAGGTCACTGCAGCAAGAAAAGAACTTAGAGAGGGTTAGAGATGCAGTCATATGTTGCCATGCAGCCAGTTCTGGACTTCCAGATTTCCCATGTATTTCCATACTTCACTTTTAATTCAATCATCCTGATGGGGCAGAGAGAATCCCTTTAAATTGATAGATTTTGTTAAATATCATTTTTGCTTTACAGCAAACTTGGAGCCCTCATCGTTTGCTTTGCTGTTTTAAAAAACCCTAGCAATAAATTTGCATACTCCCCTTGGTGAATACAATTAATCGCAATTGATTATTGTACCTTTAATTGAATCTATTTGAAATTGAGGTTCACAACTCATGTAGCTGGTGAATTCCAGTGTATAATGACAGAAATGTAAAAAGAGACCTCTGTCTAAAAATATACCAAGACCACATAGCTTTCTTTTGTTCGACGTTGGAATACACTCAGTCGTTCAAGGCACAAATTGGAATCAGAGTCTGCCCCCGCCCCCTGCCTCAAGTTTGACGAAGAGTCCTGCTGTACATGAAATTGTGTCTGACATTTTAGTGGTTTAATAAAGTTATTTCCCAGTCTTCTTGTTCTACTTCTATCTAAGATGTGGTCTAGAACAATGGTTCCCAACCTTGAATCCCCAGATGTTCTTGAAGTAAAACACCCAGAAACCTTCACCACTAGCTGTGGTGGCCAGGATTTCTGGAAGTTGTGGTCCAATATGTATGGGGATCCAAGGTTGGGAAACACTGGTCTAGAAAATGCATCTCCAATGTGGTGGTGGTTGCTGATTTTTACAGGCCCTCAAGTCAGATACAACTCATGGTGGCCCCGTGAATGAGTGACCTCGAAAATGGCCTATGATTAGCAGCACTTTTCTTGCAAACTCAAAGCTATGGCTTCCTTTCTGGACTGCCTCTTTTACTGCTGTGGCTTCTCATATTTGGACTGCCTCTTTTTCTGCTGCTTTCAACTTTTCCTAGCCTTTATTTTTCTTTCCAGCAAGTCTTGTATTCTCACGACATGCCTAAAGTACAAGCGTCCTAGTTTCATCACATCTTTTCCTAGAGAGAGCTTAGGCTTCATTTGATTTAGGACCCACTTGATTCTGGTTATGCTCAGATTCAGAGAGCTCTCCTCCAGCACCATATTTAAGCAAATCAACTTTTTTCTGTCATATTTCTTTACTGTCTAGCTTTGGCACCTGTACATAGTAAATGAGAATAAAATAGTGGAAATGATCTTTGCTTTGGTAGCTTCTTGTCCACAGTACAGGTTCTGAGTCAGGACAATCAGGTATGGAGGCTCAGCCACTTATTTCAGAACCATCCATAACTTTAATGATCCACATAGTCAAAGGCTTTGCTGTAGCCAGTAAAGCATAAACTGATATTCTGAAATTCTTTTGAGTGCTCTAATAGCCAGTGTATAATTGTGATATGATCTCTAGTGCCTTTTCATTTTTGGAATCCAGTTTGAACATTGAAGATTTCTCATTCCATATAAGATAAACAACTCATCACTTGCGCTCACTTTGCTTGTGTGGAAAGGGACTGCAGTGGTCCTATATTTACTGCACTCCTTGATACCTTCGTTCTTGGAGATTGGAATGTATATTGAACATTTCCACTCTTTGGGTCATTTTTCTGTTTTCTGTATTTGTTAGCGTATTGACAGGATCTTGACAGAATAAGTCTCTGTCTTGGAATTGTATTTTCCAAAGTTAACATTTTTGTCATGTGTTTTGATCAGTTGCCCTTAATATTCTCTGTGGTTAATTCATCCACAGTGAGCTAACCTGAGCTATTGGTCCCTATTGTGTAAGGGTACAAAAATGGATAGATATGGGGTGAGGAATTAAGTACCAGGCGTTTGGCCTAGCAACTGCCAAAAAATTTAAAAGAACAAAAAGGAAAAAAGATAAGTTGGGGTATATCTCTTTTCACACCTTTGAGAATTAGTATTGTACACATTTGGGCTACCAAAAAATGTAGCAGTGAATCCCCTTGTCTAAAATAATCCTCTGCAGTTTAGCTCTATGTCTTCTACACAGCTCCATGTTTATGGTGCAATTTTGAGAAGCTGTTACTGTCTCCACATTATAATAAAACTTTTAATTCCATGTTCTCCTGAGCCCAGAAGTTGCGAAGATGAAGCTAGTGGTCATCCCCACAGTTCTGCTACATTTCTGAGATATTCCAAGTCCCGTGGAAGTGCAACATTATGGAGGAGCCGTAGCCCCTCTTCCTAAGCATTTAGTTTGGGAGGGAGGTAAATGATTAAATTTGGGAAGAGACTACTTTGTGGAGTTAGAGAGTGGTGGAGGATCTCTCACGTAGGTATGGCTCTCAGTATCCTTTGGAACACTTTCTCCAACTTGAAAGGGTAGCACACGTAAACAATGACACCCTGACATGTAGGCCCCTGAGTTGTATGCTTCCTAATATCAAAGCTATTTTGATATCTCTTTTAAAAAACCCACATTCATTTAAAATTAATTCTTAATTTTTATGGCCTGGTATGCCACTGAGATGGAAGGCCTAATCCAGCCTTTTAAATTAAACCTATTGCTGGCAACAGTCCACTGCTAGTTATTAACACTGTCTCTTAGGGCACCCCTCCTCTATATTTCACTTCTAGTGCTGAAGTGTATCTATCCTGTTGTTTAAATCAACAAACACCTATTACAGTGGTGCCTTGCAAGACGGGTGCTCTGTTTAACGACGAATCTGCATTACGACGAGGTTTTTACGATCGCAAAACAACGTTTTGAATGGGGGGATTTCGCTGCGCGATGATCGGTTCCCTATTTTGGGAACTGATTTTCGCTTCCCCACGATCAAAACAGCTGATCGTCGGGTTTTCAAAATGGCTGCCAGGTGCTCAAAATGGCTCCCCGCTGTGTTTAGGAGCCATCTTTTGCTGCAGAGGCACCCAAAAATGGCCGCCCCTATGGAGGATCTTCGCTGGACAGTGAGTTCTTAGCCAATTGGAACACATTAACCAGGTTTTAATGCGTTGCAATGGCTTTTTTATTTTCACTTTACGACGTTTTCATTCTACAGCGATTTTGCTGGAACAAATTAACATTGTAATGCGAGGCACCACTGTATCTGTAAATCTCCTGGGAGATCAGAGGAGTATTATGTACAGTTACTACTCTCTGAAAATACACTTTATATTACAAGACAAGTGGCCAAATTCTGCGCTGCAGCAATAGTTATTCTCGACCAGATGTTCGGGTTGCGATCTAAGACGGGCAATATAATGCTTTTATAACATAACACTGGCCGAAGTTTCACTTATTTTAAAGATATAGAGTCAGCTTAGCTGATTATGATATTAATTTGAAAGAAAGGTTTTAATGGAAATTCATGTTTTTAATGGGAAAGTTATAATTAATGGAAAATTTATAATTCTGCTTAGTTTTATGAAATTACAATTGTATGTATTTATTTTATATTGTTCCGGTATTGCTGGTCCTTGACCGTAATAAAGTTATCCTAAATCAACAAAGAAATACATAATCTATCAGAATGTATAAACTGTCTAGTCTGCAACGAAATCATCCCACCGTCTCTTGCCTGGTAACAAGATAGTATGCTGTTGATACTGAATGTATGCTGATGCTATTTAAATACTCTGTATAAATTCTCTCTCACTCTTAGAGAGAGAGAGAGCTCAGCATGCCCTTTAGCTACATACTTGTGCATTGGTTTCATGAGATTATGCGCACAGCATGGGACATATTACTTTTCATTTGCGAGGGTTGGCATTCTGCATTTGTGAAACCAGTACTTCTGTTATGTGCATAACAGCTAAACAAAATTGTACCTGAAAGTTGGAATTTTAAATATATATATACTTTTTTTGTTATAGTAAGGGCAGCAGTCACCAGTCCATGTACCATTTATACTTTTTCAGCACTGTACTTTTGCAAAATAGTTTTCTGTAAGAAATTAAAACAGCATAGTATGAATAATAATGCTCCAAAGAGAGGTTGTAATATGTACTGGTATCTTTTAAACAATTCCCTTAGTCTCTCTCAGCATGAGAAGTGGCAGCACAGCTGCAAACAGAGAGGCCAAAGACCCTTGCTTCTGTTTCACAGGATGTTCCAAACACCAGTGCTATTATTCACAGGAAAAATTACTGTAAAAACACTTCGTAAACTTGTAATAAATTGAAGTCTGTGGCTTTTCTTCACAATTCTGAATGCAGGCATGTGGAATTAACAAAGGGCTATCTAATAGGCAAGTTTCCTGTTCATTTTGATCTAGTGTAAACACCACCCAGAATTGGCAAATGTCAACAACCGTTCAAGTACAGTAGTAGTATTTTTTAAAGCATCAAAACTGAGTTTCATGGTTGTTGCAAAGGTCTGGATGCAGTTACTTTTTGTTTTTTGCATATAAAAAATTAGTTTCTGGTGTAATGAGAGCATACAAATTCTACTTGTTATGGTCCCGTATGCATATTTAAAGTATATTAAATAAGCAGTTCATATTACAGAGTACTGGCATTCCCACCTGGACTGTGTGCAGGTGCTAGATTGGCACTATACTTTGAGCGCCAGTATCTGAGGCACGCAGATCCAAGTTTCTGCTTCAGGGTGATTGTCCAGGCCTATTGGACAAGAGGTCAAAGTAGGTGCATGATTTTATGGAACTGTTTTTCAGAACCAATCAAATAACTCACCTCAAAAAATTGGAAAAAAACACACACCCTCTTCCTATTTACAAGTTTCAGCATTGCTAAACCTTTTTATTTAATTCATTCCTTCTATCTAAAGGAGTCTGTCTTCAGTATATCTATACTTCCTCTTTTTTAACCTCTTCCCCTATGCTAACTGTGTGTCTGCTTAAGCAGAATTAATTACTTAATTCTGCAGCTTTCCATTTTCACCGACTTCTTTAGAACAAAATCACAGGAATATCTGAACATCATGAAAGGCCAGCAATGGAGTAATTAGTACTTCACTGAAAAATCTCAGACCCAATTTGAGCAAAGGTTTGGACTAGAGATGGGTACGAATCGCCATTATGGCAATTCATCCTGCTTTGTGATCTGTCAAAGCACAAATTTATTTGTCAATTCCTGGTGTGTTAGACAGCCACAGGCTGACCCCGCTGCTACTGTGCTGCTGCAGCCGCCCCTTCTACTGTGCCCGCCGCCGCCACTGCCCCTATTGCCACCACCATGCCCCCTCACTGCCCCTATTGCTGTCGCCATGCCCCCGCACTGCTGTCGCTGCCAGCTGCTGTCGTGCCCCACCACCACTGTGTTCCCCTCACCATTGTTGCTGCCACCACCACAGCAGCGGTCTCCAGCTGGCCTCGGCCGCTATGGCCTGTAATAAGGGACACTGGCTGCCTTCTGCAAAGATGGCGGCTGCGGTTTCATTAGGGTAGGGAAACTGCAGCCTCCATATTTGCAAAAGGTAGGCTAAGGGAATCCAGGCTGCCCTTTGTAAAGATGGCAGCTGTAGTTTGCCTACCCTAAATGAAGCCACAGCCACCATCTTTGCAAAGAGCAGCCTGGATCCCCTTAAGGCAGGCTAAGGGAATCCAAGCTGCCCTTTGCAAAGATGGCAGCTGCAGTTTCCTTACCCTAAATGAAGCCACAGCCACCATTTTTGCAAAGGGCAGCCAATGTCCCTTACTGCAGCCTGTTCCTCCTCTGAAATGCCCAGCATCTGTTTCCAAGGGTTTAGACACCTAAAACAGCTTTTCTATAGCACGTTAGCAATACAGTTTGTGGAAACCTACTGTGTCTGTCCCACAGAGTTCAGGATGTCCCCTTCATTTTACAGAGAGACTTCTAAAGAGATGCTAATGGTTAGAATGGGGACAGTAGGGTGGGCATCACTACTTCTGTCAACGTCTGCAAATTAATTTATCTCAGGATTTCATTAATCTTGGGTTCCACGCCACTATTTCCAGGTAGCATATTAATTCTGTTTTAGGATCATTTGTGAAACTGACAAATGCTGCATGGGTAATTATTTGGTATGTGAATAATGGTTCATCACTGCGTATTTCTGAGCATATTTCGGAACCGTTATATGCACACCTTTGTGTTAATTTTTATGTAAACTTTCCCCATTGATTACCTTTGTTGTTGTATCAGTAGGCATGCTTGTTTATCTGAGGAATTATTTTTGTAGCTATTTATGTGTTCAAATAAACTGTGGAAGTGGCTGGTAATTAATAACGTCTTGAAGTTTAAATTTTGCCACATGAGTATAGCCACTTGGCCCTTGAAGCCACAAGGATACTTATTTCAACAACATCCAGTTTAAAATTTTAGTATCTAAAATAGTGCTTTTATCATTGCTGCATAACCTATAATATGCTTTTTATGAATTCAATAATATTTTGCAAACTCATACAACTAGGTAATTGATAGAACTGAATTCTTGTCACATCTTTATTGCACTATCAGCTAAAAATTTTAAGTGACAAGAACCAAAATAATCATTAATTTTTATAGGGCAAGGATCTGGCTTTTTGTTTGACACAAAGCTGTATAAAAAAACTGCTTCTGATTTTATGCACATTGTTTTTAGTTAATGATTTTCAGCTGTTTGTTGTTCCTCTGATAGCATGAAAATGTACCATATGCTCAGCCAAAAGACAAATGATTAGCAAATGAAATTCTGGACAGCTGTCTGAGTGAAAGCGTTTGGTTGATAGCATTCTGCTATCATAATTAGCTTAAGCTTTGGGTTAATTAACTTTCTACCTGGATATGCATAATAATAGCAAACTGCAAAAAGCAAGAAGCTTTCAGTACATCAACAACATTGCTGTCTTTTTTATTTGGTATTTCAAGAGCATATTAGAATTTCAAGAGTGATTAATCCTGGGAATATTGTCATCTACTGTAGATTTTATTTGCAAGCCAGATAATACTGAAACAATTGGAATCTATTATACAGCAGAAATAGCATTTTAAAATTGTAATTAAAGTTTCTAAAAGCAATTGCTAATTTCAAATGCCTTTGTTGGCAAGAATATTAGGCATATTGGCCCTTGCACGGGCAGCTTGTATTGTACAAAAATACCAGTACTTACTCCAGACAGAATTCAAAGTTCTTTTTAAGTGCATTGTAAAAATCAATTATTATTTTTTAAATTAAATCTTAACACTATTTCTACAGTATGAAACAGTGAGACCTAAAGTTCTGAAGGTTCAGTCTTAGCTATATTCTCTAGTTCCTGTTGATTTCTGTTATTAATTTTATCATAAATAACTTTTACATTTGAAAGATTTTTGTAGGCTTTATTGAAGAAAATAATTCAGCTTCGTCTAAGCAAGCACTCTGCTCTCTTATTCTCTCCCCCCACCCCACCCCCAATTTCTTCTATCTGGTAGGTTTGATAAAAGATGCTATAGTGTGTTTGGACTATAGTATTTATTTTCTACCCATAGCAGTTTGTAAATCAATTTACTGGTTTTATGAAATGGGAAAAGAGATGACTTTGTCCTCTTCCTCACTCTTGTTTGCATGATTTACCAAAGCACTCTCTAAGATGCTCATCATCTTAAGGGGCTGCTCTGGGCCTTTGGAGAACACCGAGCTAGTGAAGTGTATTGTGGATTTGAAGTAAAAATTGTAGTTTACATTTCCCAAAGCACCAGAGAGCCTAGCACTTAATTCTGAAATAAGTCATGCCTGTTGTTATACTAGGAAAATTATATCACACAAACTCACACACACAAAATTTCTTTATGCATGCAGTGGACAGTGAAAAGATTTGGTAACAGTGAATTCAATTTGGCTCGAGAGATATTCACTTACAGAATTTAGTAATAGTTAAATGCATTGTTTTCCTTCAGATTTGTGGCTTCTGGTCAGTCTTGGTTTCAGCAGCACCCCTTTGGTCACTTCATGAAAGTTTTATTGGGCTGTCAAAAGCCATTTTTTAAAATTGCCATCATTTGGGAAGACGTTGAGGACACCACTTTCTCAGTTTGTCTAATGAAAGAAGCGGATCCCCTAGTGGCATAGTTTACAGTGGAAGATGTGGTGTTCTTGTGGTGCTAAGGCATTTCTGAGAAAAGTGTGCTTTCTGACCTGCCTCAATATGCGTTCATAAAGTCGGTCACTTCTAAGGTTCAGCCTCTGCTGTTGAGATTTTTTTATTATTATTTTTTCATTAACACTGACCTGCCTTTTTAAAAAAAAACAAAACAAAACAGGAAATCAGGCATTTCTCTAGGATGCTGTGAAGGAGTAATTTCCCTTTTGTCTATGTTAAATGACATAGGTTGAGATAGCAAATGGGGCAGAAGACAGGAAATAAATGGAATTGCATTTTTGCCTGTGTTCAGGGCTTGGATATCTGCCATGGCTTTTCAATGCTTAGGAATAACACAATTAAATGCTTGACTTTTTATGAGGTTTATTCATTCTTTCAACAGAATTATATATGTATATTTGAAATCTGGGGAAAAACACATTTTGATGTAAATTCATATTTGAAAACAGAAGGCTTTGAATATTGAGTTTATGCATGGAGATCTTAAATTAATCTCATGAAGGGAACTAAAAGAGAAACTTCTTTTCAGGCTTTGTATTATATAATGTATACATATCCTATGAGTATAGTTAAAAGATCCACTTTTAATAGGATCCAGTATTAGTAAATGAGGAATTTTAAGACAAAGTCCTACCTCTACTTTAAATGCAAGATATTGATTATCCTGTTAGATTTTACTTCCATTGTAAACTAATGGCATTTAAAGGAACTTATTGTTTGTAGGGCATGATCTTACACTTCTTTTAATGGTGAAATTATTTATTTGTCCTGCTTTACTCCAGATGTGACTGTTGAGGTCACATTAATTTATATTCAGTTTTCATGGGCCCCTGTCCCCATCTGTACATCATTTCTAATTTCCTTTTTGTCCCTGAGGACTTCACCTATTCATATTGGAGCTTTCAATTACTGTATAAACAAAATAAACATACAATGCAAAAAAAAATCTCTATGATACTGTAAAATAATTCTTTCCAACAACATAGTGGATTATATTTTCTCTTTAAAAAAAATAGTGAAGACGATGGATACAGGCTACAATGTCTTCATTTATTGCACTCTTGAGGATTGTCTTGTCTCAATACTGCGCATTTTCTCGGGGTTTGAAAAGTTCTTATTTTATTAAAAAGCATTTAAATCACGTTTTAGGTTTAGTCTAAAGTCTGTCTGTCTCTCTCTCTATATAATACATTGTTGCAGTAGATTAGTATGTATCTTTTCCGCCTTGTCTGTGCTTATAAATTGCATTATTTTAGTTTAGACTTCTTTGTGGGAAGAGAATCATCAAGGAAGGGTAAGAGGGTTGTTGTCTCTTTTTTTTTTGACATTTACAAATAAAGAGGATATGAGTTATTTATTCTAGAATGTTGCTGCAAAGTCCTTATCTACATGTGGCACTAAACAAGGATTTGTTGTGGGATTTGAGAAGGCTGCATAGTGCTTCAGTGTTAAGCACCCAAAACTCTAGGGGACTGGCACTAATTTCCTCTCTCTCGTAAAACAACATAGTATTCATAACAACTCAAGAGGCTTGACATAAGTAATGATGGCATATGCAGGCGAAGATTACCACCCCAGCAGTGTAATCAAGGTGCTAGGTACTAATGCAAGTTAAATTGAGACAATAATGCTGAAACTTGCATTGTGGGATTAGGAGAGTACTTGAAATGCTGACATCGGCATCTCCTGAAAGAGCGCCTGTCTTGCTTTCAATTCCTGTTTATACTTAATGACCTCAAAATTTGTATGTCGTTAACACCATGTACTGAAGTGGGAGAGAACAAGGTTTGGGAGGGAGAAGATTCCCTGTCTTAGTTGACTTTTGTCTCTTCTGGTAATTGGTGGCTTTTCCTGCCATATTAGAGAGCAGCACATGAAGCAGCAAGGCCCCTGAGGTCTACATAAACATGCTGCTAGCATGGGAAGCCTCATGCTCCCAAGCACTAGGCAATAATTTACATACCTTGAATGAAAAAGTCATTTATGCCTGCAAGATCATTATTGCAAGAACAAATTTAAATACTAGTTGTAGGGAAATTTTTTTGAAATAAAGTCAAATTAAAATTTGATGCTCGGATCAATATTGTGAAACCCCGGTAATTAAAGTTGGCTTGTTTGTTTGGCTCCTTATAAATAAAAAGGGCTTAATACAGGCTAATTACACAGAATCCTTCATATACTGTAGGATAATAATGGCAGCAATTTAAGGCAGTATTAAATGGGAATTAATAAAGGGGTATTGAGTCACTTCTACTGTATTAAGCTGCATGAAATGATATCTCATCTCAATTTAACTTTCACCTCTCTGCTATATGATTGATAAGCCCTGCAGTTTTATAGGGATAATCTGAAATATTTCCTGAATCTAATTAATGAGACCTATCTTTGTTTGTTAGTTGTTGCAAGCATAAAATTGATCCTACTGACATTGGTGAAAACTTTTGCAACATTTTGGAGCCCTCCTACTTTTGTGGTGATTATGGACTTTCCAGTTTATTTTTTGGTTTTTCTTTTCTTTTGTTTTAAGTGCCCTGTGTTTGAAGAAACTATCATATATTTGTAGTTTGTGGCTTTAAACTGGAAATATGCATGGCAACAGCAAAATTATTGCTACCATTATGATTAGGTATGAGGATTGCGAAAAAGTTTAAACATTTGAATGATTAAAAAGTTCCTTCAGATACCTCTTTGAACGTGGCGTGCCATTGAATTTGCCTTTTTTTAGGTCACCTACTGCACTTACTGCCACTTACTAGCTTATAGATTTATTTAAAAAAAACAATTACTAAGAAATCGTTTAATTAGTTGAAATTGCTGACTGATCTTACACATGTGACTGAGAGGGTTTTTCCCTTCACAAACTCTTCAACAATTTCTCTTAGAGACCCAACCTATATTCCGATCCAGTGTCCTATGTCACATATGTGTTAGCATTTCTACTCCTTTAGTTGGGTTCAAAGCTGTGCTGGAGGTCATGATCTCTCAATGAACACTTTTTTTTGGTATTAAAAAAATTGCTAGCTTTGTTCATTAATTTCTTTCTCTCGTTCAAATGCCATGTCAGCCCTCTGTAGGAATTCACAATGCCACTGGCCCTTAGACAGCTTTTCACCATGCTCCAGTGAAAGTTCTTGATGAAATTACAGGTGCAGGGAAATGCAGAATTAGAAATCTGATGTTGCAATACTTGTGAAGCTATAGCTTTGTTGATGACAGGACAATTCCATTTTTGACAGTTTAATTTACTGTTGCCAGTGGACAAGAGCAAAAGGAGAATGTGGGGTTAGCCACCTGCCCCTATTGTACTGTGCCTCACATACTAGCTTGCAAAATCATGACTCTCTCAACCTGTCGTGCTCAAATGAGAAGGTTTTCAGCTGGGAAAATGGAATATATCAGCGCATGTAATATTGCTTGACCTCATAAAACAAAAGGAAAAATTGCAGATTCTGACAGCCATTATGAATCTTGTATCAGCATCCAAACGACTCTGAGCTGAGTACAGTACATGTTTATAATAGAAAAAAACAGCATTGCCACGTTGACTTACAATATGGAGCAAAAAAAAATGACTTGTCAGTAATTTGTTCGAAGATGTTAAAGAGGCTGTTGAATTTACTAGTATATACACAGAAGAATGTTTAGCCTAGAGCAGAATGCAAAAAATAGTCTATATGCCATGGTGGTCTATTGAAGGTATTCATGGTATTATGTTGAAACAGGAAGTACAAAATAGAATCCATGCTAAGCTTCTCAGTTCAAGATATGTAAATCCTTCCTAATCTGTGAAATGTGTAAACTACTCTAACTCTTCCTAGGAGTTATGAATATTCTGCAAAAACAAAACAAATAAGCATTAGGGTCTGAAGCATATGAAATTAGGTGTAATTTCCACATCTTACTTCTATTTTCTTTGTAGTATAGACATTTGCATCTTTTTCTTCAGTTCAGTGTATTTATAAAACTCAAGAGAGAATGCTTCAAAGTGTTTAGACCAAGAGCCTACCTTTAATTCCATTTTAGAACACAGAATCCATTATTTAATTTTTGCTTGAACATTACCTGAGTATCGTTCTTTCTTTGGGTTAATGCTGAAATGTAGAAGTCTTTGGTGCTTCAGTCTTGTAAACTAAGTTGTGTTGAGGAGGTAATGTCTCAATGAGTGTATTCACAGAGAACCTAGCAACTGTATATGCAAGCACGGATGCTGAAAAATGGAACAGCTATATAATTAGAACTGAATGCCTAAGCTTTATTTTATTGCATTAAAATGTATTTTATTTTTTAATCATAGACCATTTTGTTTGTCTAAATCACTGACTAAAAGTGCTCCACAGGGTCAGCTCCACACAAACTGTTCAAAACATCCAAACCAGACTTGACCCCCCCTTCCTGCATGTGTATATACAGACATGCACTCTTTCTTCTTTTCTTAATAATGATGATGATGATGATGATGATGATGATGATGATGATGATGTGCTGTCAAGTCAATTCTGAGTCATGGTGACCCTTTCCAGGGTTTTCCAGATAGAAAACACACAAGTGGTTTACCATTCTCTTCTTCTGGGAGCACCTTAGGACTATGCAAGTTGCCCAAGGCCACATGGGCTGGAGGCACAGCAGGGAATCGAACTCCAAACCACTGGCACCACAGCCAGATCCCTAAACCATCGAGCTATCCAGACGCCTTTTCTTTAAAACATAGAGCAGCAACAGTAGAGGTGCCACTGATAGACAGCTGCACCAGTTTTGTGTGCCATGATCCATCACTGACTTCAGTCTGGCTTGGTAACATGTTTTCCTACCTTTAGAGTTCAGTGAGTCATGTTTTTAACTTCCCAGCAATGGCAATGCAAAATATATAAGTTGGTATTCTTCTTTACTAATGTTATCTGACTCTTGACTGTGAGGCTTCGAGCAGCTTGATGACATACCTATTGCAACATCATCTGTTATTGTTGTAATAAAATGCATGCTGCCCTATTCTGTAGGATGATATCTGTCTGTATACCAGGGTTTTAAATAATTGTGTCTAAGTAAGCTAAAACATCCACTTGCTTCCAGATATCAGTGTTTTCAGATCAGGTTGGCTCATAAAGAATATCAAGAAAGATACTCTTCCAAATCATCAGGGAGAAGAAGCTGTTCTTGCTTTGGCTAATTGGGATGGCTTATGTGTGGGCAGGTTATCCTCTCATGCTGTCTGCAGCAGTGATATTTACCTATCTCTTCTTTCTCAAATGGAGCCTAATACACAACATAGTGTTTCTTGGCTGCTTTGTGTTTGCTGGAACTTAAGTGCACTTGAATTAAATTGCAGCTCATGAATGCAGTGAGAGTGCCAGCATGTTGAAATAAGGCAAAGCTATTGGGTCAGGATGATCAGTCACAATTATCTGTGAGCTGTCAGGAATCTAAAATTGTCTGAAAATAATTCTGTGGTTCAAAAAGATGTTACCTTGTGGCCAAAAATCTCTCTGTGACTGCCAAGGCAGCTTGTTTTGTTCAAATGTGCGCGTGTAGGATTGCAATCCTTAATATGTTATGAGGTATTATAGTGGCAGTCATAAGGCCTGATCCCACTGGCAAAAAGATCTGCTCTTGTACCTGGTTCTTCTCAAAAAATGTGACTCAGATTTTAGTGTTTATACAAGGCATGTGCACATGCGGACTACTGTTCCAAGGGAGTGAGTTTTTCTGCTCCTCTGGCAGAGGTCCATTTATTTTTGCAGTAGATGTGGTACTGATTCTTTGGAATGTCAAAGGGCCAATTCCACATATGTGAACATGCCTACCACTTTAAAAAAATCTTGCTACCTGATGCAGAGCCATACCAGAGAGATGGAATTAAAATAAATAAATGAATTGAAGCACCACTCCCCCATCACCCACCCAATTGCAGGCCACCCACTTGCCCAGTTTGTCCCCCTGCCCTCCCATCGACACCCCATGCCTCCTGTTTCCCTTTCCACCTTGTTCCTTTTCTCTCTCATCCCCTTCCACTCCCATTCTCCTTGTTCCCTGCCACCTGATTGCCCACCACCAATGACTAGCCTTGTTTTGGTGGAAGGCAGAGGGGACCTCCTTCCAGCTAGTGGAGTCTCTGCCATGGCTATGTCTAAGCGGCCTTAAGCAGCTGGAGGGCTGTTTGATGCTGCTCAAGAAGACGTGAGAAGCTGCAGAAAGAAATTCCCCAATTGGGATTGTGGAGGGGGGGGCTCCTCCCAGCTGGAAGATTCAGCTCCACAGCTTCTCGGGAACCAAATGGTCAGCCCTGCCAGCAGAAACACATATAGCTATTAAAAATCACATGACTGTCACATGGTTTTGAATCACTCGCACTTGCATTGCTGAAGACAGTGATGCAAATGATCAATCTAGATTTGGCCATAGTGATTATGCTCAAATCCCAAACGGTCCAAAGTAGGTAGGTAGGTTTCAGGTATACTGTACATGCTTGTCAAGTCTTTCTGTCTCTCTCTCAAGCTCTCTGATTAGTGTTTACTCAAGACAAAAAGGAGATAAAGATCTTGCTGTCAGAATTTAGCACTTTTATCTCCTGCTCCCATCTACAAATTACAAGGAAAGATGTAACTTAAATAGCCCAGGCAATTTTTAAAGAACATAAACCCAATACATAGGATGCTGGCCTACCCAAAAAGTCATATATTAAGTAAGCTAGCAGATCAGCTCACTTTTGAATAGTGGAATGAGTTGGCAAAGATTGATGGGAAAGTGAGACTGAGAAAATAGCATTTTGTAAGGCTTTGTTTTATTTGATTTTAAGTGACCAAGGACAGCCAACTTCCTCCTTGTGTTATTTAAAATTGTTTGGAAAATTGGGATACAGTGACGGTTCATTTATGACACCCCCTTTTAGTGGTCTAGTTTCTGCGTAATGTGACATCATGGCAACTATATCCAGGCTTTGGGTCACATACTTCACTTCTCCTTCATGTGTAAAGGAAGGAAACCAAATACTTCATTTTGTCATTTGTTCCTTTGAAACGGACCATCACTGTTTCACCCAAACATGTGAATTCATTGTATGTTAAAAGTAAAATGTGATACAATAATTTCATCTCGGTTCATTGTTTAACTATAATATTAAATTGTATCAGAAGACAAATTTGTTCCAAAGTATAAAAGGAAGCTTTAAGCTCCTTCCATGTTCATATCGAGGAGAAGAAAAAGAGGAGTGTTTGAGACAGAAGTTTGCCATGACCCATTCTCACAATGAGAATCTATATATATTTTTCTCCAGTGTTTAAACCTGAATTTACCTCTTCCTTCTATCAGATTACAGGCAGGCAGTGGAGACCCCAAATCAGTCACTAAGGTAATTGATAGGCTAGACAGCTACCAGTCGAAGCAAAGTAGTATGTTGCTTATTGTTGGGTATATTGGGACTAAGATGGTTAACCTGTTCCCACATAATCCTACCAGCTTTCTGCAATCTTTGGAGATAGTATTTGATGACTCAGCAACTTCAGGAATATTGTTTCTGACAACGTAGAACAGGGTGTTTTTAACTATAACACCCACATGGTGAAGTTCCCACATCTGAAGTCTATACTGGTTGGCTGCCCTGTGCCTTGCTCAACATTTCTCCAGCATTAACAAGATTGTTCCTTCTTGTTTCCTTCTTTCAGGATGTTTAAAGTGGTTGGCTCTGTTGCTCATTCTGTGATGCTTAAGAACCTATTTTTGTTTGTTTAGTGTTTTTTGTTGGCTTTTTCTTATTTTTATCTGCATAGGAAAATCATACATTGCTTTATAATAAGAATAAATCATGGGCATTTATCTCTGGCCACAGAAGATGAAAATGTACAAACTGTTTTCTTCTCTTCACTCTCAATTAATAATTCAGTAATAATGAACTTAAGTTTCATAAATCAGTGATAGTTCATGGTACAAGGCAGAGAACAGTACAGGTGTATTCCGTGATCAGGTGTATCATAAGCCTAGCCATTGGAAAATGGATTGGCATCTCTTTAGTTATTTTGGTTTTGGAGAAGCACAAGAAAGAGTGCAAATGTGAAGATGCTTGAAATTGAATCTGGATGCTTAATAGCCTTGTTCATCTTTATGTACATAATTCTAATTTTTTTATTAATGTCTCCTCAGTTGGCAAATTACAATGATCTTAAATTAGTTGACAAAGCTCATAATGATTGTTAACATTAATGTATATGAAATTGTGAGGCATCTTTGTTTTGGAGGAAAATAGGTAAAAAGAGGAATGATAGGAAAATAGGTAAAAAGAGGTATGACAGGAATATATATTCCTCTTGCCCTTCTTAATTTAATATGTGTATTTACATTAAAGAGGGCTTTTGGTTTTACAACAATAGCAATAGCAATAATAACAAAAGCTTTCTAGAGGACCCTTCAATTGTATGGTGCTCCCCCCTTCCTTGTAAGACTGTCAGTGTGTGATCCGCAGCCCTGACATGCACACATAGACTAGTTTTTCTCCTTCAGATCAGCAGCTTTGGACAGCTTCTGTTTTTGGCACCCTTTTCAACCTGCTCTGTCTTGTCATTTTAGAGTTCAATATTTGCTGTTCTGAAGGGAAAAAAATTGGGATGGGTTGGACCATTGTATTTGGTCTTTTGACCCTCCATGTTGCCCATGAGCAGTGAAGGATAACTTTTGACGAGCCATGTCAGATGTGACAGGCAATCTAGTTGGGTTGAGTGGAAATGTGCTGTACAAGTTTGAAGCCTTAGTTGAGGGCATTTTTCTAGTGTTCGGTGCATTTAAATTGACACCATACTTCAGCATGTTGTTCATTTAGAAACCAGGATATATGTTTACGTTTCTTAAATATTGACTTACTCTCCCCCCCCTTTGTGTAGGGTAGTATATTTGAGGGATAGAAAACTCATTTCAGAAACATTCTGCATAATTCAAGAAACCAAGTGTTGTTTACATTTCTTTTTCTTTTTCTTTTTTTGCATTTATGCTGTCTTTTCTCCCACAAATATTTTCTTTTTTTAAAAAAAATCAACTATTGCGGTGACTGCAAATAACATGTATTTATAGACATAAAAATATAGATGCTTTTCAGAACACGTACAATTGAATGCTTCCAAATAATGGGATTTACTAGAAATTCTGGGAAAGATAAGCTTAAGTTTTCCAACCTTGTGTTTAATTTCAGCCTGAAACTTTATCCAGGCATTGCTTATGTTCTTTTACACAGAACAAGACAAACAGCTGTGATATTTGGAAAGGGACAGTGGAAGGGAATTCATTGGGCGTGGGTGGTTATGAATAATATTAAGAGAGCAAGAGGTAATTTATAATGAACCATGAAATGCGGCAAACAGGAATGGTGCTATATTGGGAAACACATTCTGTCAACTGAGGCTTTAAAATGTGAATGTTTCATAACAAAGGAGCTTTACTAAGCAGAGTGCTCACTAACCTAGAGATCAAGCTACTCATTTAAGATGTTGTTGCGAAAGACTCCCGCCCCCCAACTCAAATGGAACATTTTAACTTCCCACAAGATTTAACAACAGTTTTATCATACGCTTAGGGTATGGAGAGACTACTTGCACAATATTATCTGTGCTGAGCCCAAGTTCTTTTGTATTAGGAATGCTTTTAGTATTTTATTTCTAGTTTCTTCCTACAGGGTTTTGCAAACACTCTCCTTTTGAAATCTTTTAACTTTTTATCCAGTATGTATTCTGAATCTATTTGTTTGCCTTTATCAGCATCATATTATTTATTTATTTATTTATTTATTTTAAATAAATGCATGCCGTGCCTTTTCACATAAATTTATGACCGCTAAGCAGTCTTGTGGTGTGGTATGTATGTGTGTCTCTTTCTAGCTCCCTATCTGAATCCTGCAAATTTCTGTTTTTGTACCAGTTAGTAGGGAAGGAGAGATTCCTTGTCTGCCTTTCTTCTTATTTCACAACCATGATTCTTCACACACAAAAATGCCAGTTCCACCTGGATTCAGTGCCATCCCTGCTCCAGAGTTTCAACACGTTACTGTCCTTGATCCTCCCCTTCATAATGAGATGGGCAGTGGCTGATCAAGAGTACGGTAATGTTAGCCAAATCTTATATTTGAGCACAGCCCAGTAGTTTGTAGGAAGGATGGGAAGGATTTTCAAAAATCAACTAAAAACACTGATGTTTCGGCAGGCCTTCCCCTCAATCAACTCCTGATCTTTCCTTCCTCTCCTTTTCCCTTGTGTCTGTTCTAGTTGTTGAAAGTTGAAAGCTTTTCTTTATATGATATTGTTTTTTCTACATTGTGGTATTTTTTGGTTGTAAGCCGCCTAGAGTGGTCCTAACCGACTAGATAGGCGGGATATAAATCAAATAAATAAATAAATAAATAAATAAATAAATAAATAAATAAATAAATAAATAAATAAATAAAATAAATTTTGTCGGTCACAGTGAAATGACCCTTTGGATTTAAGACATTCCTAGGCAATTCTACTGTACAGTACAACGAGATGACTATTAGGGATGGGATTTTTGGCATTTTCTGAATTATAGTACTTAGAGGTCTGATGCAGTTGCCCCAGCTGGAATTCTGGGGGCTTTAACACTCCCCCCCATCTCTTTCAGGTGTTTGATATAATTTAACAGCTGGTATATAAATGAGCAAAAATCCCTCCAGTTTTAAGGCAGAGGAGCTGCCTGGGCAGAGCTCTGTGACATTGGAAACCATTAGGGATACTGTAATTTCTTGAGAGTCAACCTGCATGGAACATAATGGATAGGGATACAGTACTGCTGTTTAGACATTTAACTAGCCCTAACAAAATATGTGCTTGAAATAGGGGTAAGTGTTAGGCAGTTACAGAAGAAACATTGCTAATTGTAGACTGATATGTAAGATATGTAACCACAACTAGTAGTTGTCTTTAGACTTGTCCTTCTTGGCAGTGAAATGAACAGAATAACAAAAGAATGCTGTTGTACACTGTATACAATTTAGGCTAAGAATTTTTGAGGTCACAGTGGTTTGGTGGGTGAATAAACAGCCTTGGGAGGTTTATGATATTTGCCTATACAAAGTCAAGTTTTATGCAGAAACCCACAATTAACTGACGAGTTTCTCATGGAAAACAAAACAACGGGCAATGGAGTTAATCTGAAAAGATAATAAATATTTTCCTGACAAACATATTTTACTGAAAATGAAATATGTTATTTTTTTTCCTGTTGCATATAGCTGTATCTCATCCTAAAATATAGATTGCTTTTAAAAATGTGTGTCTGTTTTGATCAGAGTAGGAACAGCTTCATGTCATATTACCCACTTTCATGCAATATAAATAAGTTTCATTGGCTACCTTTAGAAGGACTAGGAAGTTTGTAAGGGGCAAGAAGGAGAGAGTTCAATATCGGAATGATGCTTTTGTCAGCAGCTCCATCTCTTTCATAATATACAGTTTCAGCCTAAAAAAACCCATAAACTAACTACTAAATAAGGGTGCCTTAGTACTGATCTCTGTGTTCTGAGTGAAGGTGGGTAAATACGATCACATTCATTGACCAACTACCTCCACTGCAGACTCATGCACTTGCTATGCAGCCTAGTAGCTATGAAGGAGTCCTGAACAGATGAGGGGATTCCCATAAGCATGGAGTCCATGTGAAGCTACCCTGATGATTGAAAAGTTACAGAAACATGGATCGTTTTTGAATGTGATGACTATGCAGTAGCCCACACACTTAACTTGGAGCAATTTGCCAACTGTATTTACATCAAATGCATTATGCTGATAGGGGTGTTAACTAATGGGATTTGACTCAATAATTTTCTTTTTGGATTACACTTCTCGTTGGTTAAACAGTGTCAGTTATCTGTGGGTCAGTCTTTGACAGTGAGATTGCCTTATAGAAGTGTACCTCAGTAATCAGACTTGCAAGTGAAGCCCCTGGTTTTCCTTCCAATGGTCAATCACAAATGCATGCTGGTATACAAGATCCTAAGGAAAATCAATGTCTTTCACCACCTGAGGTAGCCTCTAAATATATGCTAAACATATTGGTCAGTTTGATCTTTAGTCCACAAATGCCAGGTGTTGAACAATTTAAGTCACTTCACTTCCATGGATGGCTTTTGTTAACAGCAGCAAAATATGAAAGTCCCAATGATTTTACCGCACAGTTTTTTAACATATTGTTAATATTAGTTCGGTAATATTAATATTGTTAATATTAGATCTTGAGAGTCCCCTGGACTGCAAGGAGAACAAACCTATCAATTCTGAAGGAAATCAACCCTGAGTGCTCACTTGGAAGGACAGATCCTGAAGCTGAGGCTCCAATACTTTGGCCATCTCATGAGAAGAGAAGAATCCTTGGAAAAGACCTTGATGTTAGGAAAGTGTAAAGGCAAGAGGAGAAGGGGACGACAGAGGATGAGATGGTTGGACAGTGTCATCGAAGCAACCAATATGAATTTGACACAACTCCGGGAGGCAGTGAAAGATAGGAGGGCCTGGTGTGCTCTGGTCCATGGGGTCACGAAGAGTCGGACACGACTGAACAACTAAATGACGACGAATATTAGTTCGTACTTCATTAATGAAATTACTCTTAAACATTTCTGTTCCTACTAGCATACTCTCAAAACTGAATTAAACTGTTAAAGCAATGCTGAGCATCTATCTATATGGGTGCTGGAATGTATAAACCTGATTTTAAATACACCTACCTAGCTTCTCTGGAAACAACTTCTCTTTTTTTCTCTCCTAGTTTTACTAAGTATTACTACCTTCCCAGAATCCTCAGAATGAATAAGGTATAAATCTGAATAAAAAATAGTAGTTCAAAGCTGGACAAAAGCTTTTTGGCTATGGTATAGCAGGCTTGCAATCAAGAAGATGTGTCACACTTCACTACACACATAGTTGACCATATCCATTTAAATTAAAATTAACTTTTCTAAAACTGAAGTGTATTGCTATTGATTTCAGTATCATTATTAAACTACATCAAAAAGTGCCTTGTAATATCTTCTGCAGAATTCAATCTGGTTACACTTATAAAGACAAGAATATGGGAACTCAGGGTGGGGCTTTTTCATTTTTATTTTTTGGAAAAAAATCATTTTTGTATTGTGTGCCGAGAATTTATGTGCAAAAAGAATTAAAAAGCTGAAGATGCAGCTTACTTGTAGTGGGGAATTTTAAGACTGCCTTGAAAAATATTTAGAGCTCACAGGTAAGCACTGTGTCAAGAAGGGCTTTTAAACTATTCAGCTGAGTGGTAGGAAGGAAAAAGTGAGAAAAGTAATTCCTTATCTTTGCAGTTCAAGTCAAAGATGTAACCCATTCCAATAATGCACATATATTTTTACAGGTGTATCCCGCACAAATTGGATATTTCCCCCTCTTTCTGTCTGTCCCTCTTTAATTCTCACAAATTCTCACATCTTCATACATATGTAATGGCCCCAATGCAACTAAATGTTAGTCAGATTTCACTGAAATTGATGGACCTTTAGGAAGTTGCAACTGTGTTGTCCCATTAATTTCAGTTCCCCACACGAAGAGCTTATTTTAACTGCATAATCCTTTTGTTGTACCAGAACATATACACATAACACCCAGTAGGTGCACAGAGATTATATGCAAACTATTTTTATGTGATTCTTCTGTGAAGAAACAACATTCTGTCTTCTGTCTAATAACAGTCTGAAAGTTCAGTATGCTGCATACTTCTCTATGGGATGCTCTCCATCATTAAGCATGGACTTCTCTGTCTGAAATGTATCCTGGCCTTTTCTAGAACTTCTGAACAGCTAGAATATTTATAAGCCTTACACAATATACCATAATACAGATGAGAGCCCACTTGAAGCCGAGAGCAGCAAATCTGTAGGCTTAAAAATAGGCCTGCCCCCAAAATGTAGAAAGTAAAATATGTCCAGTAATATTTAGATCCTTCCATCATATCTAGATTGATTTGACAACAGTGGCTGGAGAACAGTTATTTTAATATATTTAAGCAAGAACTTGCATAGTCAGTAGATAACGGTTTTCAAGATAACAGTCTCAATTTACAGAACTGACATGGCTAAGCTCTAGCACTGTGCATCAGTATTCATTGGCAACAGAATTGTAATTTTGTTTGCTGCCCGCTGCTGCTGCTGGGAGTTTTGGATGTTTTGGACTACAGCCTCCAACCAAAAGTCCTCCAGAATTCTCCCAGCGAGATTTTTAGGGGCTTTATTCTTCATTGTTTTCAGGTGTTTTTTTTTTTAAATGAATTTAGATGGTTGTTGTGGGTTTTCCGAGTTCTTTGGCCGTGTTCTGAAGGTTGTTCTTCCTGACGTTTCGCCAGTCTCTGGCTGGCAACCTAATGAATTTAGACTCTGGCAGCCATTGCCATTGTGTGAAGACTGGAAATGATTAGGTTTTCCCATTCTGTGGAAGTTGCAAGGGATTATGAATATGGTAAGCTACTTGTGAGGCCATGCACAGGAAGCCTCTTAGAAAAGCCTACCAGACTCATAATTCCTTGTAGTTCTCATGGATCTTAGTTCCACCCATCCACTTCCCCATCTTGTCTGGAGAATGAAAATGGTTGCTGGGAATTGAATTCATTAGTTTAAGAACTTGAAACACTTTTGAGACCTTGATGTCTTGATTAAAGCTTTACTCTTAGGCTGAATGATATGTGTATCTCAGGCAGTAGGATGGTAGGCATGGCAAATTGCATCCTTCCTCCCTCCTCTGTTGTGACTACTTTTCTCCCTAGCCCTCATCCCTCACTTTGATGCAACCTCCATCCTCTTTTTGTACTTGGTTCCTTTCTTTTCTAACAGCCATGCCAGAAGCTCATCCTTCTTAGTGTCTCCATTGTAGTTGCTGGCCAGCTGGCTAATTTGCCAGTCATTCTCTTAACAAAAGACCCAGTTACCTCGTTGCTGGCATGTGAAGTACACCATTGCATCCTGCCACAAGTTTCTTCTCCCGAGTTGATCTGAATTTGGTAGTAAATTCAGCGTACGTAAAGGTTACCTAATCTGTGCTTTGCTTAAATATTGCATTAATCTCTCTGCAAGTAGTAATTATTCTAAATGTTATCCAGAACCATCTGTGATTTTGCAAATAGATTGTTGGACATATATTTTTTTAAGCTTCAGGGACTAGCTTCTAATCAGTAGTTGAGGGTGAGGAGAGATGGCTAGAAAGCTTCAGGATTTTGGTGGCAATCACCAGTTAGTATACCAATTTGAACAATATGGCTGTGATGATTCCCAGTCATCCAGGTGAGTTATCTGGAAATTGAGTCATGGCAACTGGAGTTCTTTCTGATTAGGTTGAAAGGTTTCACCCCCTGTAATGTTTGAAAATTTGAAAATCCCACTTCTGCAGTCCTTCTCCACCCATTGTCTCCTATTTATCATGCTGCCCTTTCATCCGTCCCCAGGAAGATCTGGATCACACACACCAGAAACACCACTGTTAACTACCATTAATGACCCATGACAATGGGTGGAGAAGGACTGCAGAAGTGGGATTTTCACTCACCTTCCCATCCTTTGTCCATCTAATGAACCTATTCAGACCAGGGGGAAATGAAACCAAGTGGAGAATACATCAGGGGTCTCCTACCAACTCTCCTCAGGCTGAAGAGGCTGCTTGGATGAGTGGCAAAACATTTCAACTTAATCAGAAAGAAGTCCAGTTGCCATGACTCAACTTCCAGACAATTTGAACAATATTTTCCATGTCCTAAAGAAGCAAGAAACATCCCTGGAAGTACGTTTGGGGGCAATATCTCAGTAATGCAGTGTACTGTATTCTCAGGTAAGTACAGCTGACATTATTGAGGAGTAACCTATTGACTGGCTGGTTTTCTTCTTAAAAAAACCCTTCTCTTTTCCTAGAACTTAAATCATAGTCCTTCCGGAGAGAAACAGCATACCTGAAGGGGTAGGGTTTCCACTGATGATGTCATTGTTTTTGACTCTGTCATTTTTGAAGAGACTCTCCGTACAACAATCTCTATTGAATGTTAATGGTTTTTCGCTTTCCTATTTATGCAACTCAGCCTGGATGCAGGTGGCAGGGGGATAGCATGGCATGGTTAATTGCCCCATAGTGCCTTCTTCCTTCTCCAGAATGGGTGTCAGTGCATTATTTATTAGGTAGCAAAAAGTCTTGTAACATCGTAATGAATAAAATGTTTTAGTTGATGTTCAGGCTGTCTGAGGGAGGGTATATTCCCTTATGAACTTCCTCAGTTTTCAGCTCTTCGGAAGTCGCTTCTTTCTTGGCTTCACCACCTTCACAGGAACATTTGGTGTAAACACGAAGACCACCTTTTCATAGGCTACTCTCAGGCTATGTTCTTGTTTCCATGAGAAATAAGGCTAACAGGTTCCCTGCTGTTCTACTAGCAATAGGCAATAACCCCTTTTATTCTAGGCAGGCTTTCTTTCCTCTCCTCTCCAAAATATTGCTGTTTTGAAAGGATTTTAATGGGAATGTTATCTTTTTATCTTTAAAATATTTTTAAAATTGTTTTAAAGCAATTTTATTTGCTGCATTTAATTATTAATCTGTTTAATTGTTTTTAATATGGTAATTTATTGTATTTTTAACTGTTTTATTACTTGGGTTTTAAAATTCTTTTGATGCATAGCCTGAATGTCAGATAAAAGAAGTTATTTTTAAGATACTTCAAGATTATATACTTTTCTTGGGAGAAAAGTGGGTTATACATTAAATAAATACTGTAGTTGTGTGAGTTGTAGCCCAGTTTTTCATATGCAACTGAATATATCTTTATTGAACTCATTTGTCTTACTGCATAGCAAGCTACTTTTACATAGAATGTAGTATGTATCACATGTGTGGGTTTTTCAGGAAGTATGTGACAATATTTAGTTCCAGACAAGAGGTCGAATCTTAGGCTAACCGATATAGATGCAAGTCTTCATCAGGAATGGCTTAGGTTTGGAGAACGATGGGTTGTACAAATGTAGAGTCTTATAATTCCTGAATGCCTTCCTCCACCTAACCTTGCGACTTGTGTGATCGAAGCACCCAAAATGATTTGTAAAGAAAACAGCTTTAGCTAGAAGACAGTCTACATAGTATTATCCCGTACTGATGAGAAAGTTGTGTTGGGTAGACAGACCAAAAGAGTACACTTTTTTTTAACAAAATAGTAATCAAAACTACATGTTTCATAATAATTAGTTATGAAAATTACACTATAAGTTAATGGTATGTTCAAATGCTTCCTGTAGCACAGAACACTTTACATGTTTCTCACAAAAAGCTTGTGTTCACCCGTATGGCTTCACCCAGAAGAGGCCTCTAAAAATAAACACCCTTCATGTTAGCCTTTTTTACAGTGCTTCATACTTTAGCTCTTGTATAAATATCTGCCACATTTCCACCAGGAGTTATTGCTGTTATATATTTTACAGACACTTTACTGTCATCTAAGTGGTTTATTTTATTCCCACAGCTAGAGGAAAACTACAAAAAGAATTTTGTAATCTGAATGTGATTGTGGGCTGAGAGTAATGTTTTGAAAAGGAGCTAAAAGTAAATTATATTACTCCTTTATTGTGTTTATGAAGACTTTCCTATTGTGCTAGAAGTTAGCATTCGTTTCAAAGATATTAACTGGATGTGGTTTTATTATGACTGTGGGATTTTGGCATCAGTTTCTCCTGTCCACCCTTTAATCATCCTAGGGAAGTATATCAAAAGCTTATTTAGACAAGGCCTTAATGGTGAATGGTGCATATAGGGTGGGGGTGAGGGAATATATGATTTTCATTTTGGCTTAGAAACCTTCCACTAAGTTGTCTCATATATACTGTTGTGTTCTTAGAAATGTTGTCTTGTAGTGTTGTGTTTGGGTTACAAGTGCTCCCAAATGGTGAACCCTTCAAGTTGACTTTGGTTGGAATGAAAAGGAAATTTCTGACCTTTCAAAATGCCACTGAATGGGTTTTCTGATGGGAAGTGTGGTTTGATGGACATGGCCTTCACTTTTCTCCCTGGAGACATCAGTGTATCATCTACATGCTGGTGTAGCCTCAGCAAGTGCATCTCAGATTAGATGTGAGTACACTTTGTAATACTCACTCTCCCCCTGCTCCCAAAATAGTCTTTAATTGGTGATATTTTTTTTTCCTGTTGCACTATAGATGTTCTGAACTGTATGTTATATTCTTTTTATAATAAGATTAGGTTATTGGTTTTGCTGCTTCTTTTTAAAAGATTTTTACAAAACGTTTTGTAATAGTTTTGTAAAAAAATTCCTGGATGTGAAAAAATGCAGTAATTTGTACAGCCCAGTCATATGAAAACATACTGAGGAAATTCTATCTGAAATAATACTGGGTGATATATATTGAGAACCTTTTTTGTAACAGGAACATCTCCTTTAAACAGATAATAACTGCTGGATCCAGTATATCAAAGAAATCATAATATGACATCTACAGTTCTGCACATTTGCAGGGCACAGACACAAAGGGAGATAGATTGGGATTGAAAGCCAAATGGAAAGATTTTTGTGGAGAAAATGCAGTGCCAGAGAAGGATGTTGAAGAGAAGAAATGTACATGTACGTGCAACCAGAAATGAATAGATTCACCCCACAAATATTTACATGTCCAAGATCTTCTTCACGAATGCTAATAATATATTGGGGTTCAAAAGTGAAAGCTAAAGGGCAGTGTCAACAAGCATGCATTTAAACACATGCAATGCATGCACACATAACATATTCCTTCATGTCTTCAGGAACTGCTTGGAAAAACTTCACTGTCAGATGTTTTTCATATCTTTGTGGAGAGAGATACTTTCGGGGGGGGGGTAGGTAAAATATATGCAGTTTCTTTGATAAAATTATGAAAAGACATAAAGAGACCATTTTTTTAATGAAAGAGTGCATATGCTGTATCTCAGGGCTGGGAAACATGTAGCTCTCTAGAGTTTTTAGGTTCCAGTTCTTAGCCAGCATAGCCAATGCTAGGAAATGATGGGAGCTGCAGTTCAGCCTCCTCAGGAGGACATGTATTGAGAATTCCTGTTTCTGATGACAATTAATTTTTCTGTTTTCTTCTTAGAAAGAAACTAGAATAAATTGGAATTACAGTTTTCCATCCCACTTGATTTGTTTAAATAACTATGAAGTGCTACCAGAATTCAAGACCACAAGTTTTAGTTAGTTATTAAGTTAATGATTTCATTTTTTTCCAGATAATGGATTATTGGTAAAGATTTGTGTCCCTTTTTAAAGAATATCAGTGTATTACTTCATTTGGTTTAAACTTACGGATATTTGCTGGGTGTCTTCCCTTTGTGAGTGTTGTATAGCCCTCTGAAGTCCAGGTAACTATCTTTTCGTCTAGTGTAGGCTCTTGTGATAGTTAATACATAATTCTTTTAACATCTCACCCCCTTAGGAGCAACAGGTATGCTGGCACCTGTTTTGTCAGTCCAGATGAAAGGACCTGACCAATATGACTCCATATCTCTTTGATCTCCCTGCAGAAGGTCAGCATATCTGCCTAGAGATTCCTCTGAAGAGCAATTTAAAAGTTGCATTTGAGCAACATCAAGTGAAATGTCTTCACATCTCATGCAGTGAGGAGCTCTTTGGTGTACTTCCTGGCTAGATGTAAGGAAAGATATTAACCCTTCATCCAAAATGAAATATTGTTGACTCGTGTTCTTCTTAGGACTAGGTCTTTTGTCTGTCTGTAGCACAATGTATACATCTTATTCTGTTTAGACATTTAATGCCACAAAAATAAGTATAATTTAGCATCCTTCTGGCTGTTTTGTTCACATTTTTAAAGAGGATTTTTGCAATAAGTGTGAGAAATTTGGTAGAGTGCAATTTAAAAATCAATAGGAGAAGCAGCATAAAGTGAAAATAATATTTGAAATCCACTCCAGAAAGATTATTGTAAGAATTTTCTCACAAACAATACAGGGCAGTCTCTTCATATCCACAATGATTGTGTTCAATACAGTGATGTGTGTTATTAGTGATGAAGCAGCCAAGATTATGACGTATCTTCAGTTAGAAAGTAAAATATCTAGTCTGAGGGCTAGATCAATTTGATCCCAACCCATTGAAGGAATGTCAGATTTATTAAGTCAGCACTTACATTCATGCAATTACTGTAATTCGGTGTATTAGTTGAAAATAACAATTTCATTCTCAGTGTGATCCTTCCTAGGAATTTCTCCACTAGACATCCTTTTTAAAAAATGGAAATGGCAACTGTAACAGTGAAAGATGGAAAGATGAGTTCTCTTATCATTTTTCTGACTCTGTAAGTGACAATTAACCCCTCCCTCTAAATTTTAATAATTGTATTTCAGACTTGTCAACAATAACATGTTCCAAGTACAGAGAAGTTAATACAGCAAAGCACTAATCTGCAGTAATTATCAAAATGCCCAGAAGTCTTCACTGTCTGTTGAAAAACAGGATGAGGGAATACATTACATAAGGAATGGTATTTCAAAGCCTGGGTGACATTCTAGAGAAACCACTGCCCTGTACAATCACCAGCTAACTTCTAATAAAGGTGAGATGTGTTTCAGTGCCTCCTACAAAAATCTTAGCAAATACGAGCAGGAAGCATGGATTTTTAAGAATCATTCCTATTACTGTATTTTTTGCTCCATAAGACACACTTCCCCCCAAATAGGGGGGAGAAAGTATGTGCGTCGTATGGAACAAATACAGTAAAAAAGGGGTTCAACCACCACCACCCAGAAGCCCCCCACTGCCATGCTGGGAGGCCTCTGAACTAGCACCAGAGACTGCTTGCTATTTGGACCTCACCATTCTGCACAGCTGGCTTTCTAGGATCTGCTTCCTGGAGCCCACCTGGAAAACCAGCAAGGCCAACAGACCTATGGCAGCAGGCAGTAAAAACAGCCAAGGACAAAACAGGAAAGAGTAATTCTAGAAAAACCAGGGGAAACCACAAACACAATCCCCCACTTAGGCAGTTGATTTCCCCATATTTGGGGAAATCACAGGGGTCAGCACATCCAAAGTGCAATAGATGAGCCTCACCCTGGGAAAACCACTTCGATGATCATAGTATCTCCCCTGACAGGTATGAGTTGGAATGGCCTCTGAATCTCCTTCCCCTTTCTGTTCCCTGTCCCCCAAAGGCACGGTGACTCCCCGGCTGCACCTCCTGATCAGAACAGGGCTGCACAGCCCCAGTCCCCAAAGAGGCTAGGAGAGCTACTCAGTGTTTTGGGGTGCCCCACAGGACCCCCATCAGAGGCTGGATGTTCCTCCCACAATCTTCCAGTGCACAGATATTAGCATACCTAATATGCGGGGAAGGCAGGGAAAGCGGGGAAATTCAAAACTTTCAGTTAGTGAAGAGGCTGCTTGTCTGCTTCCTTGCTAGTCCAAGCAGTTACTGAGCTGGGAGAGAGACCTGGGACTGCCTGGTACAGTGGGGTCTTGACTTGAGAACTTAATCCGTATTGGAAGGCAGTTCTCATGTCAAAAAGTTCTCAGGTCAAATCTGCATTTCCCATAGGAATGCATTGAAAACCATTTGATCCGTATCTGCTCTTTTCCGTCCATAGAAACTAATTGGAAGCTGCTATTCTGCCTTCGACCACTAGAGGGGGATATTTTGTTTCTTTTTTTCTTAGGTCAAGAATGGTTCAGGGAAGGCAGGGAAAATACAGTCCAGGCAGTCTAGTACCAGGCAGTCTGAAGACTGTCTCCCAATCCACTCTCTAAACACTGGGAGGAGTGAGGAAGCAGACAGGCACCCTTTTCACTGGCCAACAGTTAACTGAAAGTTCAAATTTTGCACTTTCCCTGCCTCCCACGTGGTTTTTTTCAGTTCTTAACTCAAATCTAAGTATGTAAGTCAAGTCAATATTTTCCTATGAGAGTGGTTCTTAAGTCAAAATGTTCTTAACTCAAGCCGTTCTTAAGTCAAGACCCCACTGTATTGTCATTTTAAAATGTAAAATTTAGTTTTAAAGCTGTTTGTTTGGGGTTAGTGCTTGGGTGAAAAGGTGCTCAAACCTGTGTGTAGAAACGTGCATACTTGCTTTAAAAGCTGCCTAGGAAGTGTTCAGACCAGCGCCGATCAGTTGTTAGGTGGGAAGAAGAGAGGGGAAAGGAGCAGGAGCGGAGAAAAGCACAAAATGCCTGCCGGCTGCCGGCTGCCTGCTGCCTTTTAGCTGTTTGGGGCTCTTTTTTGGCTGTTCTGGGGTCTACCAAGGCACTGTGAAGAGCAAGGCTCAGTCTACAGTACCTGGTAAGTGACTTTCTTTTAAGTTTGTTTAAAGTTTCTGACCTTTTCCCCCCCATAAAAATGCATTAATTAATTTTCAATGCATTTCTATGGGAAATTTGGATTCAACTTGCAAACTTTTCAACTAGGTCTGGGCATCTAATAGAGAATGTATTTCCAAAGGGTGTTGCAAATAAACTAACTGTGCCTCGTGACTTCTAACTGGATTACAGTACCTGCTTCCTGATTTCAGCTACTATAGTTTGTATTCAGTTTTTTTGGCTCATCAAGAACATTGTTCATGGCTTTGTGTGGCCTAACCTGTTGTGCCTTGCAGGCTATAAACGGTCAATTATGTCAGAAAATTGAGAGTTGGTCTTATGCTGAGCATGTGCTACTGTTGGTGAATGGGATCAGGTTAAGCTTTGTGTTGCTGTTCTTTTGCATAACCTAAAGTAAATAAGGAAAACCAGCTGTTAAATAGTTTAATTCCACTATTTATCCTCCACACAACTAAAAGGGACCTCTCAATGCAGTGCCAAATCAGACAAGCCATTTCTAACTTAATATAGGCTTGAGTTGTAGCTGGGCAGAGTTGCACAACAATCTCATCTGTCATTGAGACATTTCTATAAGCATGGGGAGGAGGTGGATGAAAGGAAATGTAAAATATAGGTAGCGTGGTATAGGTCTTATCACTGGCTGATAATGGTCTATATTAATGCCACTGTTGACTGCTGTTCACTTTACATGGTTCAAATGTTACTCTGTTATATTAAATATTGTATTACACTGTTTGGTTCAGAATATATTTTTCCTGTGTTCCTCCTCTAAAAATTAGGTGCGTCTTAAGGTCAGGTGCATATTATGGAGCAAAAAATACGGTATTTTGAATTGTTTGGAAACAAAAGGGAAACCAGCCTTACTAGAATACTGCAGCAGTACTTTCAATGCCCAATTATCAACTGTGCCACCACCATGGCAGCAGCAACATACTGCATCAGTTGAGGCTTCTAATTCTCAAAAGGAGACCCACGGAGAGTACATTACAGTAGTCTAAGCTGAAAGTGACCAAAGCGCATCTGACAATGGCCTGATCTCCTTTCATTAAGAAGAGCTCCAGCTTTCTCACCAGTGATAGACGAGCAAAAGCAACCAGACACAACAGCTGAGTTTTAATCCTTTTGGGACCATATTAGTGTTGCACATCAGAGTTTGTCACACTCACAGTCTCCTCTAGGGAAAGGAAAGGGTTCCACAAAAAGTAGCTGATTGTCATTATAGACAGAGTAGAACCAGATTAGGCTGAGTGGCAGGGAGTTTTGCAACCTCACTATGTGAATGTGGCTGAGGAGATCCTGAATCTATGATGTCAGCATTCAGTTCATTGTATTATACTAGGCAGATCAAATGGCTAATAGCATAAGATTTTTGCCATAAGATGCACCATACTTGTTGTAGAGATACTATATTTTCTTCAAAGTTATTGACTTGCGATCTTGTTCATCTAGTAGGATTGCTGAATATTTTGCCTAAATCCTGTCTCTATTGCTTTTTATTATATAAGTCTGTTAGCAAACACAGTAATATTGTTCCCAGTGGTATTTTGCATTCATCATGTGTAAATTTTTTGTTGGATATGTTTGCAATTTTTCTTGCTTGGGTACCAAAGTTGTATTTTGAAGTTATTCATGACTTTCTTCCAATTACAAGAGTGTCTTCTATGAGTTTGTATATCTTCTGACCAATATACTATGGGAACATTATTGTTTACTACTTCCTCCTTTATTGGCAGCAGGAGTACAGAATTTAATCCACCAAATCATTGTATCTGCCAGGGCTTACCTCTTCAGAAGTGAAAAGTTGTGTTTTTTGCAGGGAGGGGATGAGGAGGGGAAAAACATGAATATTTATTACCTTGGGAAATGATTCTCTGTGAAGCTCTTCCGTTCATTTCTGGTTTATCATTAGTGGTTAGTAGGAGAGGGAGCATTTTCCTCACATTATTTTTTGTAAACAAAATCAAGAACATACAGTACTAGGAATGTACAGATCTTTGGAATTTACACTTGCTGAAATGCCACCATAATCAACTGGTATCCTAATTTTACACCTCTTTCTAGATATGACAATGTCAAAATGGCATAGATTTAACTGACTTGAACTGAATGTGGATGTTCCAGTATTTGGAACATACAGAAAATTCTAAAGGAGATTGATGTATGTTGAACATTGCTTTAAAAAATAAAATTGGCTGAAATCCTGCTGCATAGTTACATAAGCAGCATAACCTCTAGCAAATTGCTGTAAGTTAAGAAATCTCCATAGACATTAACTATTGCATACTGAGTCATGCAACTTGGTGTACAACAGATAATGCCTATACAGATTTCAGATGCAATTTATGTCTGAAAATTACGCCATTGGTGTTAACTGCACAACAGGATTTTAGCCATTGATTAAAATTGGATAGCAATGCCCGTGGAAATCCCATAATGGCAAAACCCATTTGCCTGTAAGTCAGTTGACAAGATATCACTATTATCTATTTTTATTTATTAAACTAAGCTGTGGTTTGTGGATAATAACAAAACTGTAAGTAAGTATCATTCTAGCTGATATGCTCACATTTGTAGTTGCAAACGCTAAAGCTATGTTCTTGTCTATATTTTATGCTGTCTCTTTATTAGATCACAACAACTTTCGGATAAGTGTTTATAATTCTTTTTCACGTATTCCATTCTTGACTTATTTTTATCAGAGTAATTTCAAATTGCATTTTATAAGATGATATCTCTCTGAATGTGTGCCATGAAACAAATTGGATAAGCCCAATCTCTTGAATGAATCAGATTTTTTACAATTGAAGAAATATTCTACAATTGATTATTTGTCTTATTATCATCTAGTTTCTAAGCTAATTAAATGAACACTGAAAGTTATGCTTTCCAATTAACAACCTATCTTTAGAAAGACAGAGCAATGCATTTATTTCTGTTACCCAATAATGAAAACTTGTAAAAGTTCGTAAAGATTTCTGGCTCAGAAAAATAAAAGGTCTTTTAAAGAATACATTTAACATATTGATTGAACCGCACACACACCATTTTACCAATTAGGTTGGAATGTTCATTAACAATGCCTATGTTCAGAAAAACCAGAGGGGAACAAAATGGCATTCACAATTCTTAATTAGTGCCATTTAAAGTGTATTTTCTTTTACAGAAAAGCGAAAGTTGCTCCTGACTGTGAACAAGGTTTCAAGTAAAAGGGAGGCAGATATGACATATGCTTTATCTTCTTTAGTAACTCTCCTTCATAATTGTTTTAGGGATTTAGTTTAATTATACAGCTGAGTTGAAGGAGGGCAGTTTTTAGCTGATGCAAGTGTGAAGAGTGAAAGCTGCTCATCTCTTTAAGGGGTTAGGTGGCTTCCTTGTTTCTAGTGAGTTATTGTAAATAGGAAATAGAAAGACATTAGAAACTGTTTTTATTTTTAACATGAGCTCAGAATCTTCTGTTTATTACATATAAGATTGTCACTCTTTTTTTCTGTAACACAAAACAGTTACCTATATTGGTGGTCTGGTAGGATGAACATTTATGTAAACAATTTATTGGCATCAAAGAAAAATAATTAATTATTTTGTAAGTTAATACAAATAGTCCAAATAATTATGTACTGTTAGCAGTAGTTCTAAATACATTGGTCATTCTAGTACTGTAAATTAGATCTCATTCTCTTTTTCTGTGCTCCTAAAACTAAAGAAAGGCCCCTTCATGGATTGCTGCCTTGTCGTGGTGAAGGGGCTTGAATAATTCAGAGAAGCTATGGGCTATGCCGTGCAGGGACACCCAAGACAGACAGGTCATAGTGGAGATTTCTGACTAAACGCAATCCACCTGGAGCAGGAACTGGCAACCCACTCCAGTATCTTTGCCAAATCCCTTATGAATACAGAGTGGAAGTGAAGAAAAGATTTAAGGAACTAGATTTGGTGGACAGAGTGCCTGAAGAACTATGGATGGAGGCTCGTAACGTTGTACAGGAGGCAGCAACAAAAACCATCCCAAAGAAAAGGAAATGCAAGAAAGGAAAGTGGCTGCCCAACGAGGCCTTACAAATAGCAGAGAAGAGAAGGGAAACAAAATGCAAGGGAGATAGGGAAAGTTACAGAAAATTGAATGCAGACTTCCAAAGAATAGCAAGGAGAGACAAGAGGGCCTTCTTAAATGAACAGTGAAAAGAAATAGAGGGAAATAACAGAAAGGAAAAAAACCAGAGATCTGTTCAAGAAAATTGGAGATATTAAAGGAACCTTTTGTGCAAAGATGGACATGATAGAGGACAGAAGCAGAAGACATCAAGAAGAAGTGGCAAGAAAACACAGAAGAATTATACCAGAAAGATCTGGAAGATAGTGTGGCTGCTGACCTTGAGCCAGACATCCTGGAGAGTGAAGTCAAGTGGGCCTTAGAAATTATGGCTAACAACAAGGCCAGTGGAGGTGATGGCATTCCAGTGGAACTATTTAAAATCTTAAAAGATGACGATGTTAAGGTGCTACACTCAATATGCCAGCGAGTTTGAAAAAGGCAGCAGTGGGCAGAGGATTGGAAAAGATCAGTCTACATCCCAATACCAAAGAAGGGCAGTGCCAAAGAATGCTCCAACTACTGTACAATTGCACTCATTTCACACGCTAACAAGGTTATGCTCAAAATCCTCCAAGATAGGCTTCAGCAGTATGTGGACCGAGAACTCCCAGAAGTACAAGCTGGATTTTGAAGGGGCAGAGGAACTAGAGATCAAATTGCTAATATGCGCTGGATTATGGAGAAAGCCAATGAGTTCCAGAAAAACATCTACTTCTGTTTCATTGACTATGCAAAAGCCTTTGTGTGGACCACAACAAACTATGGCAAGTTCTTAAAGAAATGGGAGTGCCTGAACACCTTATCTGTCTCCTGAGAAATCTATATGTGGGACAGGAAGCAACAGTTAGAACTGGATATGGAAGAACTGAATGGTTCAAAATTGGGAAAGGAATACCACAAGGTGGTATATTGTCTCCCTGCGTATTTAACTTATATGCAAAATACGTCATGCGAAAGGCAGGACTGGATGAATCCCAAGCCGAAATTAAGATCGCCGGAAAAAAATATCAACAACTTCAGATTTGCAGATGATACCACTCTGATGGCAGAAAGGGTGGAGGAATTAAAGAACCTCTTAATGTAAGCAGCACACTTATAATATATAATAAAATGAAATTAATGAAGGCAAATTTAAAAATAAGATGTGTACACACATACACATAAAAAGCAGATACATCACCTTGCCGACAAAAGTCCACATAGTCAAAGCTATGGTTTTTTCCAGTACTGATGTACGGAAGTGAGAGCTAGACCATAAAGAAGGCTGACTGCCAAATGATTGATGCTTTTGAATTGTGGTGCTGGAGGAAACTCTTGAGAGTCCCCTGGACTGCAAGGAGAACAAACCTATCTATTCTGAAGGAAATCAACCCTGGGTGCTCACTGGAAGGACAGATCCTGAAGCTGAGGCTCCAAAACTTTGGCCATCTGATGAGAAGAGAAGACTCCGTGGAAAAGTCCCTGATGTTGGGAAAGTGTGAAGGCAAGAGGAGACGGGGACGACAGAGGACAAGATGGTTGGACAGTGTCATTGAAGCTACCAACATGAATTTGACCAAACTCTGGGAGGCAGTGAAAGACAGGAGGGCCTGGCGTGCTCTGGTCCATAGGGTCACGAAGAGTTGGACATGACTTAACGACTAAACAACAACAACAAAACAAAAGAATTTGTTTGGGATGTTATGTGTGACACAGATAACCCTTCACATGAAATTAGTATTGCTGTAATTGAGGAAGATATCCTGGAGTGTTGCATTAAACTCCTTGTATTGGAGTTGTAAAAGGAACAGCACCTCCTCTGTAAGCAACCACTTCCTCTTCCAAATGAATTTGCTTGCTTTCTTCCTCATTGAGATCCTCAATATGTTTGATCTTGATAGTCTCAGACGTCAAGAAGCAGTTTTCTCTCCTCCTGACCCAATTTATCCTACAGAGGAACTGTAATTATAAATAACAAAAGACATTCCTTGTTCCCCAGCCAAAATGAATGAATGAATACATGCATGCATGCATGCATGCATGCATGCATGCATGCATACATACATACATGCATGCATACATACATACATACATACATACATACATACATACATACATACATACATACATACATACATACATACATACATACATACATACATACATACATACATACATACATACATACAGGGTGTATTGAACTAGGAAGGGTGAGAAAATGGCCAATCACTGCAGGATTTTGACTTCTGTAACAAAAAGACTGGCACTTTGTTGCATCATCAAAGCATTAGGGAAAAATGAAACAAAACACAAAAAAGATGAGGTTTGTGCAAAAATACTCCTTGTGTTGTTTACACAATACAAGAAAAGCCTCTGCATAGTTCCACCAAAAAAATGCCCAGATTTTTTTTTAAAAAAAGATGAGCACCATCTTTTATAAGTTCATTCAGCAGAGGGTAAAAATTTTAAATCTTTACCACTAAAGTTAAAGCATAGTTTTGTTTTTCTTTAAAACTAAGGACTCCATCATTTTCTTTGGAAGGCTTCTGATATTTGCATATAAGCATCTATACTTGGTGGCCATGTTTGTTTGGCCAGCATATTTAAATGTACACACAAGACCTATTTCTACCTCATCTCAATTAGGGCAATATGAAACATTTTCACCTTGATATGGGAGTCAACCTGAACAGGAGATGCTTCTCAGCTCCTGTTGCATTCCTGCTTGGATTCAGTCTTCAAGCTTCTCAGAAATGGATGAGCTGTTAGTCCATGTGTGAGATAGTTTAAAGGAATTTAAGTCTTCAGGGTTTGTTGTGGTGACACAATTTTTAAAAAGTTATATTTGACAGCAGCAACATACAGAGCCTGTGCAAAACAGTTCAGGGGAAATGCATTCCTCAGTGGCAAGTACCGAATGATCAAGATCTGATCAGTTTGGCTTTGTGAACACATCGTAAGTATCATGAATTGATACTTGTATCCTTATTACCTTGTCTTAGAGATTACCTTCTCATAATAATCCATTTTATCCTTGACATTCATGAAAGAGACTTCCTTTCTTTATATGAATTTCACCACTTTCACACTAGGTCCAATCTGTTGGAAATCATATTTGCCCTCACTTTAAAACCTCTGTGTTTTTGCATTTCTCACTTCATCACTGTGTAACCTCTCATCATTGTTAGATATATTAAGTTGCAAATATGTTTTTGATCTTATCGTCTTGAGAATATTTTTAAAAGAGAGAAAACACATTTAGAATACTGTACAATCTTGTGAATGTCTGCTGAGAAGTGTCACTATGTTGATGAGACTTCCTCCAAACTTAGTGAAAATAGGATTGCAGCCACATTGTATAAAATGTTTCATATCCATAAAATATGAAACATTTTATACAATGTTTCCATTTTATACAATGTTTCCAATAATATGGAACTACATTAAATATTGTCTAATGTAGTTCCATATTATTTCCTTTTTAAAAAGTCACTTTGAAGGCATTCCATGGATAAGGCTAAATCTATTGTACTAAAGTTAGCCTATTGAAATCAATTAGACTTAAGCAAGCTGTGATTAACTAGTCCCATTCATTTTAATCTGTTCAGGGTAAGATTAATGTCAGGATTTGTCCTCAGTTCTCTTCAGTATCGAATGTGGAGGTTCACCAGGCGGTACAGATATCTTAGGCCTAAGCAGAAGACTTCTCACAGAGTCACAACAAGATACAAAACCTCTCATGCTTTCCTGAACAAACAGTTGAGAAATAATTTAGGGAATTCTATTAAAATAATTTCTTTATCTCTAAATACGAACATAATTCCAGTTATTTCTAGGGCAAATAATGCATAACATTGCAATTGGCTAAATGTGTTTTTCATTGTTAAGGGAGTATGTGTTCTAATGGTGCTGCCCATGCTGCTCAAAGAACAATATGTTTTATCTCATGGGATGCAATAGCAACCACATTATTCTTTCTCTTACAGTTTCTTTCTATGGCTGCTACTATTCATTGTTCTTGCTAAGCAAAAAATTCGTTGAAATCAATGGTGCAAATATGCCATTTAGTTTAATGAGACTTTGCAACTTATTAAGAGTACCTTATGAATATTAAATACTTTGGAATAGCAACGTTTATTGTGAAGCAACACGTTTGTTTTATATGGAGCTGCTAGCCAAACTTTACATTCATTCAATGGATATAAAAATTTATTACCCAATTTCAAAAGTTTAAGAGTAAGTGACTGTATGAAGGTAAAAGAAATAAAGAATGAGAGTAAAGTTTGTTGCTTTTATATATTTTTAAAGTTAGGTGCTTGAGCTAAGAATCCATATATTGCATTAAAGCACAAATAATTTTTCATGGCATTTTGTCCTCATTTTTGCCTACTCAGCTAGACAGACTGGCCAAGATCCAAAGCCTCTGTGGCACAAAATAATTCCTCCAGAGGGTGTCTCAGCATTCTGGAATAGGTTTGTAACATAAAGGGATCACTCTAGGAGGGAAGGGGTTACCAGTCAAATCTAGTGGAAGTATACAGTTCTTCCATCGACAAGTAGATAAAACCATTCCTACTTTCCTTTCTTTACTTCTGGTGGATTTCAGGATGGCCCTATGCTTTTGGTACAGGTTTTCTGTTCTAGCCAAGGCGTGGTGCAGAAACATTCCTTTCATGGGATTGACTATTCATTCAGGATGAGATTTAAGTACCGTATATGCCGCCGTACAAGGCGACTGGCCGTATAAGACGACCCCCCCCAACATTTCCACTCAAAATATTAGAGTGGATGACTCTGCTGCGGCGCCGGCAGCAGCTGCCCGGGTTTCTGCCTGGGCCTGCCCTGGAAGTTCATGGCCAGCGGGGAGGAGGGCGAGGAAGAGGGGAAGAGCGCGCTCACGCACGCCAGCTGGCTCAAGCAGCGAGAGGACGAGGAAAAGGGGAAGAGGCTGGGTAGGCAGTGGGAGGAGGAGGAGGAGGAGGAAGAGGGGAAGCAGGCGGGTGGCGGGCAAGCGCACATGCGCCGGCTGGCTCAAGCAGCAAGAGGGCAAGGAAGAGGAGAAGAGGCTGGATGGGCGGTGGGAGCAAGAGAAGGAGGAAGAGGGGAAGCGGGCGGGCGGCAGGCGAGCGACTGCCTCCATCCCGACCAACTGCCTGCCTGCCTTCCTCCCCAGCGGAGGCTCCTTCCTGGCCCAAATGAAGTGCACCCGGCGTACAAGATGACCCCCCCACTTGGAGGCATGTTTTTTGGGCCAAAAAAGTCATCTTGTACACTGGCAAATACGGTATTATCCAACTTTAAGTATTGGATATCAAATAATCTGATAACTTAAGAATGCAGCAGAGTTATCAGACACCCTTGAACAAAGAATGGTGTACTATGCTTCTATCTGGGAGAGTCATCCTCTTCTACAGAGCTCAAGACTTCAGGAGGAATGCATATGGGGGGGTGAGGGAGGGAGGAGGCACCCACCAAGCCAGTTAGATCAGCTGGATCAGCCCTGGTGATCAGTGGGGTGACAGATGCCACAGCCAGATCATCACATGCAGAGTTATAACAATTTGTCAGCACTTCAGCACGTCTTGTAGAATCCTGGAATTGTAGTTTGGTGAAATGCTTAGCATTCCCTACTAAATAGGTCTAGCTGAACTATTACTGTAGTTCATGGAAGTGCACTAGAGCTCTGTAGCAGAGAATTGTAAGTAGGTTGTCACACTACAAACCTCAGTTTTTTTTTTTTTTTTTTTTGAGATGTGGCCATTGCAGTTACATTATAACTGTGCATTGTAGACAAGCTGTTAGACTGTTAGAGCATTGCATACAATCTCTGTCTATCAGCATGTTTTACATATCGGTAGTGTTTTACTGGGAGCCCAAATGGCTGCAACAGAATTTAGTATCTGGTGTGATTACAATTTGACATGTTTTGGAGGAATTAACCTGCTGAAGAAGGTGGTGTTTTCCAGTTTCTAAGCCAGAGGCTTGGATTTAAATATCAGGCAAGACATTTTGGAGATCACTCATTCAGAAGCTTGCTATAAATTGGTGGCGACTTGACAGCTCAGAACAACAACAAGCCTATCCCCTGCAGAACATCATAGTGGGATCTTCACTTCTGGAATCTGTATGCTCAGTTTACCCTCATACATTAGCTTAGATTTAAAGTGTTAGTTTAACCTAAAGGGGTAGACATGACCAGTGCGTATTTTGAAAAAATTCCTTCATTGAATACAAGTGGTTGGATGTTCAGGAAACTTGCATGCAAAGATCTGTTTAGTTTTAGAAGTTTGGTTCTATCTGCCTTGGACACGGTGGCCCAAATCATCTTACTCTGTTATGCTGTCATAATAGATGTGATGACAATTTGACAGAATTTTGTGAACGTGTGAAGGAAAGTAGCTAACAGATTTTAAAAAGTAACTGCCCAAACTCTATGGCAGACCAGTCATTGGGTACTGAGGTGCAAGACATATGCAGACTTCCATTCAGTTATGGTTCAGTTCAGATTCTGATGCTATTTCTAGCATCGTTGCACACTGCTATTCAGTTATACAGTTTTGCATACATATTCAAAAATGAAGTTCTGTGCACCATTCCAGAGTAAACACACATCAAGGTATACCTAGCAAAACTGATTGGCCAAAATCCTGTTGCAAATAGTATGATTTGGAAACAAATCCCCTCAAGTTAAGATCTCACCATAGACATTATCGGTTATATACTGAGTTTTATTACTGAAACACCATTGCTTAGCATAGTAAGTTGTCAGTGGAACCACAGAGGAGTGGTTTCAGTTAAACTACAGTTAAACTGCAGTGGTTACAGTTAAACAGTTACAGTTAAACTGCAAAAAGAGTAAAGTTGAATTTCATCACATTATAGTCATCATACAATTCACTTATTGCAGAATAGCAATTAAATACAATAATTAATACTTTATTACAGTCAAAGACCAGTAAAACCAAATCAATATAAAATAGATACATATAATTATAGTTTCATAAATAACCATATAAATAACCTGTTGTTTGTAGCTTGAAATTTTTAACATCCAGTCCCTGGCTTGCCTTGGATAGCATTGTCCCTCTGAAATATACAGTACTATTCTTTAGGTACAGTGGTGTCTCGCATAGCGACGTTAATCCGTTCCGGATTAATCATCGCTATCCGGAAACATCGCTAACGGAACTAAAAACCCCATAGGAACGCACTGAACTTTGTTTAATGCGTTCCTGCGGGGCGAAAACTCACCATTCAGCGAAGATCCTCCATAGCGCCGCCATTTTCACCGCCTCAGTAAGCGAGGAAACCGCGCGAAAATGCTTGCGACGGCCATTTTGGGCACCTGCCGGCCATTTTGGAACCGCTGATCAGCTGTTCTAAAAACATCGCAATGCGAAGATCGGTAAGCGAAACGCTTACCGATCATCGCAATGCGATGTTTTCCCATTCAAAACATCGCAATGCAATCGCATTAGCGATCGCAAAAAATAGATTGCTATGCGGATTCATCATTAAATGGTGCACTCGTTTTGCGAGGCACCACTGTACTCTATGAAGGAGGCTCTGTTTTGTAGCAGTTGACCTTTCGTGGCCATTTCGCATCTGCAAGTAATCACTGGATGAAGGAGTCACTAAAGAGCATGTGAAAGGTTTGTTCTTTTTCATGGCCTCTGTGAATGCACACATTTGGGTATTGTCTGCGCCTGCGCTGACTCTCTCGGAAGATTTTAGAGCCAAAACTAACAATTTTATGCTGTGATCCTCCACAAGATATATGCTGCTCCTACCCACCATCTTCCCCAGTTCCTTTTTTCCGCCGAGCTGAACGGTTCTCAGGGAAGATTGAGCTCTTGGCTATTTTTCTAGGCTCCTTTGAGCTTTTGTTTGTTTATCTTTACTTTAAATTACCTACTTAGTGATCCTCCGCGTCTTTTGTTTGCCTAATCGGCATCCCGCTGTCTTTTTATTCCCTTCCCTTTCCCCTCCCCCCCCCAGTTATTTGCTTATGGCCTTTCCGTCTCCTTTTAAAAGTTATACGACCTGTGCGAATAAAATCTCACTTTTGGACGGACATAGCCAGTGTCTTTTTTGTTTGGATGAGGAACATCCTACCCATTCGTGTCTTGTTTGTAAAAATTTAACCAAGCCGGCACTAAAACAGAGGCTCCAAAGACTTCGGTCTTACCTTTGCAAACAGCCATGAATCCTCCTACTTTGTCTTCGGAAGTGGCTAGATCTCCTGCCCTTTCAGCCGATAGGCTTCCAGTGGGCCAGTCTACCTCTGATTCTACCTCTGTGCTACCAGCTAAGGACACTGTTGAGAAAGCAAAATTGTCTGGTAAGCACAAGTTGCCCTCCTCTCAGAAGTCTCGAGTGCACGATGCAAGCTCGAAGAAAAAGCCCAGACCTGTCCCTAAGAGGCCTAGAAAGGACAGAGTTCCCCAGGTGGAGCCCCCTCAGCCTTCTCTGCCTTCCCCCATCCTCGAGGAATCATCCAGAGAAGCCCCTGACTTGGCCTCCGATGGAGATGAAGCCCATGATGTCGCGTGCCCCCACGATGCCGCCCCAAACCCCGAGCATTGGCATCAATGCGGCTGCGCCACAGTCCAGCCAGCCTTAGCCCATTCAGACCCTGACTCAGGGCGGGCAGCTGAAAGCTCGGCATCTGATCTGGAGGTTCCCCCTTCACCTCCATGGAAGAGAAAGGAGAAACGAAAGCACCTCTCCCTACCAAGGTCCATGCCATCGCAAGGTGATTTTTGCCCTTTTCCAATGGTACCATACTATTTTGACCCCTTCATCTGGCATATCCTGTCCAAAAGGTACCAGCCTGAACAGACTAAACGGCCCCAAATGACGCCAGAACATCCCCATGCCATCCCTTTCTTGGACTCAAATCGCCTCTGTGCGACCACTTTGGCCCCTACAGCTTCAGCTCCGCTTGTATGCCCTCCGGCCCCATCTAAGCCAATGCCTCTAACTCGAATGCGAGACAGAGCTCATGAAGCCGTACCCCTACGTCCCGCACCACCAATGCTGGACCTGATGCCATCTCCCCTTTGAAGGCATGCCGATCCAACGACACCAAGCTCCCCTGACAGAGGGCTTTGGTTCATCAGACTACCCTTCATCTCCGGGCTCCCCTGCATCTTCGGAGGCACAACACTATGAGTCCTCCCATGAGCCTGAGCTTCCCCCTCCAGTCCCAGATACGAAGGGCAGCGATGCTTCGTCCTCCTCAGATGACTTCTCCTATTCTACGCTTGCTTTCCAAATGGCACAAGCCCCGAATCTCGAGACCGAACAGCCCTCGTCCATGGATGCTGACCCGGTGTTTGATGACATCAACCAGGAGCGTCCCGTTCCATTGAGTCTCCCCTTTAACAAGTCCATCCTTCAGCTTATTAAGGATACTTGGGGAAAACCTTCTACTATGCAGTTTTCTCACCGCACCGATGGCCTCTATAGGACCCACGGTGTCGATGCCAAATTCCTTAATAAACACCCAGTGCCTAACTCTGTTATCATTGAATCCAGTCAGGCCCAAACCCAGACTAAGTCCAAGCCTACCCTTGCCAACAAAGACGGCAGAAAAGTTGACACAATGGCAAAACGAATTTACTCTCTGCAAGCCTTTTTGCTCAGGAGTATCAGCTACCAGGCAACTATGGGCGCCTTTCAGCGTCATCTTTGGAATCAAGTCCTTCCTCTTATTGACTCATCTCCTGAACTCATGAGATCTGATCTCATCAACATCCATTCGCAAGCCATTTCTCTTGCCAAATATCAGAGGATTGCGGCGTGACACTCTGCTGAGGCCACTTCTAAAACTTTGGTTACCTCCATCTCTATATGACGCCATTCCTGGCTCAAATCCTCCATGATCTCTGATGATACCAAGTCCAGAATCGAGGATTTACCCTTTGATGGTGCCGGACTGTTCAATTCCACAGCCGATGACACCATGGAGGACTTTCGTAAGAAGCGCAAAACCGCACGCTCCTATTCTGCTCAACCTTCTACCTCTTACCAACGGTCCTTCTACAGCTCAGGCCAGTATCATCCCAAACAATACCAGAATTAACGGTTCCAGCCTTATAGACAATATCGTCCTCACCAAACTGACAGGTCCTTTCCTGCACCTCAGCCTCTGATGGCATCATACCGGCCTCAAAGCTTACCTCGGCAGCGTCAATCCTTTCGTAAAGGACAACGAAAGGGTAAGCAATATTGACAACTACCTATGCCTGCCTTTTCTGACATTCCTCTTTACCCACTGAACTGTACCAGGCTGGCCCCATTTCTCCACCGTTGGCAATCCATCCCCTCAGATAAATGGGTTCTATCCATCATAGCATCTGGCTACTTCATAGAATTCTCCAAATTACCCCGTTGGGGTTTATCCGTTACACCCCCTACTCCTCTGCTCTGCAGGATGAGGTTACCAAACTTCTCCAGAAGCATGCCATTTTTCCAGTCCCTACTTCGGACTCCCTCAACGGTTTCTACTCAAAATACTGTTCCTAAAAACGATGGAGGCCTCCACCCCATCCTTGATCTCACTCACCTCAACCGTTTCATATCTCCCCGCAAGTTCCGCATGCTTACACTGGACTCTATTATCCCCTTGCTTTCGCAGGGAGACTGGTTCATAATTATCAACCTGCAGGACGCCTATTTCCACATATCCATTCATCCGGACCATCAGAAATTCCTCCGGTTTCATTTCAGCGGCACCGCTTTCCAATTCTGTGCCCTCCCGTTCGGGCTCTCCACCGCCCCCCGGACTTTCACCAAGTGCATGGCACCGGTGGATGCCTTCCTCCGGCTACAGGGAGTAAACATTTATCCCTACATCGACGACTGGTTGATAGTGGCGACATCGTACTACAACACCATAAAAGCACGAGACACAACGCTCCATACGCTGCACAGTCTTGGCCTCAAGATCAACCTCGAGAAGTTGCACTTGATTCCAAAGCAGACAGTCAAGTTCATAGGCATGGAAATAGACTCCCTCCGTGCAAGAGCTTTTCTGCCTCCAGACAGGATCAAGAAAATCCAAAAGGTTGTCTGCCTTTTCCAAACACATCACTCCATTTCGGCGCATCACGCCCAACACCTCCTGGGGCTCATGGCATCGACGATGGCTGTCGTCCAACACGCCAGACTCAAAATGAGATCCCTGCAGGCATGGTTCCTTTCCCTGTTCAATCCCGAAACAGATCTCCCTTTCACCCTACTGCAGGTGACACCAGAACTAGCCTCCCAGCTCGACTGGTGGACTCGCCCCGACAACCTCCTCATCGGACTCTGGTCAAATAAAGAACTGCCACTTCACACAAACAACCCAGAATTGTTGGCAATCATCAAAGCATTCCATGCCTTTCTTCCCCTCATCCGAGGTCAGGTAGTGCAGTTGGCAACAGACAACACCACTGCACTCTTTTATGTCAACAAGCAAGGAGGTACCCACTCTCCTTCTCTGCTCTACCTAGCTGTCAACCTCTGGGAGTGGTGCTATTCCCATCATGTCTTCCCTGTTACCGTCCACATTTCCACCGACGACAACACCCTGGCAGATCGGCTCAGTCGACTACCGACGAGAACACACAAATGGACTCTGAACGATGTTATATTCCAGCGGCTGTGCCGGCGATGGGGCACACCCTCAATAGACCTCTTTGCAGCTGATGCCAACAAGAAATGTCCCCGGGTCTGCTCCA